>NC_043979.1:37114759-37423800 GCF_902148855.1 Sphaeramia orbicularis | reverse complement strand
CACAAAACTAGTTCTAAGTCTTTAAGAATTACATTTCAACAATTTTAGTTAAACTTGTTTCCTTTGAAAGCTTCTAACATATCTATTTTCCTGTTCATTTGAATAAATGATCATTCCAAGCTTTTCTTTAATCTTTTAAAGGCTTAAAAGGTTAAAAGTTTGGAATGCAACACAAAACTAGCTCTATATCTTTAAGGGTTAAAAATTAATACAATATTTGCATTATTCATCATGGGAAATTTTTTTTTTTTTTTTTGACCAAATTAATGCTCTAAATGATGATGTATAATTTAATTTTGTCATTTCAAAGGATTTTGAATGGTTTCTATAATACACAAAAACAATAATTTTACTCAAACACATTCCTATAAGTGCTAAAAGGCTCTTTTCTCCAACTTTTTTTTCCATCTAAAATCTTTACTTGTACACATTAATGTGTACATTTCTGATTCAGTGTCAATAAACCAACACCCATGCTGTATTTTAATTAGGTTATTCATGTAATCCAAACTTTTATCTTTTAAAGGTTTAAAAGTTTGGAATGCAACACAAAACTAGTTCTATGTCTTTAAGAGTTAAAAATAAATACATATGGTCTTATTTGCATTATTCATCATGGGAAATCAGTGCTCTAAATGATGATATATTTGATTTTATCATTTTGAAGGATTTTGAGTGGTTTCTATTATAAACAAAAACAATAATTTTACTCAAACACATACCTACAAGTGCTAAAATGCTCTTTTTCCTAACTGTTTTTTTGTTTTGTTTTGGGTTTTTTTTTTACATCTAAAATCTTTACTTCTACACATTAATGTGTATATTTCAAATTCAGTGTCAAAAAACCAACAATCATGCTGTATTTTAATTAGGTTGTTTTATGTAATATACATGACACCACAGCAGGCAAGACAAAAACATGCCATTATCAATCCAATGCACTCATAAAATACACATCAGCTACATAATCCATGTGTAATATTATGATTAAAACAAAGGCACGGTGAACATCATCAAGGAAACATTTACAGTTTTATCCCTAAGAATTACACTGTACAGCCTCATCTTAGTGACATCTCCGACAGTGTTTTATTTTACCAGAATGACTTAGAATTAAACACTGAAAAATAACTTAATGGATGGTTAAATTTCCATATTGCACCATGTATTATTTCGATACCTACCAGGACAGTTTACTCTCATTAGAAGGATAAATATGTGTCTCGTCTTTCATAGAACTGTCTGCAGTTTAATGCTTCTGTCAGTAACCACACTGTTTATTCCATAAATCCCCTCTGATGTAAAAACTCAACTGGATAAAAGAAAAAAAAAATCCAAAAACTACAGTACACATCATTCATGGGGGACTAAAATTTGATACGAGATGCCTGTTTCTGACTCATCAGGTTGTGCTTACAGATGCTTTGTCACATTAAAAACCACATACAATGACATACTAAAAAGGTTCTCTGTGCTGAGGATTGTCCACTTTCATGCTTTGCGATAGTTTAATTAATGCGTTCTTTAGTTGTAGCAGGGGAAGCAGCTGCAGAACATCTTCTTAAAAGGGTTGTTCTTGTCGTGACGCTTGGCCTTGCCCAGTTTGACGAGGGCGTCCTGCAAGTGTTCGTCAGTTTTCTGTACGTTGGTTTGGATGGAGGTCAGCATGGGCCCCTGCTCCTCCACCAGCAGGGCAATGTCCAGGAAGATCTCATGGATGCCTTTGATCCGGTTCTCCAGGTCCAGCAACTCCTGATGCCGCTTCTCGATCTGGGTCAAAGCCGATCGCGCCGTTTTCCCCTCAGTCGTAATGTTGTCAGCGAAGGTGTTCCACTGACCCGTTTCGATCATCTCCTCCACCTCCTCCCCCGTCACCTCACGCCCTACTATCTCCATCTGCCTCTGGATCTGGGCTTTACAGTTTTCCCGGTGGCTCATCTCAGCTTCATTATAGTCAAACATGGCATCGCGGAAACCATTGCTGAGGCAAGCGTACTGGGTTCTGGCGATCCGTGTGATGGCAGAATTAGAGCCGTGGACTTCTTCTAGCTTATGAGCGGTGCCGTCCATGTCCTTCAGGCGAGACAACACACCCTCAGCCCTGGACTTGATGTCAGCACCGATGGCATTGGAGTCCCTTTTGATAGTGCTCATGGTGGTAGTGCCCTGGAGCATGCGGGAGTTCTGCTCACGAAGCCTCTTCACCTCCAGGCGGATGAGCTGGACCTCTCTGTGGATCTCCTGTGACTGGGAGAAGACCTCGGCCAGAACGGGGCTGTTGTCGAACACGATGGCCTCATGGGGCAGCTCCTCTTCCAGGTCCACATTACTGAACGTGTCGGACACTGTGGACTCGGCATATTCCATCGGTTCCACGGACCCATTGGACATTTCCTGCAGGTGGCTCAGTCGGTCCCTCATGGCTGCTCTGGAAAATAGGAGGTCAGGATGGTTTCTCCATTGAATTCAGTAAGACAGAATGTTGTTCTTTGTTTGTTCATTTGCTTGATTTTTCTTTTGGTTATTTGTTGTTTTTTTTCTGTCCACTATGTCTTGTTAACTGTATCACTACAAATAAATAAATAAATAAAAGCAAAATAAGACCATAACATGTCCGCACTTGAAAACCCTCTGCCTTCAGTTCATGCCAAAGTTTTTGCACATACGGATGGACGGACAGACAAACAACAAACTGATGGCAATTCCCCACGCCGAGGGCAAAAAGCAAATGAGTAGAAAAGATAGATACAGTCTCGGACAAAATTATTAGACCATCAAAAGTCAATGGTTAAACAATGGTTATGCAATCAAGTACTAACTCCTGTGTGTATCATGTGACTAAAACAGACAGAAAAGAAAACATGGATTGTCTAAAAGCACTGTTTTTGGCAGTATAATGCCATAGATATTGATGTAATAACTGAAGTGATTTTAGTTATTATCAAGTAAACCATGGAAAATGGATAGATATCAGCTCTGAAATTAAACTCTCATGAGCTATTTTTGTTATTAGCATTATATTTGTCCAAACAAATGTACCTTGAGTTGTACCAGGCATTAAAATGAACAAGAAACTGAAGAGAACAAGGATGATCTAATGATATTTTCCGTGACTGTTGATAGCTAGCTAGCTAGATACTAACAGTGCTTTTTAAGTTAATCTAGTGTGCTCTAGAAAATAGTCATAATTTACTCAGGATGGTTTCTCCATTGACAAACACAGTGGTGGAAAAACCTTTTTGGACACCCCATGCCTTTCTGATATATTGCATTAAGAATCACTTTTAACCCATAAAGACCCAAACACCCATCACCAACCAAAAGCATCAACTGATCTAATATGTTTAATACCTGTTGATCCATTAATCCTATCAATACGTGTAAATAATTAAAGTAAAATGCAGTTTCTAAGCTTTTCATGGTCATCAGATATGACCCATTTGGACGTTCAGAGGCTCTGTAGTTACTGTGGAAACACCGCATGGCATACCAAAAGACATGTTGTATCGAGACAATCTGTATATTTGAAGAGTATTAATTTATACCTTTTTGTGATTGTAATTTTATCTGTGTTTTCCATTTGTATTTTACTGTCTTTTGTGAAACACTTTGTGACTTCTCTTGTCTGTGAAAGGTGCTACATAAATAAACTTTGCTTGCAAAGAAAATGATAAAGGTTGCTTGGAAGAAGAACCCCCTCCCCTGTACAACAATGGACTGAAAGACTGAGACAAATGTACATAATCAAAGAAATGGCGGCACAGTTGCAGCTGAAAAAGGATATTTTTATGCGCAAATGGACATCTATATCACAATATCTATTGAGACAGCAGAATATCTAGATGGGATTTTGTTTTTTGTTTTTTTGTTTTTGGTGGGGGGGGGGGTCAATATGTTTTTGTTTTGTTGTTATTACCTTTTGTTTTGTTTTCATTGGGGTTTGTTTGACTGTTAGCAACATAACTCAAAAAGTTATGAACAGATTTGGATGAAATTTTCAGGAAATGTTGATACTGGCACAAGGAACAAATGAGTAAATTTTGGTGGTGATGGGGGGGGGGGTTGTCAGTCTATTAGCAAAAGTTATAGAAGGATTTTAAGGAAATTTTCAGGAAATGTTGATAATGGCACAAGGAATAAATGATTAAATTTTGGTGATGACTGGGGGGGAGCGGACGGACAGATTTTGATGAAATTTTCAGGAAATGTTGATACTGGCACAAGGAACAAATGATTAAATTTTGAGGCGATATGGGGGGGGCAGATGTGCCTTGGTGGAGGTCTGCGCTCACCAAGTGCTTTTCTAGTCTAGTTTTTTTGTTTGTTTTGAGTTTTTTTAGTTTAGTTTAGGGTTTTTTCTTCCCCTCTTTAGCTTTGACTTGTGCACTTGATTTTCTTCCTTTCCTACTTGGAAACTAACTGCTACAGTAACTAACATTGTTAAATGAACTTTGTTGTCAAGGAGTGTTCATGATTGTATGTGATCAATGTTTGACCTTGATGATCAATAAAACTAGAAAAAAACAAACAAAAAATGGATGTCTCAGTAAGATAGTGAAACACATCCAGGGCACAACATGTTCAAACTGTCAAGAATTTAGTGTTGTTATTTTGTCTTGTTACGTAAGCTAATAATAATTTGCATTTGTTTGTGTCTGTTTGATGCAGCCACACCTTTTGAAACACAAGGAAGATTTTCCCCCAAGTATTCCATAACATTTCAGACTGTGTATAATTAAGGGTGCCTAAACACTTTTTCCCCCATTACTGTATTTGTACAGGTGACTCAGTTGCTTCTAAACAGTGAGAATATGTTAGACACGAAGCTCTGAGATGCAATAACACTTAACCTATATAGACCCAGTGCTACTTTTGTGGCAGTTTCACATTTTTTTCTCTGTATTTAACTGTTCTTAAGTGAATCATCACCATTTATTCTGACATTATCCTCTGTATTTTGCATTTTTTCAGTGAACATCAGGTATTTTCCTATATTTAATTCCCTGATCATGTAGATGTTCATAAAAGCTCAGATTAAAGTTGAGGGTAATTATATAAGAAATGGAGAAAACTGAAGAAAATGTGGCTAATTCAGCAAAATGTATCATTAACTGAACATAAACCCAGTGTGTCCATCCACTGTCATTGATCCAACTCCATGGGTTTTACTGGTGAATCAGTGTTGTAGAAGATGACGGTGTTTCCTCGTTCACTATGGAGCCTTTGACCGTCCAAATGGGTCATATCTGATGACCATGAAAAGATGACAAACTGCATTTTACACCAATTATTTACATGTATTGATAGGATGAGTGGATCAGAATTTATTAAACATTTTAGATCAGTAATAGATGGTTTTGGTCGTCTCTGGCTGTGGCTGTTTGGGTCGTTTATGGGTTCAAAAAGCTAAATGTCAGGACATGCTGCTCATATCTATCCACACAGTACTAAACTATCCTTTAATCTGCAAAGTTAAACACACCCAGTGACTGAAAATGTCACGTCTGGTCAAAAGCATGTTCCTTCTTCCTTCACCTTTTACTGGTACAACAGGTTCTGGAGAATAGTGGAAGGCGCAGCTGCTCACCAAACAAGTTCTTTTAACTTGTGATCTGTCTGACGTATAGTTTCCAGACATTCATGTTGACTTGTAATCGAAGTAGAGCATCAGATGCACCAAAACTGAATATCTTACACTTTGGAATTTAAGTTGAACATTGTCAGACGTCCATGTCTACATTGGAAGGTGCTTAGACAGCTACATAATGAAGTTTCAAAACTATCACAAACTCTTATGCATACTGAAATTGTGGTTTCCAGATTCCTGCCAGAATTTAAAAAAAAAAACCACACACACACAAAAGAGTTGTTCTTAACCATGATTAAATTGACAGGAAGTTTTTGAAAATGATATATTATTACGGACACAAGTCAGGAGAAGACCCTTACTCTCAGTGACAATATCATCACCTTCCTAAAATATTTGCCCGTCATTTTTTTTTTTTTAAGGAAGCACAAAAAATTCAACCAGAATTTGAGTATTTGATGATTTAAGCAAAAAAAAAAAAAAAGAAAGGAATCTTTGTCAAAGCACTTATTTTAGCAAGATATTTAATTAAATACTACAAAGTCTAATGTATTCAAGGAAATATTTGGATCATTTGAAAGTAAAAACATACCTGACTAACTGATTACAAGCATATAGGAGGTAAATTCAGTGTACGCTCATAAACAATGTAAAATAATATAATTTAGTGATAGTTTGAAGAAGAAACCACAGATGTAAATGTACTGTTCAGTGCCTCAGTGTTTTACATAGAGGCCTCAAGAGGTGAGTTAAGAATAATTTTAATGGATTATTCCTGCATAGGCTGAATGCCATCATTAAAATAATAAGTGTTCTTGCAGTAGTATTGCCTTACCTTTGTTCAGTTCTCAGATATTAAACTTTCTCCTGTGATAGTTGTCCACGGTGCCACAGCACCATCACTTCTGGAGTGGACTGATGGTTATGAGCTGAAACAAAGGGCCCTTGGTGCGTAATGCTGCTATCTTTGGAGCTCAAACATGTGCAGAGACTCAGTTTAGACGGATGTGTTCGTGCCACGCCATAAACCTGCAACGATGAGACACACGCAGGAATGAAGTCCGGTTAGTTTGTCTGTGAAGTGACGTGGAGAGTCAGGAGTGTGTGAGGAGGGTCTGAAGGCCTGTTTCCAAAAAGGCTGGGACATGGATCAGTGCGCACCCACGAGCGACCTTTAAACGGTGGGAAATTCACACGTAGGATGATGTTATTGATCATCGTGTCTGTATGTACCCTGAAATGAAGATGGTATTTCCTGAAAACTTTCGGAGGTGACAGACCATCTGAGGTCAGAACGACTCCTCCCTCCTTCGAATCAGTTCAAGTCAATTAATTTGAATTCAGTCAGGTCAATAGGATGGACTTTATTGGCATAAATGGACTGTCAAAATAAAACTGTCAAACAACGCAGTAGTAGTACAATGGATTCAGTTCAATAGAATGAGAAGAGTACGGAAGAGGATTAGGGCCACTGGGAAAAAAAAAAAAGGTCCAATACATGTTTTTATTTTTATTATTCTGAGAAAAAAACTCAGAATTCTGACTTTTAACTCAGAATTCCTACTTTAAACTCAGAATTCTGACTTTAAACTTTGAATTCTGAGTTTTTTTTCCCCCTCAGAATTCTGACTTTAATTTCAGCATTCTGACTTTAAACTCAGAATTCTTACTTTAAACTCAGAATTCTGACTTTAAACTTAGAATTCTGACTTTAATCTCAGAATTCCGACTTTTTTGCCCTCAGAATTCTAACTTTAATCTCAGAATTCTGGTTTTAAACTCAGAATTCTGACTGTAATCTCATAATTCTGACTTTTTTCTCATAATAATAATAATAATAATAATAAAAATATATTATAATAATATGAAAAATATATTGGACCTGAATTTTTTCCCCCAGTGGCCCTAATCCTCTTTGTAAAAAGCAATTGAGTGGAGATTAAATAGATAAATAGATTTGAATTTTTTGTTTGTTTGTTTGTTTTTTTTTGTTTTGTTTTTTCAAGTTAATCAAGTGGGCTGTAGAAAATAGTTAGAATTTAATCACATTTTTTTGAGATTTACAAAAATTCATATAATTAATCAAACTCCCCGGATAGGCTATGTATCTGTTATCTTTAAACATCTAATAAATTGTAGATTTGATGATAATAATAATAATAATAATAATAATAATAATAATAATAATGATAATAATAGTGGCAGTAATTACTGTCAAAATGACGGTAAATGGGGAGAGTCATTTGTAGGACAACGAATATTTAAGAAATACAGAATTTGTGCAAACTTTAAATTAGCAAAATACATTCTCTTTTTCATTTTTGACAAGTCAGTAGATTATTTTCAAGTGAAGTGGTTACAGTATAATTTGTTATTTGTTGAAACGATATATTTACTATATTACATTTTGCTATAGGTCTAGTTGTTGCTTTTATTTATTTGGTAAGTATTGATTCACCCCAGCCTCTTTTCTTTTCTTTTTTTTTTTCTTTTTTTTTATTTTTATTTTGGACACTACTCTTTAAAGCATTATTCCTGTACCTCCAGTGAATCCCAGGTTATTGTGTTGGCTATACTGGTATTTTTAAAATCTGTTTGTTTTGTTTTGTTTTGGGGTTGTTTTTTTTGTTTTGTTTTGTTTTGTTGTTTTTTTTTTTTCAGGAAGTACAGAGTAATAAAGTGCTAAAAGCTATATATAATTATTCTTTTCCATTGTTTTCCGTATGTTTAAGGTGAAGTCTGTAGAAGCTCACACACAACATTCATTGTTTCTAGTGTTCAAGTTTAGTCACATATGAGACCTGGTCATCTTTTATGAAGCCACAGTGGATATACCCTCAGTTATTTATTTCTTTATTTATTTATTTATTTTTCTGTGTTTGTGGGCCTGTCCTTGGGTGATCCCTCATGTTGAACCGGTCTGACCTTTCCCCATGGTTCAGGGTCCACGCGCACATGAGAACTCTCGAGTTCGGAAGATTTTTTTTTTTTTTTTTTTTTTTAAACTTCATGAGCCTGTTGCGTTCAGTGTTCCTCGGATATTATCAATTTCAATATCTTATCTATCTTATTAACTCTTCGATTTGACATCGCCTGTTGGATATTTTTCTTGTGCTTTACCCGTCCCACCAAATGGTTCAATATAGTCAGTGGGATGAATTTGCAAATTGCAAAAATTACACTGAATACATCAACAGTCTAGGGTGTTCAGGGGCCGTGTACAGCCCAATTTGATTTCATATCTGGCCATAACAGTAAAGAAATAACTATTACTGTAATTATTTTTACGTTACTACGCTATTATTTACGAATTAGATAAAGTTAGATTGGATTGGGATTGGATTGTGTCTACTTCAGGTGCGCCGACGTCTAAATTTCCGACAGTCCTTGAACTAATCGTACCTTCATCAGGACCCTGTCGCTTGTTCTTTCTTTCTTTCCTTCTTCTTCTTTTTCCGGTGGTTGAACGAACTTTTCTCGGTACCCACCGTGAGAAAACTAAAACTGAAGAACTTCCAGCAGGCACGATCGAAAACACTATACGAACAGCAGCCATGAAGTTGAGTACATTCCGCGGAGGAGTGTGGGGCGTCCTTCGGGTTCATCCAGCGGCGGGTCCGGGACGCAGGGTCACCGGCTTGTCTCCGAGATGCCTTCCGCCGGTCGGTCCTCCCACCGGCCGGTTGTTTCTCAGAGGAGCGGCCGCTACAACCGGCGGTGGCACCAACCCGAAATTAGCCTCCAATTTCGGAAAACATTCACTTAAAGAAGATGTACCCGAGTGCGATAGGTCTCTGAGGTCAGTATGCTAAAGTGTATAACCTGTTTTAAGCTAGCATTAGCTTGTGTTTTGTACTGTTTTGGCCGATAATGAATGATATTTATTTTAATTATTTTATTTTATTAGTATTTCCTGTCTCATGGCGATTTGGATGTTGGCTAGCAGCCAGTTCTGCACGTGTATCTCAGTAATCCTGTCAGCTGATGTAACTTTTCTCCATTGTTGCCAAACACGATGCCAGTTCCTACATGAACACTAAACAGAACTAAGAGTGATTTATTTGGTGATGCTACTTATTTACTGTAATAACTTCAGTACCCTCCCTGGTTTTGCATGAATGTGCTTTTATGCAATTTCCTGCATTTAATATGAATGAATTAAAGTATATTGAGGGGGATGTCAAAGTTAATAATGTCCATTTTATCACTACAGACCACTATAGTTAAAAGAGTTAACTGAGTGAGTTGGATTTTTTATGGAATTCACACTGTTTACATTTGTCTCAATATATAGGTCAGTGTGTTAAGTCCACTCATTGTTCAGTGTTGGACACATTGGCTCCTCCCACATCGGATGTATGCAACAGGGCCCAAAAGACCCCACCATCTTTGTCTGAATTTATAGTATTCACCTTTAGTGATGCCTTTTGATTAATCAAATAATGATTTAGTCTATCAAATGTCAGACAATGGAGAATAGATTTGAGCAAAGACTAGCATAATGTCCTCAAATGTCATAATTTGCCACAAAGATACAAAGATATTCAGTTTATTCTCACAGAAGATGTAAGATACTGGACAATATCCCTGCTCAAGAAGCTGGATTCAGAAAATTGTGACTTTTTTGTCTTAAACCAAAAACTACTGGTTGTCAAAATAGTTGCTGATTAATTTGTATATGAGATTCACTTTATTTTCCTGCAGTGTTGGAAAATGTACCTTGGCTTTCTACCCCTGCCACACAAGTCAAGGCATTCAATACATAAAGAAGAAATGCAGAGACAAATGTCAAGAAACATGAAAGACAGACAGAAAAAAAACACTGAAATTAAATAGTTAAAAATGTCATTCAAAGGACCAATTTATTAGCTGTGAAGTAAGTTTGTTTAGTTGGTTAATAGTTGCTGCTTTGTTTAATTCCTTGTTGCAGCTAGGATTGTATCCTGTTACCTGGAAGAAATGGACCAAAGTTACTCTTCAGTTTAATTTGCAGTAAAACATCAACAGCTTGTTGTTGTTCACTGATAAATATTGCTTACTAGATCATTTGTTCTCATAGGGAGGTGGTTCAGAGCACCAGGGAGGCAATGGTGACTCTGCTTAGAAGAAACCCAACCATCAAACCTGTCCTGGCCATTATACAGGTATTGAAAGCCAAAACACAAAGTAACAGCTTGCAGATTGCTTTAAGCATGAAGTAGTCTGATGTTTGCACATTTCACTGACATGTAATCTGTTCTACCTGACTTTACCCCTGACCCCAACGTTATCATCTTTTGCTGAGTCCACATTCTTGTGCTAATTCTATAATTTACTTCAAAGGCAGATGAAGATGACAGCGCATTGGAAATCAATCAAAAAGTAGCTGGAATGGTAATTCTCTACTTCTTTCACAGTGTTTTTCTTGGCTTTATCAGAGACGTCTATGATCATTTACTTTTATTTTCTGCTTTTCATGTGTGTTTACAGGTTGGTTTGAACATTACTCACATCTACCTGACAAAAGAGTGTAGTGAAGATGAGGTAAGTAAAGTGTAGTTAAGATCCCTCTGTAGAAAAAAATGCATGCACACAAGCTCTCCCTCCCCCAGCATTGTTTAGCAAGCTAGTGCATGATTTACCATCCCTTTGGCCGTTTGTCTGTGTAGGGATTGTGATGATAGTGTAATGAGTCAATAGCTGAGTCAAGGTTTTATTTTATTAACATGTTACTTAACCATAAATCTGTCCATTTCTATTAAGGACGCAAGGGATATGAGGACTTTACTCATCATTCGCCATGCCAGAACTTGTGAATGAATTGCAGTACTTATGTTTTATATTAAAATTAAATCAGACTGTTGAAAATTAAGAATAAATAACAAAAAAAAAAACCTAAAGAACTATACTAAATGATTAAAGCCCATACTTCATCTTTCATGGGGGGGCTCTTTATCTCATGGACCAGTATATAACTCTTGAGCCTGTATATTTAAGAGGGAAGCCTCAGGGATTAGCCAAGTGTCACTTCTGCTGATAGTAGATGATTCATCTTACAGTCCCTTATGGCGACTTCGCAGCTTTACTGATCCACTGCTCTACTTTCCTCTTTTAAAAAATCACCTTCACTTTTCTCTCCTTGTGGGACTGCCATCTTTAGCCCTTTTTTTGTAAAGCTTTGACCTCTGCTCTTTCTCTTGTACTCTGCTAACAGCAATGTCATGTTTCATCTGGGAATTCTAGGTATCTCCATATCATCTTTTGCAGCTCATACGTTTGTTTCCATCTGTGTCTCCCACTGTTTTAACTCATAAAGACCCAGTGCTACTTATGTGGCAATTCCAAAATTGTTTTTTTCTCTATATTTAACTTTTCTTAAGTGATTTTTCACCATTTAGTATAACAGTAAAAATCAGGTATTTTCCTCTGTCTAATTCACTGATCATCTAGATGTTCATAAAAGCTCAGATTATAGTTGATGGTTATTATATCAGAAACAGGGAAAACTGAAAAAAACAGACTTTGTGCAGAATATATCAGTCACTTAACATAAACCCAGTATGTCCATCCACTGTCATTGATCCAACTCCATGGGTTTTACTGGTGAATTAGTGTTGCAGAAGATGACAGTGTTTCCACGTTCACTAGGGAGCCTCTGAACGTCCAAATGGGTCATATCTGATAACCATGAAAAGATGAATAACATGTATTGATAGGATTAGTGGATCAACAGGTATTAAACATTTTAGATCAGTAGATGGTTTTGGTCGTCAGCGCCTGTATGGATCTTTACGGGTTAATATGTCTTTGTGTCTGTATGTAGATTGTGGAGGAAGTGCTGAAGCTGAATGAGGACCCCGGGGTGCATGGTGTTTGCCTCCAACTCCCCTCTTCTGTCCTCACCAGTCGAGTGGCCAACGCACTCAAACCTGAGAAAGACGTAGATGGGTAAAATAAAAAGGAATCTTGCAGAAGTGGAATTCAAACTGCTGACCTTATATTTTACGCATAAAGACACACTAGTTAAGACCTTATCCTCTCCAAACAGCACGTATTAATTTATTATGCAGCTTGTTCCTGGACTGAAATGTCAATATTTCTACTGAACATCATCCATCTAATGGGCGACACGGTGGTGCAGTGGTTAGCACTCGTGCCTCACAGCAAGAAGGTCCTGGGTTCGATTCCAACACCATTCGACGGGGGGTGGAACCTTTCTGTGTGGAGTTTGCATGTTCTCCCCGTGTCTGCGTGGGTTCTCTCCGGGTACTCCGGCTTCCTCCCACCATCCAAAGACATGCACTAATAGGTTAATTGGTTAATCTAAATTGCCCATAGGTGTGAATGTGAGAGTGATTGTTTGTCTCTATATGTTCAGCCCTGCGATGAACTGGCGACTTGTCCAGGGTGTACCCCGCCTTCGCCCCTATGTAGCTGGGATAGGCTCCAAGCGACCCCCGTGACCCTAGTGAGGATAAAGCGGGTTCAGAAAATGAATGAATGAATGAATCATCCATCTAAGAACATTTATATACAGCACCCAGCTCTGTGGAGAGCTTTGGAGCCCCATCAGAGATTAATGCATTTAAAGTCCTCACGTGTTTCTCTGTCTCTGATTTGGGCTAAAGTCAGATGGAAATAATTAGGATGAAGTAAATGCATCGTGTGACCTTTTCGTGAAGGTACAAATTGCTGCAGCAACCTTCATAATCAACATTAATCAAGTAGGATCAGTTCATTCAAGGACAAATCAACTAAAAGAAATTCACAAAACATTTTCTTCTTTGTGGTTACACTTTATGTATTGTAATAATGTAAATTTCTGACTTATTTTTGGTGATGAACCTGTTTCCAGTGGTGAAATTTTACTCAGGTCTATTTTTGTTTTATCACCAGGATAACAGACCTGAACATGGGCCGTCTGGTACGAGGAGACTTTAGTAAAGGCTTTGTGCCTCCGGTAGCCAGTGCTGTTGTAGATCTGCTGGAGAAACATGGTGAGTTTCTGGAAAATTAAATCAGACAGAAGTTGATATTACTACAGATATCATTGTTACTCCAGAAAATGCAATTGTACAGCTGCAGCAGTACTCAAACTGGGTTTTCCTTGTTTTAGAGAGACTTCAGTGCTTTGGTTGAGATTGGGTTTGCTGTAATTTGACAACAAATTCCATTCATTTTGGACCATTAAAATGATTAATTCCAATTCATTTATGTTTTAAATGTAACTAAATATGGTTTCTGTATAATAATCTTTAACTGGAAACAAATCTGTGATGTTGGTAAAGTAAGCAGTATTTCCAGTACACCCATAAATGGTAGCAAAATGTGTTTTTATTTGGCTCAGATGTTGTGACAAAAACACGTGTGCTTTACGTGTAATGCCAGGGAAAATCCTGTCACATGTCTATGGAGACAGTCTTTTTATTTATATGGAAATGGCTGTATCTGAGTAAGTTTAAGAAGCTGTACGTAAATTGTTAACAGAGCTTCACAGAGCAGTGGTTAATGAAATTTGTGCGCTATTTCTATCAATTTCCTACAGCTCATGTAATAATCTTTGTAATTTATTATTTTGGCAGGTAGTATGCAAGAAATGAAAGTGGTTTACTTTTTTATAGTACTAGACAATTTTAGCATAAATGCCAAAAGATGATATACTGCATATGCATATATTTATTTTTTATATGCTATATAAAAATAAAGAAAAACTTTTTTTTCACAGATTCTTGATTATGGTAAGTTAGAACATTTTCTATGAAAAAGGGGAGCTAATAATCTCACTGCTTTTAGATTTAAAAAAAAAAAAAAAATCAAGATTTGCTTAGTGTGAATGGCTCTATGAGGCACACCAACAGAATGGCTGATGAAACAGGGACCATCTTTAGGTACAACCTCTGGTTCAGAGGGCAGGGGTCAAAGGGGAGATGTACAGGAGGTCACAGCTATTCTAGTTTCACTAATGGAACCAGAGATTCCCTAACACCTCTTGCAAAGTTCCAACACACAACATATCTTGAATATTATTGTTATTACCCATTTGCAGCTATGAAAAAGCTGAAGACTCTGGGACTGTATTCATGATCATGTCTTAACATGTAACCAGTGGGTCTCTCTTAAAACAGGGCACTTGACGGATAAAGTGTCATGTCATGATGTTGAATTCTGAATGTTTCTTTAGATGCTCCTTTGGAAGGGAAAACTGTGCTGTTGGTTGGATCTGAAGGACCCCTGGGGTTTGCCCTTCAGTGCCTGATAGAGGGAAGTGGAATGGTAGCACTCAAGAGTCAGTGGAGCTCAGCAAGCTTACAAAGACAGGTGATTATTTTCTCACCATACACATTCACTGTAGAGGTTTTTTTCCTGAACAGTTTATTAAATTTGTCTTCATTAGTCGCATCACATTTCATTACTATTGAGTTCTACCAAACATGCAGTTTGATTAGTTCACCACATGGGGGCAGTCTCTGCTTATTTCTAATGAAAAATAATGAATGTCAAAAGTAGAGCTACAACATCTGCACTTCTTTTTCTGTTTTGCTTTATGAGTGTATGTTCAATGCTTTCCTCATTTTCCAGGTGATGGAAGCCAATGCTGTGGTGCTGTTAGGAGAAGGGGATATTGATGTCCCGCCCACCTGGGTTCGACCAGGGGCTGCTGTCATTCGCTGTAAGCTCACCCTGCAGACCTATGTATCCTAAGTATATAGTCCTATGAATATGTCATATATCATGACTGTCACAGATTGTATAGATGTTAGAGGGTGAAGCACAGATGATGGATGATTCATTGCTTCATTGTTTTGTTATGGAGTGCTGTTTGCATATTAAATGTTTCCATTTCTATAATTATTTAATCCCAGCCCTGATCTCTATCAGCAGTTTAGCAATTGTGGATTTTTAAAGACTGTAAGAATAATAATAGTGTGGAGCAGAAAAACCTGATGGGTAATTAATCAATCAGTTGCCAATTCAAGTAACACATGCCTAAATAAATAAATCTCTAAAGCTGTAAATCAAATTAGAATAGCTTGTCTTAGGTGTGAACTCATACTTTCCCTCAAAGTCAGTAAATCCAGTTGTGGATTCTGATATTAAACATTAGTCATCTATCACTATCAGAGCCAGGGATTTTGCATAATGTCTTATTGATACAGATGAATCAGTCCATCTTTACTCTCTATTGACCTCTAGTGCATTAATTAAGACTTTGCTGTGTAAGTAAGCTTTAAGTGGAGAATAGATCTGTGAGTCTCTATAGATTCATTTCTGGCTTCCTCTACTGAATCGGTCTTGAAGGCAGTAGTGATCAATGCACTTTATCAGTCTGTCTCCACTCTCATAAAATGTTTGATTATGCACACTTTATTCATCATATATTAACTGTATGTATTTATTTATTTATTTATAAGGTGAAGATGAAATGGAGACATCCGCAAAGTTGGGCTTAAGATATCTCACTGCAGCGTACAGAATACAGGTTCGTCTCTGTTTATTTGTTCTTATTATCTGGATGCCGAAGTTGTTGGTGCATTTTCTCAATTTCTTCTGCTTGTTCTTACTATTTATCTTAGAATGCAGTGCGTAGCAGCAGTCGGTGGCTCCAGGAGCAGCAGTACAGACCCTGGCAGCTGAGGAGCCTCAAACTGCAGACCCTCACCCCTGTACCAAGGTACTCACTAATACCAGTACTAATCGATCTCTGAACGGGAAATCTGCACCGTCATGTCCAGGGTTCGCACACGTGCTTGAAATCCTTAAAAACACTATGTTTTCAAGGTCTGAAAGGTGCTTGAATTTTAGTTTAAGTGCTTGAAAGTGCTTGCAATTATAACTCTGTGATGTGATTTTATTTATTAATTTTTAATATTAACTCTGCCAGGTTAGATTGCAAGCCAAAGCTACTTACAAAGAGGTGATACATTTTGAAAAATAAAACTTTATGTCAAAAAAGAAAATTAGCGGGTGCTATGAGATAGACTCCGGGTAAATTTTTATCTTAATCTTTGTCTCAGTGCGAGTGTGTCTGAAGAACACCAGGTGGCTTCCCTTTTTTGGATGTTTGTTTTTGTTCTCCTTTTTAATTTCTAAATTTTTTGCTATTGTAAAACATAGTTTTAGATGTTTATTGTATAATACAATATATATCATTAAGATAAGAAGTGAAAAAAATAATTATGAGTATATGTCTTCATGTAGATATGTATTTTACCCCAGCAATAAGGTTCTGTGCTGTAAAAAAATTAAAAATGACCCTTAAAAGTGCTTGAAATGACAAATTGAAAATGTGTACGAACCCTGCATGACACTTTGATCTGCATCTGAAGATCAGGCTAACTCTGCCCGTAGTGGCTTGTCACTGCATAGGTTTAAAAACAAAAAAAAAAAAAAAAAAGATTTGTGTGTGTTCTATGTCAGTGATATAGAAATCTCCAGAGCTCAAACACCTAAACCAGTCACACAGCTGGCAGAGGAGATCGGTTTACTGCCAGGGGAACTCGAAGCCTATGGCAGAAACAAAGCCAAAGTTCGTCTGTCCCTGTTGGACCGCCTCCACACACAGCCCGATGGGAACTACGTACTGGTCGCTGGGTGAGTGTGTCCAGTTGCTAAATGTAGTTGTAATGAGTTTCAAATATCTGGAGGAAGTGACACATTTCGTTCACACAAAATCCATGTTAAATTCTGAGGAGAGGTGTCAGCTAAGACAAAAGCAACAGAAAATGAGTTGTGAGACAAAAAATACCTAAGAGATGCCCTATCCTGAAAATGGCCTAAAAGATGCAATACAATAAAAATTACATTACAATGTAAAAAGGTAAAAACTACATAAAAACAGATTTTCAAAAAATGTTTCAATGGTGTGTTTATTCGTGCTATCATTTTCAGTAGTTTATTTCTTGTGTCTGTTGGTGATTGTGTGTTGCTTCCTTTTGCTAACACGACTTGTCAGTGTTTGAGGTGATTGACATTATCTTGCTATTTTGATCTGAGATTCGGATGCAAAATGCATTACACTCAACATTGTTTTGACAGTGGAAAAGTACATGTAACTATAGAATTGTGTAGATTGGTAATGTACACTGTTGCCCATAAAGCTGGAAAAAATATTTTTACCCCTTCTCATGAAATGATTGTGATAATGTGATTTATTCTTGATAAAGTGTAAGTAGACTCAGCGTATAATCATTGCACCTGGTCAAAGTTAATGATTAATGTATATAAATTGGAATTAAAAGAAGAATGTGTTTGAAAACAAATTGTTCCAACTAAATAGGAAGTGTATTTTCATAAACGATATCTAACTGACCTCTATCATTGAGTATATTAGAGTTCGTATGTATTCATTGTGCAAGAGAAAAATCAAACTAGAGATGTTAATAGTATATTATTTCATATGTATTGATTTGAGTAGATTGTAATCTTTTATTTATGTCTTTTAAACATGTTTTTCCATTTGTTTATTTAAATGTGTCCCATAGAGATTAGTTTAAGGACAGAAATAAATATGCCAACAGAACACTTCAAGTATTTTCTCCACTTCTCTTCTTTTAGCATTACTCCGACCCCATTGGGAGAAGGTAAAAGCACCGTGACCATTGGCCTGGTTCAAGCTTTCTCTGCTCATCTGAAGCTCAACTCCTTTGCTTGTCTGCGACAGCCTTCCCAGGGACCCACCTTTGGGGTCAAAGGTCAGGATGACTAACTTAGACCTGTTCATTGTATACAGCATGTTCAAGTGTGTGTCCTACTTATGTTTTTTAACCTCTTCATGCGTCCCAAGTGTCCATGACTGCATGGTGATGTCTTGTTTTATAGAAGAAGATTGATATTTCACATTGAAACAGTGTTTTGTAAGAAAACTGACACCAAATAACTTTTGTAATAGATGACGTGTTTTCATGCAAGACAACTCCCGAGTGTTTCAAATGGAGCATTTTATTTTGAAATAATAATGTTGATTTTGTTTTGCTTCCTATTGAATACATTGAGCAAGAATTCAAAGACAAAGGCCACTGACCAAACCAGAACTTGGGAATGTATCAAGTAACTTTGTAATTTGCTGTCATTGTCAGCATGGGGCTAGCATTTCATACCCCTCCTACATTTTGTGTTGGGGTGGAGAGGTTCACTCAGAGTCCAGTGCACAGCACTGCTCCTTTGTGTGTCTGTGTGTGTCTGTCAGCCGCTAACTGCGCCACCTCTTCTGTGTGCATAGGGGGAGCCGCTGGAGGGGGATATGCCCAGGTCATCCCCATGGAGGAGGTAAGCTACACAGACATATGCTTAATGAGTCCTAACAGGACGAGCTCCAGCTTCAAAGATCTTAGAGGTGTATAAACTCAAACCAGTTTGCACAAAAATTCCCACATGCACACAACCCCTGGAGCTGTGGCATAACACGGATGATAGAAGTTCAACACACAGGTTACACAAGGAAGCAAACAAAAACCATTTCTTCTCATTAATACATTAACATTACATAAACAGTGCTATACAGAAAGAAAATAAATGTCATAATATATTTAAAGACTTTTGTAGAATGTCAGTGGATTATTATCTAAACATTTGAATCTGTTTCTTTACCCTCATCTGACCCATCAGTATGACTCCATTACTCTGATTGCTCATACCTTAGTGTGTTTGATCTAAGCATTTCACTGCTTCTTCTTTTGTCCACATATTTCTGTGACCTTCAGTTCAACCTCCATCTGACTGGTGATATTCATGCCATCACAGCAGCGAATAACCTGGTGGCAGCAGCTGTCGATGCCAGGATGCTTCATGAGGCAACTCAGTCGGACAAGGTGACCATTTTATTATGTAACACAGTAATAATTTATTGATAATAATGGAATATCTATGTTTTAAGATGTTAATGGTACTAATTTAGCATAGATTATGTCAATGCGTGTACTGTATGTAGCTGAAATCTTGAAATTAATGATATTTTAAGTTTGAAAATATGATCATCATTAATTCTCCAAATTACTTGTCTGAAGAGAGCTGTATTGTGTAGACAGATGTAAACAGGATACACCCCAGATGTGTCAAAATAGTTTTTTAAGAAAAGTGAAATCTTTTTAAACAATTAGAGGCCACGCAAAAATGACTTGACAAAGGTGGCCATTTAGTAAATATACAAAACTGGTTAGATGAAATTAATAAACAGATGGGCTGATTGTCTTTTTTGACATTTTTTATGTGTTTTAAAATTAACTAGGGAAAAGATTTGCCACATTTCATATACGGCTAAGAAATCAGATGTTTTACTCTAATTGCATTGCAGTTATAAATTCGTTTGTTACATTTCAACCAAAAAATCCTTGGGTTAATCAAATTATGTTCACTGTGTATTGCAAAATGATCAGTGCACCATTCAGAATGTAAACTCAGTTGAGTATCCTTGCAATGAGCAGTGCTTCATGAGTTTTATGTCATACTTCCATAGGCCCTGTTCAATAGACTGGTCCCGTCTGTGAATGGAGTCAGGAAATTTTCCCCCATCCAGATTTCCAGGCTACAGGTAAGTCTAAACACTACAGAATCACTAATGGGAACAGCAATTACTGGCCAAAAAGGCTTGACTTGGGCTCTCAAAGCTAGATTTCTCCACCAGGGGTCCTCATTTAGCATGTCTTGAAAGGTTATTCTCTGCCTTTGCCTCATCATGTGTCTTAATGCCATATGAGGCCCTTATGTTTTAAATGACATGAGTAATGGAACTTTATGACGTATTAAAGAATGCACATTATGGAAATGGAGGAGGGAGATGATGGAACATAAGTCAACTCAGTGTTTGTCTCTTTTGAAACAATCAGGGAACATCTGTATACACATGGAGCCAAAGCCAAGAATCTCAAGCAACCATCACTTCTTCAAAACATTGACAGAGGAATGGCTAATTTTTTTTCTTCCTCTTTTTTCCTTTCATTTCAGCGTCTTGGCATCAATAAAACGGAACCCACATCGCTTTCACCACAGGAGGTCAGCAGATTTGTGCGTCTGGACCTTGACCCGTCAAAGATCACCTGGCAGAGAGGTATCACTACAAGTGTAGGAAATTAGTTTCACCTCTTTTCTGGTTACATTTTCCATCCAGCTTGGCTGACATGATGGAAAATATGAGTGAAATTTTGCATTAATGTGATGTTACTGTTTCCCAAGTCAAATAACAAAGTGTTTTATTTTCTACTTTGTTTTTACACTTATATCTCATAAAGAAACATTAGTATTGTTTCAAATCAACTAGTGTTTTGTTTTTTTTTTGCAAAGCATTAAACCCAATATGCTGACTATCACACAAATTTAATTTTCTTGAAAGAAGTTTCGACAAACATCCCGTGGTATAAATGCACTCTTCCATTGTGGCATAAGTATGTCACATGAAGTCTTTAATTAGAAGATGTTTTCCTTTATTTAAGATACCGAATTGTAAAAGTATTATTCCCTGCAGAACAGTGGGTTTATCATTTCTCAAAACTGGTTCTGTCAGATCTGGACCTTTTGTTCGTCCACCACTAACATAAAGTGATGCGGTCATCAATCAGGGAGAATAAATGTGTGAGTAGTAGGAGTGAATAGCTACCACAGTGGTTGCTGTGTTGGTTTAAAAGCTGTCAGTGAGAACAACCAGCTGGGTGCTGCTATGACTGATGGGATATTTACTCCAGTGGCTTCAGAGGGCATTCTTAAGAGACCAACCCTGAAGATTAAAAACACATTTTCCAGCTCATGTTATGTGGGTGTGACTGTTAATGAAACATATTATGTTTTTCACTTTCACTAACAATGAGAGATTAGAATCTTTCTTTATGTTGACCTGATAGCTGAGTGGTAGAAGCTCATACCACATGGGCCCAAATGCCCTGAGCAGCGAGTCCTGGTTTGACTCCTAGTTAGATGCAAAGCTCACTGCATATAAATCCCTTACTCTCTTTCCCAATGCCCATATTTTGTGTCGTTCTAAAGCTGTTGAAAGCACAAGAATTCCAATCAGTAAGTTAAAGGGGCTTTCACACCATGGACTGTGGACTTTGCAACTTTATCAGAACCAGATTTGCAGGTGTGAAACTGGTTCAAACCAAACAGCCGGTCTTATGTCCAACCAAAAGAGCTGATCTTGGACTGGTTGAAACTGAACAAATATTTAGTTCATCAACAGCATGAAAACACTTGATAGTTTGGGCTTTAGAATTGCAAGAAATGACACCAGAGCCCCTTTTTCACAGTAATAACTTTACTGAGAAAAATCATGGAAAGGAATGCTTCTAGGACCCAAAAAAGTGTTTGTTCGAGGGGCTCTTTGGACAAAGGGGTTCATAAAGTAGATGACAAACAGGACGAAAACTCCAAGGCACTCTCTTTAAGCATTAAAATGCCTTTATTCTGACGGCATGGTCATATATAGACCTTACAAAACACTTCAACGCGTTTCAGCTTCAAGTAGGAAGTCAAAAAGTGATGAAGGCTTGAAGTGTTTTTTAAGGCCTATATATGACCATGCTGTGAGAATAAAGGCATTTTAGTGCCTTGGAGTTTTCTTCTTGTTTGTCATCAACTTTGCCGAGAACTTTAACTTTACCTGTGATCTTGAAAAGCCTTGATGTGTTACCACCGAAATGACCCAGGTGAAAAATTTTCAGTCGACGCCAAACTTTCCTTGAAAAAGTTCCTAGTAGAGGGGTACGACTTTTCAGATTCCCCAGAATTCTTGAGGGGTGGGGCTGTGTGCTTAAGAATGCTGATTTGTGGAAAACACTTGCAACTATTTCCATTCACCCACTAAGAACATGCTTCAATTCGTATGTGTTTTGATAATTTGGAAAATGGAGCCAAAGAGGAGAAGCTACAACAAGTGGGTAGATGACAAGGTTCATTTGCCAAATACGCTCTTCTGAGTGCATTCTTGCTCCTACAAGTGCATTGCAATCATTTGTCCATTTGAATACACTCAAAAGAGCCTGGATGTTGTCAAACGTATTTGTCGAATATGCTTAAAATTAATTCAGTGGGACTTTGAGTCTGGAACTTTGAGATGCGGTGGAAACGCAAACAACACAGATTACCATGAATTTTTTTTATCCAGGTAAATAAATTCCTGTTATAAAAGTTTCTGGGAATGTTGGTGGAAAAGGGGCTAAGGCTGTCTTTATAAAAACTAAACAGAAGCCAGAAAAAAATAAAGATGAGACAAATTAATCACATGCTATGGTCAGACTCACAATGGTCTATAATGGGAGAAAATCCCCTTGAAATGACAATATTTATGCTATTTCCGGAGGTTTATGCTTGTATCAGTTTATGTTTATTTGATAATGTATGCTCCATCTGACTGACATCTGACTCGTATTTAACAAAATTTATTTCTCCAGACAGTCAATATAGGAATGATAGAGTCATTCATGATTGTCTGATTTAGTCGGAAGTCATATGAAAACTGTTGTTGAATATTAAACTTTTTTTTTTCTAGTTGTTGATACCAATGACCGTTTCTTGAGGAAGATCACAGTTGGCCAAGCAAGCACTGAGAAAGGGCAGATCAGAGAGGTATGTTTGTACCTTTTACTTCATCTTTTCAGATATTTTACCAAAATTTAAGCACTTTTTTCTGTATTGACCTGATGAATCCGCAAGTCACAATGGGTCACGTTTCTATTCAGTGCAAATATTTTCTTGTTCTGTGCGTTTTTTGTGAGTGTTTCCATTGCGTAGGTTCTGAGGGAGGAGTGTCATCTACATGAGTGAACATTTTTGTAATGCCTGTGTTTTTATGTGCTCAGACAGTATAACCCACCCACTCACCAAGTCACTCTTGCAGTTGAGTTTCTCATGCACACACAGACCCCCCCCCCCCCTTCACTCCCTTCTCCTCTGTCCATGATAAAGCCCAGATGTATTTCACCCATATGTCTGTAGTAATGACAGCTAAATGAAATCCTGTAAATAAACACTTCACCTCAATGGGAAGCAAGAGGACTTAAGTGAAAGCAAATGTTTAAAGAAAGGGGAAAATGACCCACCCATACACACACACACACACACACACACACACACACACACCTGGAATGGCCTCTAAGCTAATTCAGCATATGCTTACATTTATGGCCATCAGTCCATCCATTCTGTTTCCCTTTCTTTTCTCTGCCCTCCACTTTCCTCCAGTGCAGGATACACTATACCTCCTCAGGGTATTATCACTGGGAGTGGGAATCGAAATGTTGTGTTCCCTGGTGGATTGATGCGGTTTCAGATATGTTTCTCTTTTTGTTACGTGAAATGAAGACTACTTTGGGTTTCCGTACTCATTCCTTCTCTCTTCCTCCCTGTCTGTTTCTTTTACGTTACCACACATAGATATTAGCTAAACAGTTTCTAAGTTTTACATAGATTTTCCATGTGGCTCCAATAATCATATGATCAAGGCATTTCATTCTGTCTTAAATTTTTTTTGCTACAAAAATCATCCTAAAAGCTTCTGAAAACAAAATACTTATGCAAATGAAATCAAATTATTGTTACCAAAAGATCTCAGTGCACTACAACTTAAAACATATGCAAACAGACAGAAAGAAGCAGATTTTAAAAACCTATTTATCATTTTGACAGCGCGTGTACCCTAAATACTTGTATAGTGAGTATTTGTTGTGCATGTGTTGTCAATTTGATGGAGATATTTATGTGTTTTCTTAAGATGCAGTGTGTTGAGTTCTGTTGGCCACCATTTCAAACAACTGAAAAATGAAACACTTTTTTCAATAAGGTCATGCATCCTTGAACATTCCTGGTTAATGAACTATAGTAATAAAGAATTTTATGTTTGACATGTATTTGAAGCAGCTGGAAAAATCCTAAGATCCACCAGCTTCAATCTCTATAGAATGACAGTGTTAATGTGTTGCCATTGTGCTTAATGTTGTGACTGATTTTTGTAGACTGGATTTGACATTGCGGTGGCCAGTGAGATCATGGCCATCCTGGCTCTGGCAGACAGTCTAGAGGACATGAAAAACAGACTGGCACGTATGGTGGTGGGGACCAGTCGCCGTGGACAGCCTGTCACTGCAGAGGATCTGGTGAGTGTTACTGTCAGGCCCTTTCCACCAAATTAGTTGTGGTTCTTGGACCAGGTCTGTTCAGGGTTCTTGGGATCTTGGTTACATCTTTTGAACCAGTTAGTGTTTCCCATGGTTTGAGTAGATATATTTTAATCAAGGATGCATCCAGATTGACTTTTTGATAACTGCTTTTTTTGTGCTACTTAAAGGAGTGATATTTTGCTTTTTTAAAATGGAATTATGCATTTTAAAACATTTCCCTGTGGTCTACATAAACTGTAAATCCTATGTTTGGGTCTGAATTCATTAATTAAACTCCACAGGCCCATCTTCAACCCTATTTCTGAATAATAACACCAGAAAGGTCATTTTGAGTGCTGGTCCTTTAAATGCAAATGAGCCACTTCATGCCCCACCCCCTCCAGGTTGTTGGCTGTGCTGCTCTTTCCCGTTCAACCAACAACTGAACATTTTAGGTAATTGGCTTGAAGTTTGGACATATTTTCAGTATGGACTACAATAAACTGACAATTTTGGTGTACTCGGAGAAATGTTCTTTGGAAGTCTTGACCTTATATGTGCAAATGTCGTGACGTAACTAGTTATAGACTTAACAAGTTAAGCAGGAATTGAAACAGGTTGTAGAAATCCACTTAATTTTTGACAAAATGAATATAAAGATAGCTTTGCAGCACCTGGAGGGTTCAAATTCAAACTTTTGGAACTATTAGGGGCCCTAAATACCCAAATAAATGAACCAAAGACTAATAAAAGTGACTTTAGCAGAATATGACCCCATTAAGATAAAAAATATTGTGGTTTGATATGTCTTTGAGTTGCAGCAGAGAAATGTTTGCATTCCAGCTCATCTTAACATGTCTATTTGAGGTGTAACCAGGTATTAAGATGTAAAGCAGAGATTTTGCACCTCTCACCTGATCCCTGTGCAGGGTCAGCTGCTCTGGTTTCCCACAGAGGACTGCAGCCTGCGTTGTTTCAGAGCTGAAAAGGAGGATCCCCTATAAAGTTACATTAGTCTTTCTGATTAGCCAGGATGCAATAACATCACCACCCCTTAAGGCAGCCCCAGAGGGGATAGAGTGTGTTACTGCGCGTATATACTATATGTTAGTTTTTCCCAGATTGCTGACACAGCTTATTGTAGGAAGCACACCCTGTAGTGGTAAAGTATAAAAGAGCAAGGACTGCAAATGGACTATAATGCTTTTTAGCATCTATAATACAACAGATGACCACAATGTAGATCAGCATTAGTATAGTTTTCGGTATTAGAAAGATGGCTTATTTTCTTGTTAACCTTTTCTTGCTAATCCCCCAAATGTTTCTGTCTCTTGTCTTGTCAGGGTGTGAGTGGAGCTCTGGCTGTGTTAATGAAAGATGCCATCAAACCTACGTTGATGCAGACCCTTGAGGTGAGACATGAACGCAGCCCCCTCTTAAGACGTCATTACTCTGCTGAACTGAGTGTAAATATGTGCTGGAGCAAATAGATCTCCACCGGGACATCCAAACTGCACACTTAGACCTTCCTCTACCTCCGCTGTCAGTGAAAAGAAAGAATGATAAAGAGCGCTCCTTTGAGAGCTTTTAAAAAAGCATGATAGATTGACCTTTTCCTCCCATGGCTCTTTATCTTAATAGCAGTTGAGCAGCGAGTTGAGGACAGGTGGAGCGCTCTGAC
Organism: Sphaeramia orbicularis; assembly: GCF_902148855.1. NCBI lineage: Eukaryota > Metazoa > Chordata > Actinopteri > Kurtiformes > Apogonidae > Sphaeramia > Sphaeramia orbicularis. Next base: position 37,397,474 of record NC_043979.1, on the reverse strand, counting down.
AGGAAACAGTGTGGTCCAGATTCATACCATCTTGGCCAACAGCAGTGAAAAAACAGTTTAATTTGTGTTTAACGACTTTTACCATAATTTCTCCTCTCACAACATCTGGCTTTCATTTAGCTTTTAATGCATTACTGTAAGACGAAGAGATATAAGATCACACAGGCACATAAACTATTCTTACGTGCACATAAATACACCCATTATATGCTTTATCTTAAATGGTAATGATGCTAATCTTGACACTCGGAGTTGTTTGTGCAGTGAAGGCATAGCTCAATGAGAATGAAGGCAAATATTCTTGTAGCCATTTTTTTTCTTAAGCGAAGACATCTTACAATAGTTAGATTTCTTAAAACTAGAATAAACATTGTTTTTTTTTTTCTCCTTTTAATATTATTAGTTGTTGTTTTTTTTGTGTGTATTTTTACATACGTATATACTCTTTATGTGCCTTATTTGTTTGTAACTTGTTCTCTTGGTTAATAGAAGAAAATGTCAAATACATGTTTTAAAAAAAACCCAATAAACACTGTGCCAAAACCACAATGAAGCATAAAACTAGGAAAACTATACACATGAATGCATACGTAAAGGTCTGTTGAGTAAGATTTATGTAATTAAGTTTGCATTGTCGTACGTGCATCTGGTTGCGTTAGCGACTAGTGTTGTTACTAACGGGAGGGTGGCAGGGGCACAGGTAGTCAATGACAAGGTGAGTGGAGCACACTTTGATCTTGACTTTCTCACAGCTCTATCTATAGAGCTATATAACCCACCATGTCCTCCTCATACAGATCTGTCACATTACTTTTAGAATTACGTAGCCCCCCCCCCCCCCCCCCCCCCCCCCCCCCCCAAAAAAAAAAAAAAAAAAAGAAACCCTGGTGTATAGTCACAAAAAATGCCAATTGTGTTTTTGTTGCCCTGGAATTGGTGGTTTCTGTCTACAAATATGAGCGGTTATGTTTTATTTCAACACAGTTAGATATTTAAATGTTTTTTGTCATACTTCCTGGAACTTTCTTGAAAAGTTCCTTGAAATTCTTCATTTGCATTGACAGTTCAGTGCATACCTTTTGTTGGATTGATTTGAATGAAGTTTACAAAATGCACAATGTTAGCAGTCACGTTCCCGATAAGAGCTTTGTGTTTCTCTTTTTCTCAAAGAAATACTTTGTGTTTGTGTGCTCTCTGTTGGTTAGAACAGAAAGCTTGATTATGTGGTTTATGGGTGGGGAAAATAAACACAGACTCCCACGTTGGGTGTTTTTAAGGTTGTAGAGGGAGTGGAGTGTTGTATGCAGCAGAGATTTGGTTACTCTCAGTTTTTTTCAGAGGAAACATTGTGGCCCTGTTGTGTGAAACTGCTTCCTGTGTGGTTTTCCTGTGATTCTGGTCGGGGAGCTGGTATCGGGACTGTCCAGACCTCAGAGCTCGATGAGAATTTTCCATCAAGGTTGACCATTGGTGCCCTCTGTGGCCTCTTCATTTGTGATTGTATGTTTTCAATACAGGCATACACATGAGAATAAAGCTGCCATGTGGAAGGTGAAATGTTTTTGTATTAGATCTTCCATTTCTGTGTTGTTTCAGATGGGTTTAGGTCTAGATGAGCCATAGCATAAGAGGAAAAGAAATGTACGTGCCTATTATCCAGACCCCAGTCTCTGTGTGTTTTTCCTGACATCCTGTCTACGTGGAGTCCCACAGAGTCGACTCCATGCATCTTTCCTGAACAGAGACACAGACCATAGCATAGACAGACCTGTGGCTCCATTTATTAAATCTTGGATCGGGGGTGTCAAACATACGGCCTGTGGACTAAAACTGGCCCATCAAAGGGTCCAGTATGGCCCGTGGGATGAATTTGTAAAATCCGAAAAGTACACTGATGATATTAACAATTAAGAGTGTTCAGATCATTTTAGTTCAGGAGCCACATACATCCCAGTTTAATCTCAAGTGGGTCAGACCAGTAAAATACTAAGATAATAACCTGTAAATAATGATAACTCCAATTTTTCTTACTGTGTTTCAGTGTAAAAAACTTAAATTACGTAAAAATGTTTACACTTATAAACCATCTTTTGATTAAAAAAGTGAATAACTTGAACAAATATCAACAACATGGAATGTCTTAAGAGAAGTAAGTGCAATTTTAGTAATATTTTGCCTCTTACTAAATGTTTTGTGTCTTTGTAGAGCCACTGTGATCTCTAAGTTGTAATGCACATGTGCAAATGATAAGCAAAGGCATAATATTGTTAAAATTGGTCTTATTTTACTTAATAAATCACAGGTTTTTCATGGTTGTTCATGTTATTCCCATTTTGTGAAGGATACTTTGTAGATATAAACATTTACATAATGTATTTTTGCTTTTTTTTTTTCACTGGTCTGACCCACTTGAGTTCATATGGGGCTATATGTGGCCCCTGAACTAAAATGACTTAGATCCTCATTCTGGTTGAATATCTAGGCTGATATATAGGGTTGAGCACTGTTTTGCAGCTGGGATATTAGATAATATTTGAGATTCACCAAAAGAGGAAATGGTGACATGATATCCATCTTCCTGTTTTTGTTCACTTCTTTTCCTTCACTTCACAAACTTCTCATTTATTTCCACTTTAGTCAACGTATTGTGGCTAATTTATTTCCTGAATCACTTTTCCTTTATGTGTTAAAACTGAAAACTCTTGAACTTCAACTTGACCCAGTTTAAGCACACACGTAATCCATGTTAATCCACGTAATGCGTGACGTGAATGGAGTTTACATAAGAATCCGGAGGTAAAAGTGCTTTTGACACTTACATTTTTTACCACCAAAGTGACAGTCGGTCTTCCTTTCCTTTACTTGATGTTGGTTTCTGTTTTAACCAATTAATGTCAACATGCGGTTAGATTTTTGCTTGATCTCTAAGATCACAGTTTACAAAGACCAATGCACCATTTGTCAGGACCTTGTTAACTCCTCTGAGGGAAGGTTGTTTATGTAGGCAGAAAGAGGTATGCAAACAAAAGCTTAGAAAATTGTGCAAGGCCTTCCCATCCTTCCTTTTTCCTCCGTCTCACAGAATTCACATGCAGCGTAACAATGGCTCGCTCTGCTTTCCCCAGTTTTCTTCTTGACCGGTTTTCACAGTGATTTCCCTTTTTAAGTCTGTTATAAGCGCAGCGGAAGGATTGTGATCTTGAGGAGTAGACCTTGCCTAGGCAACCATATTATTTGATTTCCTGTCTTTTGTGAACTGGGTACACCCCACAGAATATATTTGGACAATTCATAACTGAGGTTGGAGTGCCGTTACTTCTTGAAGGCCAGCAGTGGGGAGTCGGAGCAGGAGCAGCTCGGTTTCATCCCACTGAGGGGGTGAAAAAAATCAGCTGAATTTAGTCCAATATAATCTTGGCCCGGTTTAGAGCTAGCATTAGCCTGCATCCTGAGTGATGTGATCACATTGCTTAATACACTAAGATTGAGACACCACGACGTGGTCTGCGCTACTGTAGAAACATAACAGCATATCACAGGCGACATGTGAATTCAACCTGCTTCCTCTGTAGATATGAACAGTTCAGTGTAAGTTAAGCAAAACCTGAAACAATGAACCTGCTTCTCAGAGCTACCCTGTACTAACTGAGCGTACTGTTTCTGTATTTTTGTTGTCAATATTGTGTTTTCATTGAGCCCATTTACATGCACACTAATACTCCAATCTTTATCTGATTTCTGGAGTTATCAAATTATTCAAGTGATCATGTCAACAGCATCATCTGATACATTTTTATAGGATAACAGCAGTAATCTGGTTATGAGAAATCAGATGGACATGGATGGATTTCTTCCCAAAACTCCAACGTCTTCATGCATGTAGACCTGTTAATCTGATTTATTTAGTTCTTTTACATCTGCACATGCCAAAACAGTGTAATCGTGGAAAGCTGAAGTGATGTTGTCAAACATGAGTAGAACACGATGATAGGACATTGGAGTCCACTATCGCTATGTGCGTACATACTTCGAAAGAAATCCAATAATGGACCGAAATGTCTAAACCAGGGCTTTTTCGATTATCGCATTTCTGAAGTCCATGTAAACACATCTGAATCCTCCCAGTTATTGGATTTTTATGGTCATATAAACGAGCTCAGTGTCAGATTTATCATGTTTTGTATATACAGTGTACAATCTGTTCTACTTGTCAGTGGGATGCACAAAGTTTAATCAGTAGTGCTTTTTTTTTCATGTGGTTCAGACTGGCACGCACATCAAGTACCTCTTAACTTACTCCTAATGTTTTGACAAAAACAACCGCACTTGAATATTTATCCCTGGAAGTTGAATAAAAGGTGTTGTATTTACATAAAGTGGATCAGTATCAAAGAAGTGTTTAGCCCTCATTTATTTTCGGTTGGGTGAGTTGTTGTGGGCTACACACTTCTCGCAGCTCATCCTGTGTTTTTGTGTGCCCCTCTAATTGTCCCAGGGTACACCAGTGTTTGTCCACGCTGGGCCTTTTGCCAACATCGCCCATGGCAACTCCTCGGTGCTAGCAGACAAGCTGGCTTTGAAGTTGGTTGGACGAGACGGGTTTGTGGGTAAGAGCACCCGGCCTATGCATACAGATCACACACACAATACAACAAAGATGCACACACACCAAAACTTTGCATATGAAAAGCCATTAAGTGTACAGTTTGAATCACAAATTTAGGATCTAAACGTTTTCGGGACACATTAAACATTCATTTACATTTCTTGCTGTCATGATCTTAAGATTACTTTCCAACCTTTGGCTCACTTTTCTCCTAGTTTTACTTCTGCCTCTGGTCAGCTGCTGTACTACTTTGGCGTCAGTCTACTGTGTAACTTTCTAGGAAAACTGGTAGACGTATTGCATAAAACACACAGGAGAAAGGAAGGAAGTAGATTGATAATCTTAAGAGCCACTGGAATGCTTTAGAGTAAACCACACTAATCCCTGAACGTCAAAGCATACTTGAGTATTTCAATTTTTATCTGTCTATCTATCCTGCTGCTCTCTCTCCATCTTCATTTACTTTGCCTGCAGAAAAATGTTTGGAATTTGTGTGTGTGTGTGTTTTGTTTTGTGTGTTCCGAGTTCATCGGAGCTTGTCAGGTGCGGTCCTTCATAGTTTTTGTTCTTTCCTGGCTTATATCACTGTGTGTCTGTGTAAATGTAAATCTGATCTGGGACTTTTAATGGCAGTAACAAGTAGAAGTGAAAGGTTAGATGTTGGAGCACATTGAACATGTACACAAGCCAACATCTGTGACCTGGGTGTATGTGTAGGCAGCATGGGCAGAGTTGGGTTTCACAACACCGGAGCAGAGAAACAGAGAGGCTCATGTGTGTTTTATTCCCTCACCTCTCTACCCTGCTTGTTTTCCATCTGTCTGTTCCCTCCCTTGACTTGTGTGTTTGTTACCTGACTCCCAGGTATGCCAGGAACTCAGCCTCCCTCCTTTTCCTCCCCTCAGCAGCTGGGATGCATGTATTGCCCCCCCACTACCACTACCACCACCACTCAGCTCCCCTTCAGCTCCTTTCCCAGATGCTACCAGCTTTGCTCCAAACTAGTCGAAAGGGCAAAAACATGACAGCTAATTCTGACAGAATGACACAACAACTCAGCTGTTTGTGTGATCTGGTCTTGTCATAGGTTTGCTGTGTTCTTTGGCAAGAAATCAGCTGGGAGAGTTCAGTCAGGTTAGAAAACTAGCTATTTGGTGACATTATTAGATCTGCTTTATGTGGAGCTGAAACCAAAAAATGTAGTTCCATAACCATGTAGTAATTTGAGTATGCACAGAAGGGCTACACAACTAATATAGAAATATGATCAAAATGACAATATGGTGAAATGTAATATTGAAATCACAGCACCTGTGATTTTGATTAATGTTAGATTTGTCTTAACATATTATGAAAGAAGCATAGATGACACAGAGGTGGTTCATCATATTCTCCAAACATAAGGGAACAGGTTGTTTGGTGCAGACCCACCAAGATCACATCACTTATTATTCACAGCTCATGTAACTGCTTTTATATATGTTTTTTTTTTTTTTGCAAATTGTTCAGCCCTAATGCACTAACTGACTAAAGTAGGAGAATGTCTTTACAAGGCAAAGTAACTAACAATGTTCTAATTTTTATTTCCAAAATTTGGAACTGATACAGATGCTTAAAGTGGAAAAATTGGCCAATAACCGTATAATATCATTTTCCTTTTGATATTTTTTGTCCTTTTCTCTCAGAGTCTTTAAAATTTTCATCATAATGTCTTTGAATGAGCACTTACAGTCACAGAAAAAATTATTAGACCATGCAAAGTCATAAAAAACAATGGTTATGGAATCAAGTACTAACTCCTGTGTGTATCATGTGACTAAAACAGACAGAAAAGAAAACATGGAATGCCTAAAAGCACTGTTTTTGGCAGTACAGTGCCATAGATATTGATGTTCTGCAAGAACTGAAGTGATTTAGGTTATCAAGAAAACATGGAAAATGCCTAGATATCAGCTCTGAAATTAAACTCTTATGAGATATTTTTGTTATCATTATATTTGTCCAAACAAATGTATCTTTAATTGTACCAGGCATTAAAATGAACAAGAAATTGAAGAAATCTAGTAGAGATCTAGTAATTTTCTCCGCGACTGTATGAAACAACCTATAAGATAACACAGCATATAAATTATTTGCTGATAGCAATTTCAGCCATCAGTTACCTGTGCATCCATGTAAAATTGGCTTTATTTGAAAGCTGTTAGGGCTCTGCCTTGTTAATTTACAACTGTTTTAATAATTTTGTGCAGTCTTGCCTTTTATAGGCGACAGGCAGGAAACAAGGGGAGAGGGAGGCCTACGATATGTAATAAACGTCCACATGGCATGTGCTGTACTTGGCTTCATTCCAGTGTATTCTCAAAGGAATGATAAAGTGTTAAACAATCCCCCAAAGTTTTGGTCATCTGATTTATAATTTATTTGTTGTCCCCACATCACTGTCTTTTTTTATTAATATAGTGTTTAATTCTCTTTTCAAGCTCTGCTCAAATAAAGTCAGTGAACTCTTTGTGAACTCAGCCAGGGGTGTAGGGTGTGTATGAACATACTCATGGCCGTGCTTCATCATGCTCTATATTATTGTGGGGTTTTTGGAATCTGGACTCAAAATGGAGAAATGCTGCTTTTGGAAGGGGCTGCTGAATTCCACATACCAGATGTGAGGGATTCCTGTATCATTACCAGTCTGGAGTACTAAACGCAGATAACCCCTGATACTAGCTTACCATATGATTTCCTTCGCCGCAATGCCTCCCCAAACTAGAGCAGCCAAACATTCCTGTTGTAGAGAAGTGGCTACTTAGAAATGACTACACACTGACCATGTAAAACAATGTTGTTGTTTTTTTTTTTTTTTTTTTTTAACCACCAACTAAAAAGACCTTTAAATGTGAAGATTTATCTGTTTTTCTGCTGTTAATCACTTTCATTATCTGTGAAATTAAACTGTGAAATTGATGAACAAGGGTTTTTACCTTTTTTCCAAAACAGATCATATATTATTATGAGAAGTATGCACAGAAGTAGTATGTAGTGTTGATGTAGCCTACTTTTCAACCGCTTATGTTGATATTTAGATTGGCAGAGGTGCCAATACAAATGCTTTCACTGGCAATAATCTCATCCAGCTCCCTTTTCACTGAAAAACAGCCTGTGCTCTGGGCAGTTCAAGGTTGTCCCACAGAACAGGAAGTATGCAAGTGTTTCCTCATGACATCCTTTGGGGTCAAGCTCCTGCTCGTTGTAATGTGGTTGTGGAAGTCTTGTCATACTTACTGTTATTTCATGCGAAGTATCTTCAGTATTTTTGATGATTTTTTTTTTGTCTGAATATCATTCACCTTTGCATTTTGTTCCTACTTATGTTCAAAATAATGTTCATCATAATCATCATCATCCATTGCTCTCAGGATTTGTGTTTTCTTTTCTCCTTTTCTCTATTTTTTCTATTCCCTTAACCTGTTAAATCCTATGTGCCCTTTACTTTTTCTTCTTTCTTTTTCACATTCTTTATTTCACTCCTTCTGGCTATTCTCTATTACCAACAAAGGATGATTCTTTTCTTCATTGAAATGCTTCCCTTCGCCGAAGCAGAAAACCTTAGAGACATCTGCTCAAGCCCTTAATGCCCTTATTACTAATTCTTTTCTGTTGACTTTCTTAGTCATTTATTTTTCAAGCACTATATCTCATCAAACTACAGTTAAATACTTTTCCATGTGCCTACAGCGTAGTATCATTGATTTTTGCTAAGGGATTGGTATTGTTATAGCTGTGACAGTTTAACTGCCTTTAGTTCATAGATCAAATCTGAGCCCACACCCACACATGCACACATGAAACATAGGCACATAATTTATTACCTTAATTATATTTGCTTCTTGTCATGCTTCCTAGTATTATTTCATGTTAACCTTTTAATTAAATTAAATGTTAAGTGTGTTAGCAGTTGATTATGTCCGACCTGCAGGCTGCACAGAAAATGAGCTGCGTCCTTTATCTCAGTTGATATTTTCAATCATATACTTATGTCAATACCTGTAATATTTGTAGCTTTACACTCATTTAAGATATGGTATGTGGAGACTCAAGGAATAATGTTTTTCCCCCAAACAGCAGAAAGGTAACTAGTGAGCATCATCAGATTTTTTTTTTTTTTTTTTTTTGGCATTTTAATGATAACATACTAAAACAATTTGAGTTTTGAATTAATTTTTATTGGAGGAGGATTTTAATGGCATGTCAATGTCTAGTCAGACTACTGTGATAAAATCAGATCAAACTCCCTTCCTGTGACTCACAGAAGGTCACGCTGCACTTCAGTGCTTTATTGGCCTTTTCATCAAGTCACAAAATGTAATGTCCCAACTGGACTCTTGATAAATACTGACTGGCAACTAGCAACAGGAAGGAAACGCAACAAGAGACGGAAACATTTATCCTTCAGTCGATTTCTAGTTTGCATGGTGGTGTTCTGTTCTTTTGTCACCTGGATTCAACATGCAAAATGTGCCACAGAGAATGGGCCTGTACCTGCACATGTGGACAGTCCCACACACATACACACAACAAGTAACAGGAAACCTTATCTTAACAAGGCCGTCACTCCAGATGGACTATTTGCTTTGTTTGGATCCTGTTCAAGAGGCCTGTGTGTAGGACCGTCTGTATTAGAGGCCCTCTGTCTCTTCTAGAGCCCTTACAGTGAACCCATTACTCATCACGGTGTTACTGTTTACACAGAAACACAGCTGAACTTGCCTCCAATGATTCTTTAACATCGTCTCATTGAACGTGCATACATACATTAAAAGGTCTTAAGGTCATACTCAGTTAAACATCAGTAACATTAAATGCATATTGAAATCATTTTTGTTTTGCTTTCCGTTACGTCCTTAAATGTAAACCTTACCTTGCAGTGACTGAAGCTGGTTTTGGAGCAGACATCGGAATGGAGAAGTTCTTTAACATTAAATGTCGGGCTTCAGGACTGAGGCCTAATGTGGTGGTGCTGGTTGCAACCGTCCGAGCCCTGAAGATGCACGGTGGAGGCCCAAACGTAAGTTATTTCAACACATAACAGGTTATATAAGACGGCAAAGTCAACAAAAAAGCCATAGTCAAAACAGTGAGATATGTATGTATATATGTATATATATATGTATATATATATATATATATATATATATATATATATATATATATATATATATATATATATATATATATACTCTGTCACCTCACATTCTACTGTCTGTTTTTACTTGATCACGGTGACTTCTAGTGATGACTGATGAGTTATATTTTCAACACACATCTCAAGACTATCTGAATTGGAATAAATACTGTGTTTTATGCCTATTTTTAGTGTGGATATATGGCTGAAATATCTATTTTCTGTAACTTCTGCTGTTTTCTTGGCCAGGACACTCTTGCAAAAGCGATTTTTCATTTCAACTAGTCATTTTTTGTCCATGTTAAATAAAGTTTAATATAATAAATAAATTGTATACACACCCATGTATGCATGCAAATACTTGACCAATCAGATGGAGCACTTGATCCTTGGATTATACATTTCCACCATTTGGCTTCACTTTCATCCTGTATAACTAATCTATGCACTTCAGTGTTTATATCTTCATTGCACAACATACCGTCATAACCACATTGAGCACTGTTATAACACATCACAGCTTTTTCTCATATCACACAGGCCTGTCATCCAGTACTTGTATTTGTTTTGCAGATTTTCCATGTACAGTCTGTTCTGTGTTAAATAATCAATGGCATTAATGTCTTAAACGAGCTAAATTAGCACGTGACTACCCCAAAGGAACGGTAACGTGCTTTTCCCTGGCTATGAAAAGAACTGCCAATACTCTAGAGAGGTAACTCAATCAGCATTGATGAACAATACTTTTTATATAGTCAGTCAACAGTACAGACAGTGTATACGCTACAGTCTTCCCATTCACTTTAACCCACAGTCGGACCAAGGGTTATTTGTAATGCTTAACCTAGAGTCTCTTCTGTGTGGTTTGGCTGTTTCCGTCCGTCTTCACTTTTGTACATTGATGTTTTTATCCTCTCATATAAATAGTTCTAGTTTGAGTACGAAACTCTGATGTTTGTATTCCTCTGTGAAGAACAAATAAACACGAGTGACATCTTCATACAGTAAATGAGGAAAAATTGTGTCAGTAGAGAAATATGTGCTAGATTTGATTCTGATACACCGACATTTACGTCAGCATTTAGCAGCAGATCTTTCCACAAAAACATTTAAAAAATAAGTTTCTGTAGAGATGTCGTACATAACAAATGAATGCGTTTAGAACAGCATAGTTCTGTGGAAAAATGTGTCCAATACAATGGTAAGATGTGTTTTTAATGGGTTGTCTTTCTGTGTGTGCAGGTGTCAGCAGGTGCTCCTCTTCCCAAAGAATACATTGAGGAGGTAGGAACTGATTTAATGCAAAGAAATATGTATGTTTTATGAATACACCCATACACAGACAAATAAAAAAAAGCCCCTATTTAGAACCTGTGAAAGATAGATGAGGAATGTTTCCGACTGTGGGGCTGGTGGGTTGCAACATCACTGTTACTCTGGCCAAAATAAATGACTGAGCCGGTTGTGTTAGATTTAATTGTAAAGGTCAGGATGTTGTCAGGAAACCTTTTTAAAGTCATTGGCCAGTGCAAGACTCCCATTATGAAACAATCATGTGCTCATTAACATAACACTATTTGGTGGTATGCGTGTGCATTGTGTTTGTGAGTTAACTAATGACAGGCTGTGAGTCTCAGTACAGCATCCTCTTTCTGGGGCTTAATTAGTGCCCCTGGTATGAGTTACGTATGTGTTATACTGTTGGAGCCTCAGAGCCCTGACATTCTCTAAGGACATCTGTGGTTTTCACTCTCAGATGCATGAAGATGGGGATTTGGAGCTTTCGTTTGACATATTAATACAAATTTGTCAGAGCTTTTCGTGTGTGTTGGCTGCAGATCGAACTACAAACTACTCACTTAAAGGAGTGATATTTTGCTTTTTTAAATGGAATTATGCATTTTAAAACATCTCCCTGTGGTCTACATAAACTGTAAATGCAATGCTTGGGTTTGAATTCTTCATTAATTCAACTCCACAGGTCCATCTTCAACCCTATTTCTGAGTAATGACACCAGAAGGGTCTTTTTGATCGCTGGTCCATTAAAGCCAAATGAGCCACTTCATGCCCCACCCCTTCCAGGTAGTTGACCACGCTGCACTGTCCCGTTCAGCCACTTGTGTTTGTTAATACAACCTACAACTGAATGTTTTAGCTTGAAATTTGGACATATTTTCAGTATGGACTGCAAGTGCTGCTGCTGACAATCATGGCGTACTTGGAGAAATGTTTTGTTGGAAGTCTTGACCTTATATGTGCAAATATCATGACGTAACTAGTTATAGACACAACAAATTAAGAAGAAATTAAAACAGGTTGTAGAAATCCACTCGATTTTTGCCAAAATCAGTATAAAGATAGCTTTGCAGCACCTGGAAGGTTCAAATTCAAACTATTACGGTTCAAATACACAAATAAATGTGGGTTCAGGAAAATATGACTCTCTTAAATCCACTCTGCTACTTCATAATATTACCTTTTGATTCTACAAGAATCATTTTCAAGAAGTGGAGATTCAGTAATGCATTTTAAGACCACTAACCTCTGCTTTAAAACACTGAAAGCATGTCAGTGTCTGATTTATCGGCTGCATTTGTACCTGCTCAGTATGAATGTGTTATCCTCACTGTTTGACTTGTTTGTGAAATAAATGAATTGGAGAAGTGCAGTGAGTGCACAGATGCAACATGGACATGCATTATTGCAATTATGAGCCTAGTGTATAAACCAGGGGTGTCAAACTCATTTTAGTTCAGGGGCCACATACAATGGGTCAGATCAGTAAAATAATTGCATAATAACACATAAATGACAACTTCAACATTTTTTTTCTCTGCAACAAAGTAAAATTCCACTATGAAAATGTGAATAACCTGAACAACCATGAACAACCGGAAAATTAGTGAATTTTAACAATATTAGGCCTCAGCTTATCATTTACTTATTTCTAAATGAATGATTGATTGAATGAATGAATGTATTGTGAACACACACTAAAACAGGAAACAGCAAGTGTTGTGGCCTTGCTCTATGCTTTAGAGCATTGATTGTTTTGTTGTTGTTGTTGTTTTTTTTTTCACCATTTGGCCCTTTACCCAAACTAATGCCAGATGTCCCAGGACAAGTTCTTTTTTTTTAATGAATTATGATGTAATTTCCCAAATAATTTAATTGTATTACTATTATATATACCACATTACATATGATCAGAAAAAGGCTTCCCCTTGAAATGACCCTTTTTATTTTTATTGAATAGGAGTGCATTTGTGTTTCTAGGTCATCATTTGGGTCATGTCTTGATGAACCGTACAAAGAAGGTAAAGTGGTTCTGATCTGGTCTGAAATGGATATGGTTTTTTGTGTTTATAGTTATTTATAAGCTCCAATGAAATCCACATTTACACTTTGGTAGACAAATTTGCTCAAATATGCAGCAATTAAGATCTGTGTATATGATGGAATGGTTATCTTAGACTTTTATGGCCAGTGGGTGTTTCCCACAGGCTGATGCTCCATATCCTTGTGGAAAACCCTGATTTGTGCTTGATATAATATAGGAAGTTCTACATTATTTTCAGTCTATCTGCTGCAGAACCTTCAAATTTATTCCATTTGGCATTTAAATTTACACCACTATGCATATGTACATCATCCTCTTAATTTGGTTAAGTGCAGATAAACCTACATATGGCTTCCAGTTCTGTGGTCCTAAGAGAAGTGGACATGGGATCCCATTTCTCAGGCAGGTTCAGCTGAGTAAATAATGAAGCAGTGTAAGTTAATTGTGAAGCCCTTAACAAGAACCAGAAGTATTGAGGAAAACAGAGCCAGGGAAATGAATTTATGGAGCCTGTTTAGTTGTACTGCCCTGAGCCTGGGGCTGGACACGTGTGTGTGCACAAACACACAGCGCAATATTGAATTACTGTGGTCAACCTGGACTGCCTGTGAGCAAAACTGACATGATATCCTATAAAAGAATGAATCATGAATAACTTTAGCTTGGATACTTCCACATGTTACCCCTCTGAAGCACAATACCAGAACAAGTGTTAATAATGTATCACATTAAAAAGAATTAGAAGTAAAACAAGCAAAAACACAAGGCAAATGGCAGAAGTTCAAATTTCACTGCTGCTGCTTTGGACACATATTCATCACTTCAGGGATCCAGGTCTGAAGTACAATATCTAGCTGTAGTCTTCTGGCAACTATAATAGCATACACAGACAGGCTGTAACATATTGTACATATTAACTGATTTTAAACCCCTTACTTGCACAATAAGCCCTAGATATTTGTGCTCAGATGGCAAATGTAGTATGATAAATCTTTGGAGAAATCCGGCAATTCGATTCTGGAAAAGTAAAGGATTTTAAAATACAAAATGCATAAGAACCCTGCCAGTAATTTCAGTCACTTTTAAGTGTTTGAGACTGAAACAAATGTTTGGCATTCAGAATCTTACGGACTTTCCTCACACATGAACACACACTGACAGATTCTCATCCTTTACTCGCTGTTTACTGTTGGAATGAAGTCAAGTTGCTGTGAATGACTTTGTCGCTCATGTGGTTCGTTGACAAGCAATTGATTCCGAACCTTAATTTTGAACTCATTAACAGTAACTGATGAACACCTCTGTTTCTTTTTTTTGTGTGTATTCTCCATCAGAATTTAAGCCTGGTTGCAGATGGGTGTCGCAGCAACCTGAGGAAGCAGATCCAGATTGCGCAACTGTTTGGAGTCCCTGTTGTTGTGGCACTCAATGTGTTCAAGTAAGATGTTTTCATATACATGCTTCTGTGGTTATAATCACAAAGCATCTAGTCTCATACTGTAATATTATACATGTACCATTCTAAAGATTCCCACAGAAGCACTATTTATGTTTAATTACCCTGTCTCCCGAAGGGGAAGCAAGGGGTATTGTTTTTGGTTCTTTTCAGTTTTTGTTTGTTTGTTTGTTTGTTAACACTCTAGCAGCAAAACTATTGGTTGAATTCATACCAAATTTGGTTTATAGATTGCCAGTGACCCAGAATAGATCTCATTACATTTGGGAACAATAGGTCAAAGTTCCAATTTTTTATGAATTTTTTTTTTTTTTTTTTTTAATTTTTTCGCTTTTACTTATAATGGGCGAAATTTCACATGTCTGTAGCAGCAAAACTACTTGTTGAATTCATACCAAACTGACTTTATATATTGCCATTGACCCAGAAGGGATCTCATTACATTTTGGGAACAGTAGGTCAAAGTTCACATTTTTTATGAATTGTTAAAACTTTCCCATTTACTTACAATGGGCGAAACATGTGTGAGGGGCGGGGTTTGTTGTGCCTGACACCACTTGTTAATTTGGTTTCCATGTACATCAGTCATCCATAACATTATGACCATTGACAGGCAATGCGGTATTCATTTTGGTTATCACATTATAACATGACCTGTCATTAGGCAGTAATAGCAGATGTAGAGCTCAAAATTGATGTGTTCACTGGGTCAGAGCATCTCCACATCTTGTTCATTTCCATTGTTAAGTGGTTCATACCGACCAAAAGCATCTAAAGAACAACAACCAGATCTCGACCAATCCAGCATCTGCAGGAGCAGAACATTATTTCCACCTGTCTAATATTGTGTAGGTTCCCCATTTCCACAAACCAGCTCTGATCCAAGGCCTAGACCCCACCAGACCTCTGAAGGTGTGCTGTGGTATCTGGACCAAAGTGTTAGCAGCAGATCCATGAAGTCCTGGATGTAGAGAGGTGGGGCCTCAGTGGATCAGATTTATTTGTCCAGCGTCTCCCACAGATTATCAGTTGGCCTGAGAATGTCCTTCTTAGTCCTTGGTGGGTACTGACCACTGCAGAGCAGGAACACCCAACAAGAGCCGCAGTTGTGGAGATGCTCTGACCGAGTCATCACCGTTACAATATGGACCTGGTCAAAGTCACTCAGTTCCTTATGTTGCTCATTTTGCTGTTTCCAGCACCTCACCTCAAGGACTAAATGTTCATTTGTTGCCTAATATATTCAACCCAGTGAAAGGTGTCATTACAAGGAAACCAATATTATCATCACTTCTTCTAATGTTATGGCTGATCGGTCCATGTACAGTAAAGTGTTGTATTTACAAAGTAATCTTGCTGATGATGTGTTTAGGACAGACACCCTGGCAGAGATTGACCTTGTTTGTCAGATTGCAAAAGAGTGTGGAGCGTCTGATGCAGTGCCGTGTCACCACTGGTCTCAGGGCGGCCGAGGGTCTGTGGAGCTGGCGAAGGCGGTGAAGGAGGCGGTCAGCAGACCCAACAACTTCCAGTTCCTTTACAACATCGAGGTGAGAACAGTCATTTAATTTTTTGCATTTTCAGTGAACTGGAGTAGAAGAAAATATACTGATTATAACCTTACCACATTTTGACCCATTTTTGGTTCTTGGCTATTATTTGCACGAGTGATTGCATGTTCCATTCTCACTTTTTAATCATCTTTTAGTTGTTTGGACATTGTGATTGGGCAAATATGTGGGCTTGTATTTGGGAGATAACCAGAGAATGTGGATGTAAAAAACATCAGCTGGTTTGAGTTAGTGAGTTGGGAAGTTGTGACTTAAATTAACTGATCCTGTTATGCTAACGTGTGTTTGTGTGTTAGGATCGTCTGTCTACTGTAGCCACATGGCTGCATACTGACCCAGATTTCGACAATGAGAGTACAATGGGTTCAGAACTAATTTAATACATTTAAAGGACCAAAGTAAAATTGGCCCCTCAAAACGTTATTTATCGCTGTTCCCACTTCACATTCAGAGGTTGATCAGAGTTTGTAGAAAGTTCAGTGAGCATGGCCAGCTTTTGGACAGGACGCCTGGTGGAGCAATGGAGTAGGGGGTAACTTCAACGATAAGGAAGAACTTTTGAGAAAAAGACACACAGGTTGTTTGTCACGGGCTTCACTAGCTCCTCCTACGTAGACAGGACCGACTACATTTAAGGACATGGCAGAAGTTCACTGGGCATGCTCCCAGAAGCATTTGAGCCAACATGTCTCAGGAGGAAAACTAGATTGCGAGAGACATTTGTGGATGTTAAACGCTTTGTAATAGAAGTCAGTTGTGTATAATTGTTCTATTAAGCTTTAAAGATATCCAGTGTGCAAGATTTTGGAGAATCTAATTCCAGAAATGGCCTATAATACTAATAATTTTGTTAGTGTCTAATCGCGAAAATGACAATCGATGTGTTTGTGTTCCTGTTTATATCTACAAATAGAGCAGGTCACCATATTGCAGATCCATGTAGCTTCGAATGGACTTCCTCCACCTTTTTTTGTTTCATAGTGGATGACATCCAACATTACGGTGTATTACCTTAAGGAATTTAAGTATCTTTGAGTACCTAGAAAGCACTATATAAAACCAATGTATTATTATTATTGTTATTATAGGAATAGCCATTTTATTGCATTTAAGTTTTTGAAAGTCAATTAGTTGTGATGTCATTTTTAACATCTGCCCTCTATACAAACCAAAATAATAACAATAAAAATATTGACCAACCAAGAAGTGGGTATACAGCAATATAAAATTCAATTTTTTCAGACTTTACTTACATGCGCCACTCAATAAATTCCATTAATTCATTCTGCTTCTCTGTGATGTAAAACTGAAATCTACCAATCCTTAAAAATCAATTGCCAACTATGCTCACCATTTTTACCAACTGACTAATTAGTTTTTGCTGCACCTACCTAATTATCATCATGTTATGTGTGTGTTGAATAAAGTGAATGTGTGCTCAACTAAAAAGCTCAGAACAGACAAAACAACACATTTATTTGCAGCTGCTGTTGGGGGAGGTATTTAGTGGGTTGCATTCTACAACTTCACCACTAGATTTCAGTAAATATTACACAGTAGTGCTTTTTAAGAACATACCTACCCCATCTTTTCCAACCTATGACAAGAAGGGTGTCTTGAATAACAACGGGTCACAGGACACTCATAACCTACATTGTGCTTACTGATGTGGAAGTAGAACCAAATATAGGTATTGGAGTAGTCTGTGTTGCTTCTTCTTGGAATACATTACTAAAAGGCTTCAGCCAAATGTTGATATTTTTATTAAAAGTTGCAGGCATTCAATGAGTTCTCAGTCAGTTCTCTAGCTCAAGAGTTGCTACTTCATTGAATTATACATTTGGACATGGAAGTTGCAGTCAGTCTGTGGTTAACAGACATGAATCTAAGACTTGATGCACTTTTTCTGACATTACAATGCAGTAAATAGTACATTTCAGAGACAGAATGTGGGAGACCCTGACTTGAGTGAGCAGTTATCTAGAAAGAGTCAAAAAGTCATGCGTATGGGACAATTTACTTGATTATTTTCAAGTCTTTAGATAAGGTCACATACAAACCATACATTCACTAAATCTAATTTCCCCATGTAGCTTCTACTACTATGCTGACTAGGTTTCACCCATTTCTGATGTATTATCTTTCCTATAGATGCCAATTGTGGAGAAAATCAGAACAATTGCCCAAAAAGTTTACGGCGCTGATGATATCGAGCTGTCTCCAGAGGCCAAGGCGAAGGTTGACTACTATAATCAACAAGTGAGTTGAAATCTACTGTAAAAACAACTGTCTCACATACTGACAGGAATCACACAGCTCATGTCTTCACCTACAAAAACCTCAGTCATGTGTTTTTCCTGTAACCAGGGCTTTGGTTCATTGCCCATCTGTATGGCCAAGACCCACCTGTCCCTATCCCACATGCCCGACAAAAAGGGGGCACCGACTGGATTTATTTTGCCAATCAGAGATGTTCGTGCTAGCATCGGGGCTGGTTTCATCTATCCTCTTGTTGGAACGGTAAGTAGTTTTCAAGATAATTGCAGTTACAACCTTTGTTCCAAATTCAGACATTTGACAAAGTAAAGGACATACCAACATAAAGTGTCTCCATCTTCAGTGGATCTTGATCTTGACTCTTTGAGTGCCTTAACTTTACTGGATCAATAAACACCAGTCTTCCAACACATGAAGATGAGAGCATGTTCAGTGTTCAGTTCCATCTGCAATAGGTATTCAGCTGTACTGAGATTCATAACATATAATTCACATCATTTTCACACTCTTGATACACCTCAGTGAGCCTTAATGCACCATGAATTGGGTCGTTTTAATTTCTCACCCTTCTGTAGCATAGTTTAATTCCATATGGTTTGGAGATTTATGTGTTATTTTACAACTTCTCTGTTTACAACCTGCCAAATCTGAAACCTTGAAAACCTTATACTAATGTTGTATTTCATCACAATTATCTCCATTTGCTCACTTTTAGCTTTATGGGTCCTGATCCAAAAGTTAATTTGGTTATATTTAGTGACTACTGAGGCTATTTGATGTTTTTTTACCGTGTAGTTCAAGTCCATATGGAGCAATTTATTCTCCCCCTTGATTTACTGTACTTCCCAATTCAGAGAGGTTTGGAAATATATGTGAAAGCTTTATGTCCACGAGGTCTGGTCTTGACAGCTTTGTTACTCACTAAGGATCCAGAAGTCCTCACAGGCTCTCTGTCCCTCATCCTTAATCACTTTTATATTTGGTCTCTCTGCTATTTGTTCCCCAACAGCCGTATTTCTGAGTGGGTTAGAGTCGAGCTGGGCTGCATGGAGCCTGTTGGTTGATGATGGGGTGAGCAGGAAGGAAGCAGCTTCCTGAGTGTTTTGCCTCCTGCTATTTCACCAGTGTGCCCCGAGGGCCGGGCTTTGATAGGCTGAGACAGAGGTGTCAAACACCGGGCATGCTGGGAAGGGGTGGCAGTGTCTTGGAGTGGTGTCTGTCCAGTCTCCCAAACCTGGCTTTGATCTGCAGCGGCCCTGCGGAGCCACTGGCACATTGACAACCCTTGAACTGTGACTCCTAACCCAAAGGGAGTTTCCTATTAGTTCTTTGAACTTGTTGCTTGGTCTCCGTCTGCCAGACTGATCCATTGGTCTAAGTTTTAAAAGTAGAACGCTCAAGTCCCACCACTCTTACATGTTTGGCTCAGGTTGTTTTAAGCAAATATTCATTTCAGAAAGGTAGAAAGGGTAAAAAACCAAACAGCTAGTGCTTGTCAAGACCAGTAATTAAACGCCTATGAGCATAAAACCCCAGGAGTAATTTCAGCTTTATAGATGGGAACATAAAAGAAACTCTCACTGTGAGAATTAGTTTGCATGAGGGTGGTGGAATACAACAGAACTGCTCTATCGATTGTCTTGTCAGGCGAGAGATCCGCAAACCCTCAGTTCAAACTAGCCCTAAAGAGGTTGAGAGATCACACCGTCAAAAACCTAGAGCGTCTAGGATGGGAGTGTGGAAGGAGGGGGAGCCTGAGAAGGGGAGGGGGTTAAGGGTCTTTACAGGGTGAAGAATCAGGAAAGGACTGATGTCACTCTTCAGATATGTGAGGGAGGGGTCACAACCAGAACAATAGATCTCTGTAGGGTTCATATCCCGTTAAACTCAAAACAGTTCAGATTTATAGAAAGCCCAGATTCCAGATTGCTGGATTCCACATGTTCACAACTGGTTGATGTTTAACACATCATTAATTGGCTCAGGGACATTGAGTGCAGCTTTATGCACACGTTGAAAGTAAAACTTAATTTATTTTTGGTAAATTTAGTCGTGTAATTGGCTTAGAGCTCAGTGATCCAGGCATGTTTTTATCCTTAAAACTGATCTGTCCTTCATTGGTTAGATAAGAAGTGCTGACGTAGAGATAAACAACTTACACTGCCTCACTGTATGTTAACTGGTTTCCTGCTTCTTTAGATTTACATCACATTGCAACACTGTGAGGGGGCTTTAGCAAGTATGTAGAAAAAGGGCAGCTGGAAAAAACAGTTTAAGTTATGATGTTTATTTTTTAACATATACTCCATCTAGATGAAGCGTTGATACCGGTCCATCTGTGTACAACTGAGGGCCATGCAATTTAAACCATGTCAGAGCTATGTTCTTTTTCTGCAGACTTTTTGAAGCACCCTTGTACAGACCTCCCTAGAAATCAAAAATAACTGAAATGAATAATGTCAATAATTCCAAGTACTAAACATTACTAATTTTACTATTTAAATATCATCTGCAGTCTAAGATCAGTAGTATTTATTATACAAATAAATACTTAGTACATATAACAGAATTTTGACATTTTCCTCCCTCTAATTGTCCTCCTGCCACTAGTGATCTTGCTTGTTTTTTTGCCTTTGAATTCAGCGTGATAAAGTTCTTTATCAACTATGCTGTTTGTCGACTGAGTCTCGTTTCTCAAATCAGTGGGGGGTAGAAATCCAGTTAGATTGTCTCCTCCAGGGTTTTCCCCAACAAAGGCACATTGTGTTTGGGTATAATGGGGGAACTGATTTGGCCGAGTGGAGTTTCCAACTTTAGCCACGGAGTGTTGTCTGTTTTGCAAGTGCCAACATGTTCTCAGGCTAGAGAGGAGGACGGGCAGAACAGCACATCTTTTGTTACTCTCACAACCTTGGCAGTTCACATTTTAGCATCTTTTGATATTTAAATGTGCAGCCTGATACTTAAAGCTAAGGAGATGCAGAAAACTAAATCTAGCTACTTTTATATCCTCTGTGCATTTCTTTTGTTTACTTCTGTTTATATTGTCATCTACCTGTAAGCTAACAGTTATGCAATCAATGAGTGATTGGGGTCTTGATGGGTTGTGGGCAAGGTTATTATCGCTAACAAAAACTAACGAAATGATGAAAACTAGAATTGAAAAAACATTTTCGTTAACTGAAATAAATAAAAACTATAATTAAAAGAAAAAGCGAGAACTAACTGAAATTGTATTGTGTGTTTACAAAACTAACTAAAACATTTTAAGTTATGGTTAAGTTCCCTCCTTTTTTGTCTTTGTCAATGTTGGATTGATATGAAACAGACTTATTTCGCTCGAGCAATTTTAGCTGGCGGCACCATACAGCGTTTCATGGTCTGTCACTTCTCGTCACTTGTCATTTAGAGTTGGCTTCTCGTCCCCACTCTACCTGTCAACATGGAGACGAAAGCTGGGAGAAAGCACCAGAGTCCTGTATGGGATTTATTTGAATACGATGGCGAGGAAGATAAAAGATATGATGAAACTAAAACTAAGCATTTAGAAAAAAATGAAAACTAATAAAAACTAGGAAACCTGCCCTAAAAACTAATTAAAACTAACTGAATTAGAGAAAAAAAGTCAATACTAAATAAAACTAAACTATAATGACAAATCCAAAACTATTATAACCTTGGTTGTGGGGCATTGGTTGTTGCCTTATTTAGAGTTATAAGGCTAGTGCCCATATTAAACAGGAAATGTCAACTTGATTGTGAAATGCCATATTTTCTTACAATATTTTTATTTGATTATTTTGTCTCCTTTTGATTTATTTTGAAGACAGATTCAATCTGTATAACAACCTCAATACATAATGATATTGCATAATGAAATACAGATAACAGGATTTCAGTTATGATGACTCCATTTAAGTATAGACTTATTTAAGGAGCATCATCCTATTAAATATATTCAGAGCAGCAGAAGTCAAAATCAGAGGGGAAAACTCCAGAATACTCTGTCCCAATCAAAAGACTAAATATAAAAATAGACAAACCGATCCTGTTTCATGCTGCTGCAAGCTTCAGTATAGAATCATGAAGTTGAGAAACAGGATCAAGTCTGATTAAAATCTGTGGTTACACCTGTGATTCACATATTACCCCTTACCTGTCTGAAAACCACCTGGAACTGCCAAGTTTCCTGTCTGAAAACAGAGTCCAGAGAAATGAGTAGGAGTCTTATTTCCCATCAGATGACCTGAATTACAACATGCTGAAAAAAAATAAGAGTACACTACCAACAGGGTTCCCACGGGGTCTAAAAGAGCCTTAAAAGTCTTGAATTTACAAATCTGCATTTAATACCTTAAAAAAGTCTTTGAAAAGTATTAAATTTGATATGGTAGGTCTTAAGTTCTGTTTCCATAAACTTGTTTGCTATGTTGTGTTAAAATGTGTCTGTTAAATGTCCAAGCTGCTAAGACAGTAACATTAGTTGACTCAGTTCAACCCCTTCAAACCTGACAATTTATATTTAAGTAGGAACCAATTATTAATAACTTTGCAACCCCTGGTGAGAAATGATCACAAAACATTCCGTTCTGTGTACAATATGTATGTAATATTCAATCTCTGCTGACATAAAAAAATTCATTTTCCTAAATTGTAGAAGTCGCAAATTTTTGCCAGTATGGCCTTGAAATGGACATTAAATTCTGTTCTAAGTTGTCTTAAAAAGGTCTTAAGTTTAACTTGTAGAAACATGTAGGAACCATGTATCAAGCATTATAGTTTTAATCTATTGACAGACACACTCGTCTTTAGTACATCTCCCCATGTTCTGTTGATTAAGCTCAGTAAGGTCATGTCATAAACACATGTAGTTGAATCATCTTTTATAGTGACATGAACAAACATATGAACCCCAAGAAATGAAGTCATGCTCCCAGTATCATTGTTCTTAATGCATTCCATTAGATTATAATGCAATGCAGAGATATTGAATTCCAGTAAATCTACTCATAGTTTGACTCATCTATGGTAAAAGCATTATTACTGATGGCCCCTCATGTAACAGCAGCATCAGCTGACATCACTCCAGATAACAGCAAGCAGTTTATATGAATCTCTGTTCGGCTTTTAGGATGTACTCCTCATCATGTCCCGTCATTCACTTACAGAACATGCTTCCTCAGACAGGAAACTGGCCGGTCACTTCCTCTTGTCTCATTTTCACTAATTGGCTCATAAAACTGGCTGTGGGTCAAAAGGAGGGAGGTATGCAAAAAAAATGTCACTCCCTGTTTAATGAGTGAGATAATTTACTTTTCAGTTTATAACGGGATGATGTGGCTGAGCTATGAGGAGGGAAAGTGCCCTGTGAGTGAGTCAGACTGGTCTTTGATCAGTCGAGTGGTTGAAGTTTTACACTCAGATTACTTTTGGCACATACTAAAAATCTAAGATCTGAGAGTGTTTAGCTGCACTGCTGATCACAGCACATATCGTCTTGTTGACGCGTGAGCCTCCATTCACATGGTCTTTCGTGCTCACATCACAAATTTCATTAGGTAGAGTTTCCCCAATCGGTTTCTTTTTTTCCCTCTTATTGAATTTGTCTCATCTCCACATGGCTCTCCCTGATCAGCTGATTACAGTAACAGGGTTTCATAAGCATCTGCACTTGCACGCTTTGAAGAGGTGCGCAGCAAGTGTCATAAGTCCTCCCTCCTCTTGACAGTACATACAATATGACTGCACATGTGTCCACCAGTCCTGTTGATTATATATGGTTTCCAATATGGGAACAGTCCCTTAGTGTCTGTGCTGTATATTTGTGTGGTAAAGTGGTAAATCAGGATTAGACTGCTGCCTTATCTCCTGAGCTCACTAATCCATCTACTTCACAAGTAATGTGATTTTTGGGTAACAGGGCTTCTCAATACATCTCCCCATGGTGTGAGAGTGACAGTTGGTGGCGGTAACACACCTCTAAACAGTTTGTTTTTTACATTGGAGCTTGAAAGCTTCCATTTTGAAAGAATTTTTTGAACCTTGGTGTTGTCTCTTGAGTGCCAGTAGGTTTTATTTACATGAAGGTTCCACTTGAATAAAGTAAATGATCAAATGTGGTGATTTACAACTTGCAACTAATATCCCAGTTTACATTTAAATGAGTCCACTGTTTACCAAAGCTTTACACAAGCTTACTGTTGTTAAGAGAAAATTAAGCCTTATTTTCCATAAAGTAGTCAGACTTTGTTGACTTGGCAACATCTATACAGATAAGTAGAGTTCTGAATGCTTCACGGATGACTGATAAAGCGATATGACAGAGTAACCATAACACAGTGAGTTTGGGCTGAGTAGTATTTTAAATTAAGAGAATTAACAGGCGCTTTTGCTTTCTAAGAACTGATAAATTATCTAAATCACAAACTTGAGATCAGTGCTTCCTGTGGAGATCTCTCTTTCAATATATTCACTGTGAATGCTCCTCCAGTTGTGGCCTATTGATGGTGCTGTATTTTACACTTGACATCCTCATGAGTTTTACTTTTTGTTATTCTTGTGTATTGTACCTATACAGCATGTAGTCTGAATAAGTAAAACTAAGAATCCACATAAAACCACAATCATATCCTGTATATTTCCCACCTAATTCAGAAGTGCACACGGAATATGTTTTGTATTTATTCCTAATTCAGAATATTCACAGTATTATGAATAAGAGTGGAATATTAAAGGAGTGATATTTTGCTTTTTTAAATGGAATTATGTATGTTCAAACATTTCCCTGTGGTCTACATAAACTGTAAATGCTATGCTTGGGTCTGAATTCTTCATTAATTAAACTTCACAGGTCCATCTTCAACAATATTTCTGAGTAATGACACAAGAAAGGTTGTTTTGAGCGCTGGCCCTTTAAATGCAAATGCACCACTTCATGCCCCGCTCCCTCCAGATTGATGGGGGTGTTGCTCTGTCCTGTTCAGCCACTTGTGTTCGTTAATACAGCCAACAATTGAACATTTTAGGTAATCGGCTCAAAGTTTGGACATATTTTCAGTTTTTTCAACAACCGCTGCTGCTGGCGAACAATTACGGAAATGTTCGACGGAAGTCTTATATGAAGCCTTATATCTGCAAGTGTCATGATGTAACTAGTTATAAAACGTAACAAATTAAGCAGGAATTGAAACGGATTGTAGAAATCCACTCGATTTTTGCCAGAATGTATACAAAGATGGCTTTGCAGCACCTGGAGGGTTCAAATTCAAACTTCATGAACTATTGAGGTCCAAATACACAAATAAATGAACCAAAGACTAATAACAGTGGGTTTAGCAAAATATGACCCCTTTAATACATGTAAACTAACTCAGTGTCTCAGTCCTGAGTCCTTCATCATGTAAATTGTATAAATATTAACTTATAGAATACAAACAAGTCTTTCGATTACGATTCATCTCAGACAGTCGACAGTATTAGACCAGCTTTGTGCCCAGCCTCTTTGGTTCTAAAATGAAATCCTTTTGTCATCTGTATTTTGAGAAGAGAAGTGGGAACAAAGCAGTCGTTGTCTTGGGCTAAATTCATCACTGCTAAAGTGGAGGTTGTCAGCACATTGATCATCTGTCTGCCCAGAGTTAAATGACTCATGATTATAGTCATTGAACTTGTAGGGGCTGACGTTACTCTGTCTAATTTCCACAAGTTTTGATACCAAGTCTTAGTGGATTCTGTTTTGGTGAAGAACAGCTGTGTTATGGTGAAAGCTTTAATATAAGGTTTTAGTTATGATCCAGATTTTGCTTGTACTTTATTTGATTTTGTGTTCAGTGACCAAATATGAAGATGCTGATATGTGTTGAGTAAAGTTTAGATAGACAAGTTAGTGAGTTTGTGTGTTTTTTAGAGTGTTCACCGTCAAAAAACATCAGTACAAACTTGTTGACGTGAAGATGTAAAAGTTGTGAAACATGAAAATATGGGCGAGGATTACATTGACTAATGAAAAGCCAGTCGTCAAATATAAGCCAGGTTAAAAAAAAAAAAAAATCAGGATGTTAAGCACAATGTTTACTTCTACAGGTCTAATTTAATACATTAGACAATATAATGTGTCTGTTTTCAACTCTTGACTCATCTGAAGTGTCAGGCACTGCAGGTGTGTGTCTTTTTCATCAAAAGTGTCATTTGTGATCTAATTCCAGAAATTGGAAAATATTTTGTTGGAAAAACATAATGAGATTTTTAATAACAACAAAATGAAGCCCTGCTGGAGGTTGTGCCGTGAGCAGGATGTGGGTCATGCGCATGTTTTTTGGCAGTGTACAAAATTATCCCAATATTGGAATAATATCAGCAAAGAATTTGGAAAAATATTGGGATATGAACTATCAAGGACATGTTCTGTGCTATATTTGGGTATTTAACAGGAAAAGACATGCCAAGAAAGGATAAATACTTGATTAAAATCCTCTCGGTAGCATCTAAAAAAGCCATCATATGAAAATGGTGTGAAGAGGACCCCCCCTACCCGAAATAATTGGAGAGATATTGTGGAAGAAATTCACAACGTGGAGAGACTTGCTTATGTCATAAGACTACAGCAAGCAACATGTGAAGATCAATGGAAAAAGTGGAGAATATACAGAATGACAACTGACACTGTGTTTTAAATGTTTGTGTTGTAAAATCTCAAAAGTGAAACAATAAAATATAAGTTAAAAAAACGTCATTTGTGTGCATCATAATACTTTTAATATTGCAAACAAGAGTGCATCCAAACAACACTCGCTAATTATGCCAATTTCTACTTATTAAATACAGGATATTAGGAAGTAAAGGCCTGATTGTAGTACAAACCTTCTTCAGATGAAGGTCTTGTATTTTCTGCACCATAAAAAATAAATACAGGCCTGGACACTATATGAGGAAATTCAGTAATATAATTATCACTGTAGTATGAAGAGAGTGGATTTTTACAGGTTAATGAAATTATAGTTAAGAACAGGAAAAAGCTTATAAAAATTTTAGTTAGATATAATACAGGCTGATTCATTTTCTAACACTCAAAACACATTAAACATGTCTGTAATTAACATAATGCAAAGAAAACAGGTTAATATTCATCTTCAAATAGCACAATACTAATGTTTTAACTTTGAAAAAGAGTTCATAAATCAATATTTGGTAGAATAACCCTGATTTTCAGTCCTAGATATCCTCTCCACTTGTATTTTACATGGTTGTTGCCACTCATGACGCAAAAACACAAGAACATTGGCTTTGTTGGACAGTTTGTAACCATTCATCTTCCTCTTAATCACATTCCATAGGTTTCCAGTTGGATTCATGTCTGTAAGTTTGTAGCTGTATCTTTTTTTTTTTGTGTGTATAGTAAGCCTAATTTTGTTTAATTTTTTTCCATCAGATGAGCACCATGCCTGGCCTTCCAACCCGACCCTGTTTTTACGACATTGACCTGGACCCGGTCACAGAGGAGATCACTGGGCTCTTCTGATAGTTCCATAAAGGTATGGTTGTGTACATACATGGATAAAATATGACTCTATTACACTTAGAAGGAACATTACCTGGGTACTGTTTATGAGGCTACACAATAATGACATCTTTTTTGTTGTTTTTTCAGCCTTTCTGCTCTGTCCTCAGGATTCCCAGCTCTATAACAGAAACACTAACACTGCATAACATATCCTGGAAAAACCAAATACTTGAGCATAAGCTTGATGCTGCATTTGCACATATGTGATAAGCCAAAAGAAACCTCTTACATGTTTAATATTCTGTATGTTTGTATGCTTTTGACCTCTCTTTAAACCATTTTTATGTGATTTTATTTACTGGAATTCATGAAAAAAGTTAAAACTCAAAGGTTTTATTACTGTTTTTACATGTGAAGGGCACAGTTTGTGTCTTTTTTCTTGAGTAATTCGCTGTTGTATGCACAAATAACCATTCAGGAATTTCCTGAAGTGCAGTTGAACCAGACCCTGCTGAATGCCCAAACTGCTGTTACACCTTGCTGTTATACCTTTAAGCCATTTCTTTGATTTTGTTCAAGTCTGTAGGTTTGTGTAATAAAACTGCCAACTCCAGCCATAGAAACAGTCTTATTATTAACGTCTTGTGATGGTACTTTGGACTTTGCTTCAGGATTTTTTAAAATAATCTAATATCAGTGTTAACGTTGTGTCATGACCTTTCATTTAACAATATTTTAATAATATTGAAATCATTCAATAAATATTCTAATGTTCAGAGTCTAAACCCATCTTTTTTCTATAGCAAGCATCTAACATTTGTTTGCTGTTTACACTAAATGCTGTCAGAAACTGAATTTTAAAATAAACCTGCCTTCCTCTAAAACTGTGTGCTTGGGTTCTTCCATCCAATATTTGACTCCTCCTCCTGTTTCTTGTGAAGATACCTCAATATAGCTATTTTTGTGACAGCAAAAATAAAGTTTTCTCCCTCTAAACCTTTAAATTATTCATAATTTTCCTCTTTTTCAACCAAAGTACAGCTTTAGTCCCAAAGGGGGGCGGTACCTGCATTGGAAGCATGCCTGAGAGCCCGTGATCGGGGCCCCCAGCAGCACCCCGAGGTGCAGTATCTGTCATTATGAGGTGTTTGGCTTTGCAACATGGAGCCAACGTACATGTGTACACATGTGTGCGCCTGTCATAGCTGGCATTCCACACCTGCTAAGTCTGTTATTCTGTGTTCACCAGGCTGGATCTGGCACTTTAACTACAGTGAAGGCTGCAGGAATGCACTCATTTATACAGTAGTACTCCAACAGCATATTTACTGTGTGTGTGTGAGAGTTGAAACCTCTTGTTTTGAGCTGATGACAGATTTGAAGACACTGTGTTGATGAGCGGGGGGTTCGTCATGTCTTTGTAATGTGCTGGAAAATCCCGTCTCTGTCAAGTGGGAGTTGTTGATGTTGAGTTTTTGGCTGGTTATGCTGAAGCCTCCAGTTGTTGTTGCTCCTTCTTCCACTTATTTAAGCGCTCATCTTTTAACACTCATACTTAATAGACTGGCTAATTTCAGTACCAAGGACAGGTCCTGTTGAATGTCAGTGTGAGTCCAACTTCAGGAAAACAACTGAAGGTGGTCAGATGACACTGGACACATTTCTTCCTTACTGAAAGAGAAGCATCATTCTGGTATTTCTCACCAGTCGGTAAACCTGGGATATGTGCCACGGCACCGTCTCTGTGTTTTGGAGTGGTCTTCTTTCTATACTTGCAACAAAGTATTTATGTGCTGACCTGTTGTGCCTGGCGAGTACCGGTATGTGCACGATGCCACTGCCAGACACCAACCCTCAGGCCACATTCTTCAACTAGGAACACAACATTTAACCCAAAAAATCTGTAACCATGCAAAACTGACTCAAAGTCTCCAAATTTTTTCATCTGGATCTGGCTGTTGTGATGACAAATAATAGGATTTTGTTTAACCTTTCAGTTTTTGCTTTAGTTTATTTTTTCTGAATGCATAAGCAGTTTCATTTTGAGTAACTGGTAACGAGTTTCAGTTTAGTTTTTACTCTTTGTTAGTATTCTGACGTTATTAGGAATGTTGCAGTTTATATGTGCTTATAAGGGTCAGATGATTCACTGCAGGGTATGAAATATAATTTGTAAAACCACTGTTTAGTAGAGTTCTCATAATGTGCACCATGAACCATTAACATTGGAGGAAATGATGAAATCAGCTTTTACAATCGCACAAAAAATAATTAGACCACCCTTGTTTTCTTTGATTTCTTGTTCATTTTAATGCCTGGTACAACTAAAGGTACATTTGTTTGGATAAATATAATGATAACAAAAAAAAAAAAATAGCTCATAAGAGTTTAATTTCAGAGCTGATATCTAGCCATTTTCCATGGTTTTCTTGATAATAGCAAAATCACTTCAGTTCTTACATCTATATCTATGGCATTGTACTTCCAAAAACAGTGCTTTTAGGCATTCCATGTTTTCTTTTCTGTCTGTTTTAGTCACATGATACACATAGGAGTTAGTACTTGATTGTACAGGGTGGGGAACAGGGTGGGGAAGCAAAATTTACAATGAACATTTAGTTGTTTTTTCTCAGCAGGCACTACGTCAATTGTTTTGAAACCAAACATATATTGATGTCATAATCATACCTAACACTATTATCCATACCTTTTCAGAAACTTTTGCCCATATGAGTAATCAGGAAAGCAAACGTCAAAGAGTGTGTGATTTGCTGAATGCACTCGTCGCACCAAAGGAGATTTCAAAAATACTTGGAGTGTCCATAAAGACTGTTTATAATGGAAAGAAGAGAATGACTATGAGCAAAACTATTACGAGAAAGTCTGGAAGATACTATTAAAGAAGAATGGGAGAAGTTGTCACCCGAATATTTGAGGAACACTTGCGCAAGTTTCAGGAAGCGTGTGAAGGCAGTTATTGAGAAAGAAGGAGGACACATAGAATAAAAACATTTTCTATTATGTACATTTTCTTGTGGCAAATAAATTCTCATGACTTTCTATAAACTAAGTGGTCATACACTGTCTTTCAATCCCCGCCTCAAAATATTGTAAATTTTGCTTCCCCACCCTGTATAACCATTGTTTCTGATGACTTTTGATGGTCTAACAATTTTTTCCGCGACTGTATATATTTATTAACCAAAACAGACCCAAAACAAACTCTTATGTTAATGTTTGGGGATTCATTTTAATGCTACGTTGAAAGTTGCATTATACTGTTTTTTGTGCTGTGGGTGTTTATGGTTGAGCACATCGGGGCTACTTTATACCCTGCTGTGTAGTTTAATATTTAAGATCATCATATGTTTGTATTGTCACAACGCTGAAGCGCTAATTTTTTTTGCATAAAAACAGCTTTGTGACTATGTACTTGATTGAATAACCATTGTTTTTGATGACTTTTGATGGTGTAATAATTTTTTCTGTGACTGTTATTACCTACAGTTCCACTGAAAGTTTAGTTTGTGTTCTAATGTCTATGTTGCAAATTATTTTTTATTTCAGTTACAAGATTATTTCAGTATTTAGTCTCATAATAATGAAGAAGATAGAGTAGATACCCTTAAAATAAGAATAAGTCTGTGAATGAAAACCCACAGATCACAGTCTGTGAACATCGTCAGTCCTTCCTCTCCTTAATGTGTTTCTGCATGTGCTTCTAATGTGTGCCTACATTACTGTTTTATTGAACGAAGACTTGGACATGTTCGATAAAGCTCTCAATCTAATGAGAACCTCCCCTCCCCTCCCCCCATCCCCACCCCCACCTTCATCCCGGCTCTTTCAGATGACATCAGCATATATACTGATAGAGCTGAAGGTCATTCACTCACAGTGCCTGTAAACATCACTGTGTCCGTCTTATTTTCACTAATTCAGTATCAAAAACAAAGGCATGATGTTTCTGGAAGCATTTGCTGGTGCAGGAATTTTAATCTTTGTGTCTTATGTCCCTTACGCAACAAGGAAGTTCAATTATTTATTAATATGTAGACTTAAAAGAATAGTCATAAAGGTAAACTCTGTGTGTGTGTGTGTGTGTGTGCGTGCGTGCGCATTATGTAAGAAATAATATTAGACCTTTTCACCTAAATCTTACAAAATAGAAGCAGAGCATTTCAACACAACTCCACTGTCAATGTCATGTTCACTCAACAGCAAAAAAAAAAAAAAAAAAGAAAAAGGTACAAACTTGAAGATATTGTTAGGCTGTTTTTAGCTTTAACCCATAAAGACCCAGTGTTACTCCCAAATGAAATTTTCTCGCTATTTAACCTTTCTTACATGGTGAGTTTGATAAATGACAGTGGGTGAAGACACTTGTTTTTATGCTCTAATATTCACTTTTTCTTCAGTTTTCTCTATTTTGATGTAATAATCTTTCAATTTACTCTGTTTTCATGTGGATCTAAATTAACCCATAAATACCCAGGGTTACTTTTCCAGCAGTTCCCAAATGATTTTTTCTCTCTATTTAACCTTTCTTAAATGATTTATCACTATTTATTATAATATTATTCTCTGTATTTTGTGTTTCCTCAATAAAAATCAGGTCTTTTCCCATATTTAATTCACTGATCATGGAGATGTGCATAAAAGCTCAGATTAAAGTTAATTATCATATCAGAAACAGAGAAAAATGAAGAAAACATGACTTTTTCAACAAAATTTATCATTAACTGAACATAAACCAAGTGTCTCCATCCGCTGTCACTGATGAATCTTTATGGGTTTTACTGGTGAATCAATGTTGTGGAAAATGACAGTGTTTCCACGGTAACTATGAAGCCTCTGAACGTCTGAATGGGTCATATCTGATGACCATGAAAAGATGACAACCTGTATTTTACACCAATTATTTACATGGATTAATAGGTTTAATGGATCAGAAGTTATTAAACATCAGATGATTTTAATCAGCAGTGGTTGTTTGAGTCTTTATGGGTTAATTATGTCAGTGGTTTACCATGGGATCACTTAACCCTTTCATGCATAGTGGTCACTACAGTGGACAGTTACTCTACAGCTTTACTCTTGTATATTCATGGGTTTTGTTGTTTTAGTTCCATATCAACCAACACAGTGGACACTTATGCATCATCTCATAAACTGCAATTCATACCATTATTGTAACTTTGCTGTTCTTGATTGGTTCTTGAGTGGAAATCAATTGTTAATATTTATTTTTTGCATATTATCTCCATGAAGTGAGTAATAACTAGTATTAAAATATGTTAAAATGTGAGAAAACATCAGATTAGCTGCATTAAAGATGGTTTCATTTCATTGTTTTCATGTTACTTTATGATATTGGGTTTTAAATACATGTTTCTTTGCTTCAAGAATAAAATTCATGGTGTAGCTGAGTGGATATTTTTGTAACTCCATGAAAAACTGGTTGATTTAAAAAAAAAAAAAAATTCAATCACATTGGGGGTTTTTTCATGCCTAAAGAGGAATAAAAACACTCAGGAAAAAAAAATCTTGATTAAGGTTCTCATAATTCATGCATGAAAGGGTTAATTAACATTACACAAAGTCAAATTTATTTCTGTTGATAGTTACACTTGATGTTTTGCCAAGATGTATTGATGGAGAGTCAAGCCACTGTGTCAAGTCTTCTCCATCACATCCCAAAAATTCTCCATGTGGTTCTGGTCTGGACTCTATTGTGGTCAATCTATGTGTAGTAAACTCAGAATTCTGATTTTAATCTCAGAATTCTGACTTTTACTTCAGAATAATAAAAATAAAAACTATATATCAGACCTTTTTTCTTCAGTGGCCCTAATCCTCTTCCATACTAATCCTCTTCCATAGGTTCTGAGGTCGCAGACAGTGGATAATTAACTTTCAATTACAGTATATCCCTGTATTCTTTGGTAATATTTCATGCTCTGCTCAACATTTAGTTTGTGTTCCTCATGGACTCACCTCAGAACACCTGCTCAGGTCTGACAGGTAACCCCCACCCCCTCTCAAACCCCTCACCTGTTACTGCCCACGGAGCAACTTCCCACCAAAGAACAGAGCTCCACAGGCTCCTCTACTGATCTGAGGTCAGTGGAAAGAGTCATCAGTTAAACATGAGACGTGTTTTTAAAACCAGTTTAATATACACTGACTGATCTGGGGTCAGTTCTCCAAATTTCAGTCAGTAAAAATACATTCCATCCTCGAAGGAAGCTAAAACATCTTTGACCTGAATAGTTACTAACAGAGAAGAATAAACCAACTGGGTTTAGGTAGAAAACATGTCATAAATCACATTCATGTGTCCATTCACATGTACAGGACTGTTTCAGTACCATTAAGTAAAAATTGTAAACAAAATTAAATTAAATTAAAAAAGAAAAAAAAGTACCATTCTGTGTTGCTTCAATTCTAATGACCACGCATGTGATTCTCAGCTTCACTATAAAGACATAACCATTATATACAGGAAATATGTGCATCACTAAAATAAAAATTAAAATGTCAAAAATATTTTAGAAATTCAGAGATAGAACATTTAAAATCATAGACATGGATAAAAAAAATCAATGTTGAGAGAATATTTAATAAAAACCATCTCTGAGGCATTTTTGGAAGCAAACATAATTTAAACAAAACTAACCAATGCCATGTCATATTTATCACAATATAAAACTACATTATGACATTTGTCTTTATTGTTTTATAGACCAGACCCCTGTTAGCAAAGTGACAACTGAATTCAACATGTCTGGATACTTTTGTCCATATCGTGTATATTAGTTTATGTTTTTCTTTATTACTTGGTACAGTTTCACTACTTTTAGTCTGGAGGCACTTTACTTGTAGACCATATACAGAAATAAATCTATCTACAGGACAAAAGAGGATTGTTCAAAACCAGATGCCTTGTGTTAACGTTTAGTCATGTCAAACCTGGACTGTGGATTTTTTGCTGGTATTATTTGTGCTGTCATTATTTATTTATGATAGTTTGTTCAGGTTTTCCTTTCGTATATCTTTCATTTAATAGGTCTTTTTATTTTATTTCATGGTAATTTCTTCCTTTTTTTCCGCCCAGTTTACACAGTTCTGGTTCTAGTTATTGTTACCATTTTAATTATCACCATGGTTGTTATTGTTAGTATTGTTGATATTCTCTTGTAAGGGTTTTCACCATCTCTCCTTCCTTTTTCTCCCCCCTTTCACTGTTTCTTTCTCTTCCCCTCCTTTTCTTCTCCTTCCCTCTGTTCCTTCATGTCAGGTCCGGCATTGAAATGTGGTGCAACGAAACTCAAAATAAAGACAGTAGAATATCAAGGGGAGCCTCATATGCTTTATGAAGTTTCCCTTAGCTGCTACCATTCTGCTGTTATGATGCTGGACAAGACAAGCTTAGAAAAAAAAAAAGTTATGTCAAACCAAAACATATTATTTTAAACCTGAATACATTTATATTTGGTTCAGTAAAAAATGTCAGTACTTTAACTGGTTAAAAAGACTAAATGTGCGTTTGTACTAATTTGGACGGCTGACTTCGAGGACCTCTAGCTACTTTAGTTAAAGTCCTCTGATACAGACGTAACCACTGAACTGCTTGTTTACATGAGACCTGCTCATGTCAGCTGTTACATCAACACAAAAACTTCCGTGCACACAGCCCTTACATTGAAAGTCCATGTGCCACTGCGCGTCACATATTTGTCTAAAGCTGCAAACTCTCAGCTATTAAGTTACTCGGACATGATGACACTAACTTGTACTTAATTAGATTACATTCATGTGCAACATCCAAACCTAGTTACTTCTGCAAATAGAGAGAATTAACTTTAAATGTCATGCAGATGAAAGACTGAGGTGGATGTAAATTCAAATTCAAACTGTAAATTCACTCAGTTTTACATCAGGGTTTTAACTCGAAGTATGAAGTACAAACCAATAATGTCCCTCAGTCTAATAAATTGTGGCTCCTAAGGGTCTGGAGCCACAGGGTGTAATTTCCTGTAAGTCCTTGTCTGCTCAGTCTAAGCTCTAGACTTGTCCTAGACTTGGGTCAGCGCTTCAGCTCAGGTTTTTCTATTCTTCCCTCATCACAAACCACCAAACATCTGATCGCCGTCATCGCTCATTAATGTTTTTCTCTGTTTTTTTCTGTTCGGCGTGTGTGTGTATTTGCATCTTGATTTGGTTTACACCGCAGTCGTTTTAGGCCTGTGTGAACTTGGCCTTGAGCAGCCCGGGCTGTAATTTGTGTGTTTTAAAATTCCAAACAAAATAACACACGTCTAAACCTACAATTAACATTTAGACCTGAACACCATCTTCCCATCAGGAGGCAGAACACGCTTGAGGAGCAGAACAGAAAATCATGTCTGTAACTCTGGACTAATAAGGACGTGTATTCATTCAGCAGAGTAAAACATCTTCTTCTATTGTATTATATTTTGACAAACTGCAAGAATCCAAGATCTATGAGCTATAAGCTAATCAGTTTTGGGAGGTAAATAATGCAATAGTATTCAATGACAAAAATACAAAGTGATACAAACAAACAAACAAACGAATAAATAATGGCTGTCAAAATTAGCACATTAACGAAGATTAATCCATCATCATGATTAATCTGACAAAAAATTTTTCCATAATTAACCCATCTGCAGCACAGAATGACTCTGAACGTCTCCGGCAACGCATTTTGGGCAGTTTGTCCAAGTGGAGTTGGCATTGCGCATAAACAAATGGACAGTTGATCCGGTAGTGACAGGCAGCAGAACCAACCCATAAAGATGGAAGACACTAAACAGCACATAGGCCCTCTGGATGGGAAATTTAAGTATAAAAAAAAAAAAAAGACAGAACTTTTTTTTCCAAGTTCTTTTGTTTCAAGTTGTTTTGTTGAAATTGTTGAAGGTGTTTAATAAGCACATTAAGTACATATTTATTCCCTTCTTTCTTGAGTCTGTTTGCTCATGCAAAATGAAATGTGATTAATATAGATTAAGAATTAATGATATTTAATTGTGATTAATCAAAACTAATCCACAGCAATCCTGTGATTAATATGATTAAAAATTTTAATTGTTTGACAGCACTAATATATATATAAAGAGGTTTCAACCCTATAGACACTGGATTTTTTTTTAAATTTAATATTCAGTTTTAACATCAGTATTTCAAAGAGCTGTCTGTTTTATTCAGTGATGTTACTTGTTGCAATATTGCAACATTGGCACTTAAAGGGTTCAGTAGATTATACTCCCTTTACCAAATACTAACATATTGCTACCACACAATATTCTTCCTGTAACTATACTATATTTACTTCCACAATATCCTTTCACTGGTATAGAAATGTTTTTTTTTTTTTTTTTTTTTTTTTTTAACAAATTATCTGTCTCAGAGAATACACATATATATTGGTTTATGCACATTAATGCAAACAGATTTATAAATCTTCCACTAGAAAGAACCTGTAAAGTGAACATATTGTAATGTGCAGACAATGTTTGGAAGTAGATCTGGTAGCTCTGAGACAAACATTCCTTTTGATTAAAACCCATTCTCTCATCAATTCTCACAATTTCACATTTTGACCCAAGACTGTATCTTGGAAACTACAGCCAAACAGCATTTTGGCTTGATTTTTCTGTATTAGTGAATCAAATTTACAGGTGAATCACAACAAAGAACTGAATCAAATGTACATTTAACTTGTAAACCAGTAAAATCTACTACGTCCTCATAATGTTTGCTTGTAAATGTTATGAAACTAAACCAAAATTCATGTTCACATTATAAGACTTAGCCTAAGTGTTTAACACAACTGCACAAAACTTGACGACGACAGATCTGACACCATTAAATATAAATATTATACTTAGTGAAAGCTGCCAAATCTGCAAAGTGTGTTAAGAACCATAGATGATGTCCACGGCCTTGGCTGTAGCACAAAAAGTTTCATTCCTGATCCCTGTCAGAGGAAGGGAGGAGTGGAAACAGCAGAAATAACAATGCCATGTTTTCTACCAAGTTTCATAACTGGCTGCCATTTTTATTCTGTACTATATGACTGTGAAAATCTATGTCTTTCTCCTAAGGCACCATTCATAAAAATTTTGGCTGATATACTGTAAGTGATGGCTTTTAAAAGGCTGATACATTATTTACTAATCTTTTACAGATCCTTTAATGGCTCTCAATAAAAAGGGGTTTTGGGTTGGGTTCAGAAGGTGTGAAAAATCCTTGTTTTTTTATTGCTTTTGGATTAAGATAGGTGATTCTTTGCATTATATGTATATATATATATATATATATATATATATATATATATATATATATATATATATTTTATTAGGCTATTATTATCAAGTCAGTAAAGGTGATCTACAGAATGCTTTTTCTATTTTTCTTGTTAAAAACTGCACTGTTGAATGTGTAAAATATGTACGTTACTATAGGTTATAAACTGTACTGCCCTCTTTCACAGCAGTGATACTCAAATCTGGCTTTATTTCACCTTGACCTGGAAAACTAAAATTCCCTCAGCTGCGTGGGAGCCCTTAAGTGATTGATGAGAACACAAGGACAGAGTGATGGTCTACCCAGGTGACATAACAAGCCTGAAAAACCACCTCAAAGAACCTTGAAGCTAGACTGTTTGATGGAGTAAAGCCATAAAGTACAACTGACAGGGGTGGACCTAGATAATTTCACATGGGGTGGAAAAACTAGGACGGGGAGTGGGAATCCCTACGTATGTATGTAATGGATTCAATGGAAAGACCACAAAAATACTTTAAAACTATTTGTTATATCACTCCGTGTAAAGATACACAACCAGTGTTTTAAAGGGGTCATATTTTGCTAAACCCACTTTTATTAGTCTTTGGTTCATTTATTTGTGTATTTGGACCCTAATAGTTCCAAAAGTTTGAATTTGAACCCTCCAGGTGCTACAAAGCTATCTTTATATTCATTTTGGCAAAAATCGAGTGGATTTCTACAACCTGTTTTAATTCCTGCTTAATTTGTTACGTCTATAACTAGTTATGCCATGACATTTGCACATATAAGGTCAAGACTTACGATGAACATTCCTCTGAGTACGCCATAATTGTTTGTCAGCAGCAGCGGTTGTAGTAAATATTCCACTGCAAGTAAATATTATGCTCTGTTAAAAAAATTGCTATAATTTCCTGGATTTGAGGAATAACACACTGTTGGTCAGTTTATTGTTTGAAGGTTTTGATTGGCTTTGGATGTGGTGATGGTTTGTTTTGGCGTTAAAGTTGATGAAGCTGTGTTTAGCTGCTCTTTTTGGGGGTGGGGACAATCCAGGGCCCACCCCCAAAAAATATACTGTTGATTAACTGTTACTACAAACGCAGCAGAGATGAAAAGTAATATTTGGGACGGTCCATCAGTGTAAACCTGAGTTATTAGCTACTTTCTACATGTTACTTTAGAGGGGAGCCTGTCTATGTTCCCACAGCTCTATGTTCTGTGTTCCCACAGCCCTGGTCCACTTGTGCTAGAACATTGTGTGGGAATCGAGCTCTGATAACTAGGTCCTCATCCTCATCACTCAGCAGGTTTGTTTACACCTCTTGTTCTGCAGTCCTAATACCAGCAACACCAGTGAATCTTTTTGGCTCATTGTTTCACGCCAGTGGTAACAGAAGTTCTGAACACCTAAAGCCTTTCCTCCACATCCCTGTAGTTTCCAGAGATCAAGCTTCTGTGAATAGCCGCCATATGAGAAAACACTCTGGACCAATCAGCATCAAGGGGGCGTGGCCTCATACTTCCACCAAATTTGTGAAAATAGTATTTTCTGTGTAATCCTGCTTCCAAACAAACAAAAAAAAAAAGATGACTCCTTTAAGAGGTTAGTCTATTACTTAGCTGCACCCATTCCCCTATCTACTGCACAAACTACTGCACCAAGTTTTGTGAAACTTGGTGGAAGGGTAGCTAGGGCATTAGCCAAGAATAAACTGATAAAATAAATCTGTTAAATAAATAAACACATAAAGTACTAAACCAATCCAATACAGATGTTTGTTGTCATGTTAACACTAACCAGTTGTACTAGCTAGTTAAAACAGGTGGTTTATTTGCATTATAAGTAAGGTTAAATGTTTTTAAGTCTATTATGACTTCGAAACTAACATAATTGCAGACATGATGACCTGCGTAGTATAAAATACAGTATAAAGACATAAATACTGGGAAGCATCACATCTACAGCTTGTAGGACTTCCCATCCTTGTTAATTACCTCCGCCAAGGAGGTTATGTTTTTGCCGGCGTTGGTTTGTCTGTCTGTCTGTCTGTCCGTGTGCAAGATAACTCAAAAAGTTATGGATGGATTTGGATGAAAATTTCAGGAAATGTTGATACTGGCATAAGGAACAAATTATTACATTTTGGTGGTGATCGGGGGAGGGGCACTGATCTGCCTTGGCGGAGTTCTGCGCTCTCCAAGTGCTTTTCTAGTTTAAGATATTATCAAGATAAAAATGTTCATGTTTGATATGGTCACATTATATGTCAAATCAATATTTCTTTTAAGTGTAATGGCTTATTTTTTTTCCTGAGTGAAAGTTAAAGAAACTAG
The DNA here is from genome assembly GCF_902148855.1 of Sphaeramia orbicularis. Classification (NCBI taxonomy): domain Eukaryota; kingdom Metazoa; phylum Chordata; class Actinopteri; order Kurtiformes; family Apogonidae; genus Sphaeramia; species Sphaeramia orbicularis. Next base: position 37,356,894 of record NC_043979.1, on the reverse strand, counting down.
ATACTTATTAATGATCAGAAATGATTCAGAAATGTGCACGCAAAACATTTTGATTACAAAATATATTGATTAAAAAAAAAATCAAATTGAAATATAAATGAGCTCTGAAGCATTTTGTATGCATTTCTGCAATGTGAACTTTAACCCTAAAGATGTTTATTACCTGATATATACCGAAATATGCAGTTACATTAAGACGTATGTTATTATGGTTTTACAGCCCAGACTCATGTCAACAATGACAGAATTTCATTGTATGTGTTCAGAGCCCACATACAGCCCAATATGTTCTCAAGTGGGCCGAATCAGTAAAATAATCACCTATAAATAACAATACAAAAATTTTTTTTCCGTTAAGCAAAAAAGTGGAATTTTAACCATATTATGCCCAAGCTTATCATTTTCACATGTGCAGGTCACAGTAGATCTAAGGGCACAAAACATTTAGTAACAGGCTGAATATTGTTAAAATTCCACTTATTTTAAAAGAAGGGCATCTGAACTAAAACGTTTTCCACCTTTAACTGTTAATGTCTTCAGTGTAATTTTTGTACTTTGTAAATTCTTCCTCAGGGCCTGATTGAACCCTTTGGTGGGCCGGTTTTGGCCCGCGGGCCGCATGTTTAACACCCCTGAGTGTATGTGTAATTATCTCATAGGGGGTTATATACTCTAAACCTTCATTAAACTGTTGCCTCATCTTATTTTATTTGATATGTACGTTGCTCTGCTCCAGCAGACAGTCTCCTACATCCATTGTTGCATCTTTTAACCCTTTCCCTTCTGGTGTGACTCGTCTTTGGTGTCATTTCTGTGGTCAGTATCTCTTTCATTTCTGTGTTAGATGTCCCCACATGTCCTCTGTCTTCTTCCGTGTCTTCTCCTCACCTCCGTGTGGCTCCTCCATCAGCACCGCACAGCTCCGATGCTGCAAGGCGTGCCGCGGCGCACCGGGCCCCATGTGATACCGGAGGGAGGTGTTGGAGGTGGGGGTGTCCTGCAAGAGTTTTCTGGTCCTGCTCACACTTCATCACTCCAGATCCAGGCCACTCTCTCAGGGGCGGAGCTGCACTAGGGCTCGTCATTCGGACGTTGTGGTGTACGCGCAGCTTTAAAAAAAAAAAAAAGAAAAAAAAAAAAAAAAGAAGAAGAAGAAGAAAGAAAAAGACAAACAGTCGTGGTACCTTGGCCGCTTTGTCGTGCGCTTTTGTGCTGTTTCCGACTAAAAACAGAAGAGTTCCCCTCTGTGTTCGTTCGCCATGGGAGCAGAAAGCTCAGTGCAACGGGACGGGAAGAGCCAGGAGGATGCACCAGCCTCAGCTTCAGCCTCAGCTTCAGCCGGGGAGCTCAGTGCGGAGGTGAAGGTGCTCCAGGAGGGAGACGGAGTCCACGACACCAAGGTAAGCGCGCGTCACAGTGTGCCATCCCAGTGCTCCCAGTACGCAGTGGGTTCAGCCAGTGCGCAGGGGCAACACCACTGTCCCCACGTCCTGTCCACTCATACTTCTCCTAATATCAACCAGTTTACCTGACTTTGCAACCCACCTGCTACCCCCCCCCCCCTCCCTCTTGCACATTTTCGTATTTGTGCGCATCAGTAATATGCTGCGTCGCACAGGCTCCATGTGCGCCTGGCTCGGTTTTTGCTGAGTAATAGTCGAGTTGTCTGCAGTCCCGCAGTAATAAAAAAGACCAGCAGCTCAGCCTGGTCTGGTCCAGACCACACACACCACCTGAGCTCACACTGGTACTCAGCAGCACCATGGACTGTGTAGTTTTATTATATTTAGGACAATTTCTGCTACTCTTAAGCAAAAATATAACAAAAAGCAGAGATTTATTATTAATTTAATTGAACTGTAATTCATTTGATAAAGATCAGGTATTGGACTTTTCATTTTTTCTGCAATAATAAACATTTTGCATAGATTTCTTAACTCTTTTGACTAACAGAATTAAAAATTATTGTAGTCTTGATGACCCGGAGAGTATGAATGACATATCTTTACATAATTGTGAAGGGGTAGATATTCCTAATCATCATTAAGACATAAAGACTCAAACATTAACTGTCGACCAAAAGCATCTACTGATCTAAACTGTTGATCCGCTAATTTATTGTGAGCTCTTATGAACATGTACATGATCAGTGAATTAAATAGAGGAAAATACCAGATTTTCACTGAAAAATCCTCAATTCAGTGGATAATATTATAATTAACCCATAAAGACCCAAATATCCACCATCTACCAAAATCATCTACTGATATAAACTGTTTAATCCCTACTGATCCACTAATACATGTAAATAATTGGTGTAAAATACAGTTTGTTGTCTTTTTATGGTCATCAGCTATGATCCATTTGGACGTTCAGGGGCTCCGTAGTGAACATGGAAACACCGTCATCTTCTACAACATTGATTCACCAGTAAAACCCATGGAGTTGGATCAGTGACAGTGGATGGAGATGCTTGGTTTATGTTCAGTTAATGATAGATTTTACTGAAAAAGTCCTATTTTCATCCATTTTTTCTGTTTTGACATAATAACCTTTGACTTTACACTAAGCTTTTATGAACATGTACACGATCAGTGAATTAAGTATAGGAAAACAGATGATTTTCACTGGGAAAAAATGCAAAATTCAGAGGATAATATGATAATAAACAGTGATAAATCACATAGCTATGGTTAAATACAGATAAAAATTCATTTGGGAACTGCCACAAAAGTCACACTGGGTCCTTATGGGTTAAAGATAATTAACTTAGACTTAAATATGTATCCATTTGTATACAATGACTCCTTTGTCCCAGTACTTTTTATACATAAATATATGGTAATTGAATTAGTAATCATTATTAAATACAATATTGCCCATAAAGTTGGAATAAACATCTTCTTGATAGATAAATTGTAACTGGGACTCCGTAGGTAATCATTGCACTTGGTCAAAGGGGATTACTGATGTGTATAGATAGGAATAAAATGAGGAATATGTCTGAAAACAAAATTATTCCAACTTTATTTGCAATAATGTAGTTATTAATCCAATCAAATGAAGTAATTCTACCTCTGAGCGAGTGTTAAGAAGTTATTGCCTGTCTCTATTTTGTTTTGCACTCATCCAAAGTAAGAAAAGAAAAGAAAAAAGAAGAGCATTATGTGGGTATGATTGAATATTGAATGGACATCTTGTTGAATAATTCTATAAAAACAACAAATAAAAGTTAATGATGATATGTTCTATCATAAAGCACCGCAAACTGCAAACTCATCTTTTCAAACCACTGAATAATGCAGTTTTTTTTCCCGACAAACATCATTTATCTCATGATGTCAGAATATGAATGAAAGACATTTTCACCTCTTCACCTTCAGCTCTTTTTCTATCATCTGTTTGTTTAGTGAACAGTGAAATCAGTAGGTTTTTCTCCTCTGACATATGATTGAATATTGAATGAACATCTAGTTGAATAATTCTATAAAAACAACAAATAAAAGGTAATGATGTGTTCTATCACAAAGCACCACAAACTACAAACTCATCTTTTCAAACCACAGAATAATGCAGTTTTTTTTCCTCGTGAAACCTCTTTTATCTTATGTTATGATGTCAGAATATGAATGAAACACAATTTCACCTCTTCACCTTCAGTTCTTTTTCTCTCTTCTGTTTAGTGAACAGTGAAATCAGTAGGTTTTTCTCCTCTGACATATGATTGAATATTGAATAAACATCTAGTTGAATAGTTCTATAAAAACAACAAATAAAAGATAATGATGATGTGTTCTATCATAGAGCACCGCAAACTACAAACTCATCTTTTCAAACCACTGAATAAAAGCATTTTTTCCCTCGTCAAACCTCATTTATCTTGTGTTATGATGTCAGAATATGAATGAAACACATTTTCACCTCTTCACCTTGAGCTCTTTTTCTGTCATCTGTTTAGTGAACAGTGAAATCAGTAGGTTCTTCTCCTCTGACTGGTCCAGCTGCCGTCACCTCAGCTTTCTTGCAGACTCTGCATTGTTACCTCTGTGCAAATTGCTCAGCAGTGTGCAAATGAATATTTGGAAGGCGCCTACTAATAACTTTTGCCACCTGCTCTATTCACGCCTCGTATAATCTGTTGAATTTATTGACCTTTTTTTGTTGGCTGGAGGTCAAGAGGTCAGGTCTTTTCCTCCTGCAAAGACACTAGAAAGGTCAAACTGCACTGAGGATCAATACAGCAAGATGACGTGTATATTTTCATGCTGGTTTTTCCTCAGAATAAATGTTTTCTCATCGTTTCCCTGTGAACTGACATGGTGGTTGCGTGTTTTTGTCAGTGTTGAGTTGTTATCACAGGTATCAGTCACAGTTTGAGGTGTTTTCACTTGCATTTTGCCAGTGGCATTGGAATGTGTCATGAAATATCTGAAGACCGTTGGCCCCTGTGAGTACGTCTGTTGTGTATTGTGACTCCCCTTGGCAAAAAAATTATTGAATGTTTTTATACTGTTATTAGCAGGGAAATTCTTAGAAACTAATTATGTTTTTTTTTAAGCCATAATGTTCACCTGGAGTTCAAAAGACGTAAGGACTTAATGTGACTGCCTAATAATTTATGATGACAGATCTGACACCATTAAATATTTATGATCCCGCCTACAGAAATATACCTGCTGTGAAGGCATAATCTTACCAAATGTAAGAAGTGTTTCATGAAGCACAGAACAACACTGGCTGTAATGGACAAAATTATTGGGACACATTGAATTCAGGTGTCTACAGGGCTACAAAACAATAACAAACGTCATAATTAGGGATGTCCGATAATATTGGCCCACCGATATTATCGGCCCGATATTGGCATAAAAATGTAATATCAGTGAATATCGTTTTTTTTGCCTATCATTAAAACTGATAAAATAATGCCTTGATTTCGCCGGCATTTACCGACACGTAAATGAAGCATTGTTTGTAGCTGAAAGAAATGTGCAGTTTTCAAAATTGTACAGTAGAGTTGCCACACTGTAATAGACTCATGGAGGGAGGGAGAGAAAATAAATAAATAAATATGGCATTTTTTCCACAACTTAAATTGAAGTATGTATTCTTTACACAGACAGTGTTTACATTTTTAAAGCCTTGTTGCATTTGAGAATGCATCCAATGGGGCATCACAATAAAATTAGGTATGATGTGTTAATTCCATGACAGGAGATATGCGATGTTACCTAAAATTAGTTTAATATCCCACATATATCGGCAGCGGTATCGGTAGATATCGGAATCGGAAATTAAGCGTTGGACAATATCGGCATATCGGTTTTTGGCAAAAAAGCCAATATCGGACATCCCTACCCATAATGTAATTTTACATTGTGATAAATAATATTGCACTGGTTAGTTTTATTTGAATTGTTATCTTTGCTTCCAAAATGCCTCAGAGATGGTCTTTACTTAATTTCTCTGAACTTTTTTCTCGTTTTGTTTATCCATGACTATGATTTAAATATTGTACCTTTAAATTTCTAAAAAAAAAATTTGTACTCTGACTGTAAATAATAATTTTCTACAACTAACCATCTATTTTTTTCATATCTCACTTGGGAAGAAAAATTTCCCATTAAACTTTAAGGAAATATCGATGTTTATAAACTATATGGACACAAATATTGGGACGCATCATGGCTGTATCTCCTAAGATGTCCTATTCTTGCTGATTTAAGATATAAACATTAATATTTCGTTAAAGTTTAGTAAGAATATACTGCTATTAAAAAGATAATACAAACATATGTTAATCGACTCATACAAATGCATTGAGTAATCAGAACACTTTCATGTGTTTGTATGTGTAATGGGAGATATTGTTGATAGGTTTATATGTAATTTGGGGTTTACGTATTATACCCTGTGTAGTTTAGTCTCTATTTGTTTATGTTTATTTCTGGCAGAATGGTTGCGCAACGGTGATACAACCAATACAAAGGTGCTATGACTAGTTATTCCTTGTTCTCTAATTTAATGTGATAAATAGCCGATGAAAGAAATATATTTGGTTATGAATCTGACACTGAAAGTAAGGAAGGGGCAGGACTAGATAAGCCTTTGCTTCTTTCTGTCCCTTCTCAAACTGTGTCTGTGAGTCGATTCATATGTACACTTCATTCATATGTACACTGTATTTTGCTGCTTTTTTTGTGATTAATGATCAATGTTGGGTGCGTATGTAATTGGCTTCTTGCTTTTATTTTATTTTTTTTTAAATGTATTTTTGTCTTTTTTTACTTAAAAGTTTGAGACAAATACATAAATGACCTCAAAAAGCACTCGGAGAGCACAGACCTCTGACAAGGCAGCCCCCCCCCCCCCCCCCCCCCCCCCAACACCACCAAAATTTAATCATTTGTTCCTTGTGCCAGTATCAACATTTCCTGAAAATTTTATCAAAATCTGCCCCCCCAATCACCACCAAATTTTAATCATTATTTCCTCGTGCCAGTATCAACATTTCTTGAAAATTTCATCCAAATCCACCCACCCCACCCCAATCACCACCAAAATTTAATTATTTGTTCCTTGTGCCAGTATCAACATTTCCTGAAAATTCTATCAAACGCCCCCCCCCCCCCCCCCCCCCCCCCTGATCACCACCAAATTTTAAACATTATTTCCTTGCACCAGTATCAACATTTCCTGAAAATTTCATCCAAATCCCCCCCCCCGTCACCACCAAAATTTTATAATTTCCTTGTGCCAGTATCAACATTTCCTTAAAATTTCATCCAAATCCACCCCCCCACCCCGATCACCACCAAAATTTAATCATTTGTTCCTTGTGCCAGTATCAACATTTCCTGAAATTTTTTTTTATCAAAATCTGGCCCCCCCCAATCACCACCAAATTTAAATCATTATTTCCTTGTGGCAGTATCAACATTTCCTGAAAATTTCATCCAAATCCACCCCACCCCACCCCACCCCGATCATCACCAAAATTTAATCATTTCCTTGTGCCAGTATCAATATTTCCTGAAAATTTCATTCAAATACAACCATAACTTTTTGAGTTATCTTGCTAACAGACAGACAAATAAACAGACAGACAGATAGACAAACAAACCCCGATGAAAACATAACCTCCGCCGTTCCTTGGCGGAGGTAATAAATAAAAATAGTGGGAGATGTTAAGAAAGTTGATAGTCAATGCAATGCAATGATATTTATCACAATATCGAACTATATTATGACATTTGTTATTATTGTTTTATAGCCCTGTTGGAAAAGAAACACCTGAATTCAACGTGTCCAAATACTTTTGCCCATATAATGTATTTATACTCCTGAGAAAGGGTGGAGTAACATGAAAACAGCAGAAATAATGTTTTTTTTCTGTTGGTGATTCAGGTTTATTTAAGATAAAAACTGTGACTGTGCTAAATGAAAACACAAGTTGTTTACAGTGGACGGTTAATGGTTTCATGAAGTCTTTGAGTGTTGTTTGTAGGTGGTTTGTGTCTAATGTGTGTGTCTGGATAGTGACAGTGTGTGTTTGCTCGGAGCGGATGGAGCCTTCATGGTTGATACACAGTTGATAAATATCCTCTTCACTCCACAGAGGAATTTAAGTAATGCCTCCGTCTCCACCACTGCCGGCGACACACCCTCCTCATACTTCTCTCTCCTCATGTATAATCAAAATAATCAGATTAATGTAAATGTTTACATGATTCGCAGAAACAGCTGTGTTATTTCACCCTACAGGAATCAGAGCAATAAATCTAAATAATATGTTATTTGCACAATCTAAATATTTCTTCTATATATTTTCCCACTACTGCTAACTATGTGGTTACTTATGTATTTCATGACCTGCGTTGCGCATACATATACTCATAACAGAAATAAATCAGAAATAAAGCCATTTTTTTGCCATTTGTTGTGAATTATGATAACAATAACAACAGATTTGCATAATTTGGCACAAAACAATTTTCAGAATCCATAAACACACGAGACTTTACTTTAGGGGAAGGACTAAACACTATGAAAATACTCCACTACAAGTAAAAGTTCTGTATTCAAACCTTACTGAAGTCAAATAATGTAAGTATTTTCAGTAGGAATGTACTGATATACAGTAATGACCTGATATTGTATCAGCCTTTAAGATGTTTTTTAATGGTGGCAGTGGCAGATAGTTCTTTGTTTTTCATAAATTTGTGTTTGAGTCTGTATTCAGTTAAAGATAATGTCATGAGGGAATGAAATACAGCAAAATAGTAAGTATTTTTGTATTCGTAACAGAGATTCTTTGTTAAAGTGGGATGAATAACAACAAAAATAAAATAAAGAGACAGAAAGGAACATCAGTATTGGTATCGTCTATCATCCTTCAGCCAAAATGCATCATAAATTATCATCAAAATGTACTAAATGTGTGTCATTGCAGTAAAACGGCCCTGTGTGTTTTGCTGTTACAGTTCAAGATTAAATATTTTATTTGTCACATGGTCGTGTTATGAACAGTAAAATGCAAGATCTGTTCAAAAAGGCTGTGCAATAAAAATTAGACATCAATTACTTATACAAAAACATACCCTTAAGGAGTGAAGTCATAAGTATTATATAAAATATAAAGAAAAAAATATATACAGTCCCAGAAAAAATTATTAGACCACCCCTTGTTTTCTTCAATTTCTTGTTCATTTTAATGCCTGGTGCAACTGAAGGTGAATTTGTTTGGACAAATATTATGATAACAACAAAATTCGCTCATAAGAGTTTAATTTCAGAGCTGATATCTATTTATTTTCTATGTTTTTTTGATAATAACCAAAATCACTTCAGTTCTTACATCTATATCTATGGCATTGTACTGACAAAAACAGTGCTTTCAGGCATTCCATGTTTTCTTTTCTGTCTGTTTTAGTCACATGATACACACAGGAGTTAGTACTTGATTGCATAACCATTGTTACCTCCGCCAAGGAGGTTATGTTTTTGCCAGGGTTTGTTTGTCTGTTTGTTTGTCTGTCCGTTAGTGTGCAACATAACTCAAAAAGTTATGGACAAATTTTGATGAAATTTTCAGGGTTTGTTGGAAATGGGATAAGGAAGAAATGATTAACTTTTGGGGGTGATCGGGGGTGGGGGGGCCCACGGGGGGGCCCACTGATCAGCCTTGGCGGAGGTCTGCGCTCTCCGAGTGCTTCTAGTTTTTGATGACTTTTGATGGTCTAATATTTTTTTCTGTGACTGTATAGATTTATTAACCAAAACAGACCCAAAACAAACTCTTATGTTAATGTTTGGGGATTCATTTTAATGCTGCGTTGATGTACATGTTGCATTATACTGTTTTTTTGTGCTGTGGGTGTTTATGGTTGAGTACATCTGAGCTACTTTATACTCTGCTGTGTAGTTTAATCTTTAAGATCATCATATGTTTGCATTGTCAGTTTTCTGAGAGAGTACTGAAAAGTTCATTTTTTGCATAAAAACAGCTTTGTGACTATGTACTCTCCAGCTCCTCTCTCCAAATGGATCATATGACACTTCAGTTTATGATAAATATTCAGAATCAGCGCATTTGGAGAGGATGTATTCTCACTGGTCAAAAAAGGGATAGAAAAACTGTATCTGAAAAGTAATTGGAGCTGTCAGACAAGTGTAGTGGAGTAAACAGTATAATATTTGCCTTTGAGTTGTAGTGGAGTTGAAGTGTAAAGCTGTGAAAAATGGAATAATGAAGTAAAATGCAGTCAGTAAAAGTAGTGTTATTGGACCACACACACACACACACACACACACACACACACACACACACACACACACACACACATTGTAGGTTCTTGTAACATTGTCTTTTCATATGCTGTTTACTGTTAAAAACAAAACTCACAAACATTTCATACATGACAGGTACATTGTGATGAGACCTGTTCAGTCTGCGCAATATTTGTCTCATGTTACAAAACAGATGATGTGAGAAGATAATAACAGTGTGTGAAACGGAAATTTGTTTACTTCAACTCGTTTGTCTGGCTTTTTATTACTTCTTAAGAACAGGGTAAAAGCTGCTTTCATATTCTTGCAAATATTTTCAAAGGTCTCACAAGGCTCGAGTGATTCATGTAGATGTCTCTGCAGAGAGGGGGGTTATGGGTAATGCAGGTTGCCAGGTTTGTAGAGGCCTAACACTTCAGCAATGAGTGAGTCATGTGACTTTAGAGGTCAAACAAGTCGATCTGTTGATGCAACTTCGTTTTGGAACAGATAAGAAAAACTTTACCTCCTGATGTGTATCAATTGGTTGCAGGTTGTATGTTTAATATCCTGTGTATAGATGCTTTATGTTGAAAAGCGTTAACATTTGATAAATGGAATTAAGCACACTTACACAACAACTTTACTTCAGTATGTTTGAGGTACTGTATTCTACTCCACTACATCTCCCAGCAAATATTGTATCTTTCTCGTCACTATATTAATCTAAGTAATTTTAGTTACTATTTACTTCGTAGTTTTCATAATTATTGATATAAACTAAAATCAACTCCTATACAGTAGAAATGAAGCCATTTTGACAGTATTAAGAGTAACTAAGATGATCTCCACCTTTACTAGATGTATCATTAAACATTAAAACATTAATGCATCAATAATTATAATCCATCAATATACTGATTAATAATTCTATAATTTGGAAATTCTACATTTTTACTTTTGGTACTTTTGATGCTAATACTTTTCTACTTTCACTTCACATTTTGAAGGCTGTACTTTTACCTAACTGTGTATTTTTAATTCTTAAACTCTTTTAAGTCAAATATCTGAGTACTTTATGCTTTATTTTCCATCTGCATTATGACAATACAGTGTTTCCCATAAATGAAATAGACTACGGTGCACAGTCATAGTATATTTTGTCCTGCCACAGTCTTAAAATGAACCAAAAATATTGTGGTGAGCAGAGACTTTTTGTGCCATGATGCTAATAATGTAAGTTAGTTTCGGACAAACATGGAGAGCACTGTTATTGCTGTACCGAACACCAATGAAAATGCATCTAACTACACAAACAACATTTTATTAAGTAGATATGTGTGTGTGCAGATCTGTGCACAAAACACACTGAACCAGACCCAGAACCGACAACTTGTTAAACCGCTAGAGCTGCAGCTTCTACTGAGATATCAACCAAATCAATAGCTCCTTTTACATTGGACTTCTGTTCAGGAATATTTCATGTTAATTCCGGAACGACGTCTGTGTAAATGAAATGGTGGGATCATTTGGTCCTACTTCTGTCATGGGTCTGGAGGTAGTAAGAGATCTGTGATAATGGTGGAATTATGAGTACGGAATGCTATGTAAAAGGAACACCTCTTGTTACGCAACCAAGGTGTGACGTTTTGATGACGTATTGCGTGTATGACCGCTGCACCGGGGGGATTTAAAAATGAGTGTGGGCTGTGTACAGTAAACAAACATATTAACATGACCAGAAAGATATCAAACTGGGGAGATGCCGAGATCCGCCAGCTGTTGTCACTTCGGGCGTAGGACTCTATCCATGCTAACATTTGTGGAACGGTGAAAGACGGGCTGACTCTGGAGAGGTTAGCAACACCGCTATGCTCTGGGTATTTCCGTTGCGCAAGTTATACATCACACTACATGCTACACTGCGTCACTGCCCCTTTGATTCGGGAACGCAGGTCCGCTGTGTAAAAGTCCAGCCTGTCTCACCTCTATTACTGTTTTGGCTTGGCTGTGGAAATCGGTCAATGGTGGCAAAAAGGTGGGACCACCATCTCGCCTTTTTTCTGGGATTTCTGTGTAAAAGTGGCTTATGAGATAAGCTGTCTATGAATTTTACAGTCGTTTGTTGTTTATTTGTCAACTAACCATCGTTGTTCATTATACGAGAGATAGTTTTATAGTAAACCAAACTTTTATAATTGCATTTTTATAATTTTTTTATAATAATAATTTTATAATTATAATTCCTGTTTCGTCTATTTTAAGACATGAACATTATTTCCATGGACAAATCAAACCTCAAATAATTAGCAAATAAGATCTGATTTGCTAATAAGTGAGTCTGTGTTTATTACAAAACACAAAAATGGATCTGTTCTTACTTGGATTCTGCTCACATTCTTGTCGACTCGCAGATCAAATATCCATTTTTTATTGGGATACAAAATAACTTCAGGACTGAGAACCCTTTTTACAGTGTAAATACACAATGTCAAGTATTGTGAGTCATGCAAATCCTATAGAGTACTTTTCTAGCATGACACCAAACAGTATAACTTGCATACATTAATGCATGTGTGTAAAAAGGTTCTGTCCCTTCTTTGTGTGCCTTTACTTTCTTAATTTCTTGATCCGCTTCTTATACCAGAGCCCGCGTCCTGTGTCTTTTGTGCTTATGCAACTAAATCCTCCCACCTACAATGACACAGTAAAACGATAGCAGACCCACTACAAATATTCACCTATTCATGAGACCTGCATCACATGTCAGGTCCCCCTGTCCAACACAATCGCAGCGGCAGGTGACTCCAATGATCCAACATTATGTTACATAATGTAATGTGTGCTGATTAAGGCTGCTGCGTTCCTGTATAATGAGCGGCGGCTGATCAGACGCTGCTGAGGCTCTGATTATCCTGTTTAGCAGTGAGAGACAGAGAGAGAGAGAAGAGGGGGGTGGGCGGAAAGGGTCAAACAGAGGAGCCATTGAGGACGGTCCGGGATGGGGACAAGCCGGGGGCCCCAGTGTGCACCGGCCCAAAACAAGAGGAAGGAACCAACAGGAGAGGGGGGCGTGGAGCAGCGTTTTGGGTGGGCAGGAGAAGAGGGGACGGGGTGTGAAGGAGAGAGAGAGATGGGGATTAAAAGAATACGAGAGAGAGTTAAAGGGAGACCTGCCAGGGTGACATAAAGGCAGATGAATCAGACGATTGTTCCTCAGTTCTCCGTCCTGCAAGGTAGTAAAAGGACGATGATGACAGAGCTTGAGTGAAAGTGAATTCAGAGGAAAGACCGGGCCAGCAGAGTGTGTTTGTGATGGTGTGTGTTACTACTAGAGAGCCTAAAATGTCTAGAAAAGTAGAATGAAAACTAGTTTGTTTTCTGTAATGCAGTAACAGACACTACACTGTAAAAAAAATCCTGCTGTTTTTACGGAAAAAAACTGGCAGCTGTGGTTTCCAGAACAATACTGTAAAAAACACATCCAACTTTAAACATATTTATGGAGTAACATGTAGATTTAACATTTTAAACATGTTGATTTAACACTGGCTTTAAATGGGAAATGAACTGCACTTATTTAGCACATTTTATACACCCTCATGGTATCCAAAGCTGGAACCTTTTTCCACAACTAGAGTCACCTGAATAAAAAAAAAAAAGGATGTTGACGGATGTTACAACAAGTGAAGAAGAAGAGTTTTAAAAGAAACATGGTGTGGTATGTGTGAACACACCAGGAAACCGGATCGTTTTTTAATTTAGTCCGAGATTGAGCGGTAATATATAATAATACTGAATATATCTGTAAATCAACACAATATTTATGTTCATCGCCTTGTTTGTGGGATGAACTCTCGTGTCATCTTGTGATAATAAATAAACAAATCATCGCATTTGTGATTTAATGGAAAAACCAACATTACGCGCTTCAGTTTTTTCGACATTTAGTAAATATCGGTAAAGTTTTGCGCAGATGTCCAATGGAAAAGCGACTATTGAAAGGATGAGGAGGTATAATGTTTAAACCATATGGAATACCATTGGAAAAATAAAAACTGTACTTAACTCTTTGGTTTTAAACTTATCCTTAAGATCAGGAGAAAAACAGATAAGCGGAAAGTGCAAGTCATGATCACTTAAAAGAAATCTGACTTCCATGAAGTTCACGGAGTTTGTGGACAAGTGTAATTAAGTTATTTAAGTGAATTACTAGAATTACTATAGACTCTGTAAGTTGAAATGTTGTGTTGGATGTTACGTAATTGGTAATGTGGGATTTATGCAACAGGAGAAAATATACTCGATTTGCTTCTGTAAATTAAATGTGATGTACAAAACATTTACAGCATTCTTAATGGAGACCACGGTTTTGTTAAAAGGCTGCGATGATCATTTTTGCTCTTTGAAATATAAAGTATAAACATGCTTCCCTTCTATATTACGATAAAAGCATGATACGTAAAATTGTACAAATCTCCTTAAATATCAAACATCAGCTGATTGAATAAAGTACTTCAGCTCTTAAACGTCCTAATAGTACAGCTACAGTAATAAACCTAAGAAGCAAAGTAAAATAAATATATGAATGTGTCTCATTTTGCAGAGGAGAAACAGGATGTGGATTTCCGCTAATTAGTCTGTCCCTCAGCCAACTTCCTATCTGCCATCGCTCAGATTCACTGCCAACTCCATTACAGTCAAAAACAGACATGTAGATTTAAGGACGTGAAAAACCAGAGCTCTTTTGTTCTTGCTCCTACAAATTAGAGTTCCTTTCAATAATATGATCAAATAATGAGTCTACAGGACAACATCTATTCCCAGAATCACATCAAAGTATTATATAAGACTATCAAAGATGACACCTAATTGTTTTTGTTTTTTAGTCTGTTTATTTTTCTAGGTCACTTATCATAGGAGTTTCTAAATCTAGAATAAAGGATGGTCTGTTATGGTCTTACACTGGTCTACAAGTAAAAGTTTAAAAGGTTTAAGTCACTAAAAAAGAGTAAGTAAAGTCATGGTTATAATTATATGTAATGGTATCAAATATGTCATCATTATGTCATATTAAATATCTGAATGTGAATTTTGGAGTTTAGTTTTTTAACATTTCCAAGCAAACTTTATGAGGACAAGGTAGATTTTATTAGTCTAAAAGTAAAATGTCTCCAGAATAAAAACAGTGAAGTTTTACTGATTGTGAGTTACTAATAAAGAAAAACTTGGAAAAGTCAGAAATGACAGTTGGTTATAGTTTCCAAGATACAATACTGGGTCAAGATGTTACATTCTGAGATTTAATGACAGAATGGATATTAATCAGTTTTAATGTTTGTGTCAGATCTACCAGATTTACTTCAAAACAATAGTCACTTTTCCATTGACCCTCAAATTGTGCGAATAAAACTTGCACATAAAAATTTACCTAATGGAAAAACAACAATTTTGCCAAAACTCTAATTTTTTGATTGAAAGTTTTTGCGCTGGCAAGAGGTGGTTTTTGGGTGTAGCACAAGTAGTATATCATGTAAAACTGCAATAGAAAGACCTTTTTCCACAACTAGAGTCACCTGAATAAAAAAAAAATGATATTGACAGATGTTACAACAAGCAAAGAAGAAGAGTTTTAAAATTAACATGTCGCGGTATGTGTGGACACACCAGGAAACTGAATCATTTTTAAATTTAGTACGAGATATAAAGGCAAGGCAAGGCAAGTTTATTTGTATAGCACATTTCAGCAACAAGGCAGTTCAAGGTGCTTCACACAGGACATTGAAATAAAAGAAACAAAAAGAAACACATTTAAAACATTATAAAAGAAACATGTAAAAGGTGATTAAAAACAGCGAGTAAGAAAACAACACAAAATCAAAAAAAATAAAATAGAATAAAATAAAAATAAAAACACACACATATTAAAGTAAGAGTTGCAGTGCAGAGTTTCAAAGAGAATATAAAGTTTAAAAAGTCAAAAGCCTTTTAGTCAAAGGCAGCAGTGAACAGGTGAGTCTTTAACCTTGACTTAAAATAACTCAGACTCTCAGCAGACCTGATATTTTCTGGTAGTTTGTTCCAGATATATGGAGCATAGAAACTGAACGCTGATTCTCCATGTTTAGTTCTGACTTTGGGAACACAGAGCAGACCTGCACCAGATGACCTGAGTGGTCTGGATGGTTCATACTGGACTAGAAGGTCTCTGATGTATTTTGGGCCTAAACCATTCAGTGCTTTATATGCTAGTAAGAGAATTTTGAAGTCTAGGGGGTAATATATAATAATAATGAATATATCTGTAAATCAACATCATATTTACATTGGTTGCCATGTTTATGGAATGACTTCTCATGTCATCTCCTGATAATAAATAAACAAATCCTCGTATTTTGGATTGAATGGAAAAACTGACATTAGACACTTCTGTTTTTTCAACAATTAGTAAATATCGGTAAAGTTTTGCGCAGCTGTCCAATGGAAAAGCGACTACTGTCTGCACATGACAATATATTCACTTTAAATTATAGGTATAGAGATAGGGAGGAGACTATGTCGAGACCGAGTCTTTGAAAGGTCGAGACCGTTAGTTTTCAAATGCAGTCGAGACCAAGTCTTTCAGGAGTCGAGACCGAGTCGAGACCAAGACCATAAAAACAAGTCAGTTTTGACTGATCGCTCATCTTGTCTCCACTCTGATTGAATCAGTAACTGAAGGGAAGTCACCGACACTCACTGAATGCAGAATCTTTGCATTGCACCATGGGATGTACTTTCAAATAATGCCCGTCAACATTCCATTTTTTTTTTTTTTATTATTTAAATTTATTGGTAATGATGGATAATTGGATTTTTTGTTAACACGAACATAAAAACAATCTGTTGGTCTCGAGGACTCGCTCTGAAATTATGAGTCCTTCTATAATTTTTCTTTGTTGCTGTCGATGCTGGCGTTGTATTAGAGTGGTCATGATGTGTTATTGAGTGGATTGGGTTCACCGTGCGGGGTCTGGCCCGTTCACCACCCCACTGGGACCATTACAGCTGCTCAGTCCCAATCAATTATTATGATCAGCCGGTCCTGCCTCATCAGCGTCCTGCTTTAGCACAGACTGTCTTTACTGCTTCCTCCTTATGTTTCGTAACGCAAAAGCATATCCAACAATGCAACAATGGAGGTTACTCAGAATGTAATTACTGTTTTATATAAGCCCAGAAATGCCAAGGAGTACTAACTCAAATGTGTACATTATGATCGGAAGCATGATCTGATTACGGAGTTCCTCTTTTGTGAGAATTCTACCCAGCTGCTCACATTGGATTTATTTTCTAAGTATGAAACAGGCTGGTTTTTACATTAACCCTTTAAAACCTGATGCATCATTGCTGACATGTGCAGTTTGGATGGCTGTAACTCTTTCACTCTTTGTGCGATTGGAAAAATTCCAACAGTTTCTGAAACCTGAGATGTTGCGCTTTATAGGTTTTATTGGGTCATAACGGTAATTTCACTCATGCCTGTACTAGCAGCTGGAGAAGAGGCTGTTTTTTTGTTTTTTTAAATTCTTTGTTTATTTGGAAAAGCACATGTTACAAAACTTCTGTTACAGGTACAGTTCAGTTTCTACACGTCAAATGAAAAAATGCTTATCCAAGATTTTTTTGTCATATATAGAACGTATAAAATAAAAAAATAAAGAAAAGTGGGCTGGAGGAGAGGGCCTACTCCACTACTTCATCAATAAGACAAGACACTTTAAGGTGTGTACGTTTACATCAGTCTAAACAGAAATGTTTCACGTGTAAAAGTATTCACATCACCGATGTATTCGTTTCAAATCTATTACAAATTTAACATAGTTTGTCCATTTTGACCAAATAGTGAAAAAAGATTCCTTTTGACCCTTAAAACAAAATGTCAACTTCTCCAGAATGTAAATGTCCTGTACGATGTCCATCCATTCTTCCGTTGTGGTTGCTTTGGGCTTTAATCGTTTTCTAGAAGAGGCCGTTTTAGCAGAATTACATGCAGGAAATTATAAATGACAGCTAGATTTCAAAAGATTTGGGGAAAAAAGTGCTCTGGAAAAATGGGCAAACAGACTCACTCTGGGCATATTTTCTAACCTTTTTTATAGTCAAAATGAGAAAAAAAAAGTCAAGGCAGATCATTTTATCTGTTTCCTGATCAGCCCTAGCAAGCTACAATCAATAATTTGTGCGTTTCTCATGACAAACAGGAAGTCTTGTTGCTTTTGCACAGCTCAGTATTGTAAAGCATCTGTGATAAAATGCTGCAGAGGCTTTTCTCCTGCAACACTGTGCTCAAAATAACCTCTCACCTCCATTACATCACCAGCCTCAGTGGACCTGTTCCATCTTGCCTCTACTTTTGCTGTTTTTTTTTTTTCTTTTTTTTTGGTCTGGTACTCATCCCTCTACATTCCAACGCACCTGTTAGCTCTTACTCTGCACTGTGGAGATGCACCGGGTCTGTTTTGTAGTTTATAATGATCCCTACAGGGCGTTTCTCTGCATTGCCTGCTGTGATGATTAATATTTGACAGCGTAATCTTCCTGTTAAAGGCAGTAATTATTTGTAACACTCCAGAAAAGATGTCTAGGGTCTGAAAATGCTACGTTATTTGGCAAAGCGGCATAAAAAGAGCCATTAGTATTTATGCTATGTATGTGGTGTTAGGCTATTACCAGGCTGATATTGGATACAGTGAATTTTTCTCCTACTAAGCATTCTCTAGATACGTTTCACCCTCTGATGACTCCATAAAAGATGTTTTTAGCGTTGGAGCAGGGACGCTAAAAAAAAAAGACCTTGTTATTCATCATGTGCCTCTCATCCCTTCCTTTGCACTTGTTCACCCTCTCCTTCTGCTCTTTTTTTTCACATCCATTTTTCATCAGCCCTGGTCCTGATGCAGCACTAACGGCTGTGCAGGATACAGTGGGAGATGTGTGAGGTCACGAGGTGTGTTTTTGACGACGTGTCTTTAGTGCTGGTGGGAGTCTGAGCATTTTGAAGGTGAATCATAGCATCGGTGCAGCTGTTCTTTTGGCTAGAATAATCACACAAGGTGATGTAACCTCTTTATTCTCTGCAGCTGAAACATCTGAGATTTAATGTATTAACCAAACATACATCTCTTCTGGTGCAGTTTCTGTCCCAGGGCAGTAAAACCCGCTGACCTTTAAAACAGAGCAGGGGTGAAGAGTTACTGTGTTTATTAACTCAAGGACAAGTGCTTTTAGTGAATATTTCCATTTAATTGCTCTCACAGTTATGTGATATTTAACTCTCAAAGACCTTAATAGTTGCCAGCGACCATCTACTGAGCTAAAAAGGGGTGTAAGAAAATATCGGTTCTGCAGTATATCGCGATATTACATTTCACAATACTGTATCAATATTAAAAAGTACTGTATTGATATTAAAAAGTACTGTATCAATATTTTTAGGTATTCAAATGCAGATATTGTGGAGGTTAGTTTTTGTTTTTTGATTTTATTTTTTGTTTATATTTTATTTATTATTATTTAACACTCTTTTATTCAATAACGTTAGTTCCTTTCCTGGGATTGCACAAAAATAATGTTATGATGTTAGTTATGTACTAATAGAATATGAACATTTGAACAGGATCTTAAACTGTAATGTCTGTAAAACATCATATAAGTTTAAACACAGGAAAATGTTGTGATATAGCATTAGATCCTGTTCTGATCAAATAAAAATGTGTTTAGTATTTGTGCAGATTTCTGGTGTAATTCAATTCTTCAGGGAAATAATCATTTAAAAAAAAAAGGAACAAACCAAAAATTGCCTTTTTAACAGTATCGTGATATATCGTGATATATCGTATTGTGATCCTAGTATTGTGATTTATAAAGTATTGCCAGATTCTTGCCTAGATCTAAAATGTTTAATAGTTTTTGACACACTAATTCTATCAATACATTGAAATAAATCAGGTAAAATGCAGCTTCTCAGCTTTTCTGCAGCATCAGATGTGTTGTAGATGCTTGTTTTTATGTCCAGTTAATGATATATTTAGCTGAAAAAGTCACTTTTTCTTCAGTTTTGATATAACCTTTGGATTTAGGCCTACTCTGAGCTTTTATGAACATTATGATCAGTAAGTTAAATACAGGAAAATAGCTGGTTTTCACTGAAAAAGGCAATATTCAAAGGACA
Organism: Sphaeramia orbicularis; assembly: GCF_902148855.1. NCBI lineage: Eukaryota > Metazoa > Chordata > Actinopteri > Kurtiformes > Apogonidae > Sphaeramia > Sphaeramia orbicularis. The sequence continues at coordinate 37,336,913 of NC_043979.1, read as the reverse complement.
ATATAGTGACAAATAGAAAATTACTTATGAAAGGTTAAATGTAGATGAAAATTCATGATTGTAGGTTTTGAAGACTTAACAGGAAAATGTACCTTTTACTCAACTATATTCACTTAACACTTGTATTTACTGGTTATTTCAAGAGGTTTGGATCATTCTAAAAGTCTGAACCTATTAGCTATAACATTATGACCACTGACATGTGAAGTGGTAATAATGTTGGTCATCCAGTTACAATGGCGCCTTTCAGTGGGTCGGATAAACCAGCAATAAGGCAGCAAGTGACCATTTAGTTTTTGAAGTTGATGTGTTGGAAGCAGCTAAATGGGCAGCTTTGATGATGGATAAATAGTGGTGGCTACATGAGCAAGTCGAAAGATCTCTACAACTACAGGTGTTTTTGGGCACATTGGTTAGTACCCACCAAAAGTGGTCCGACAAAGAACAACCGGATCTGTGGGATTTGTTGGACAACCCATGGACGCCTCATGTTCCAGCGAATGGTTAAAGACTCATACATGCAGATGGAGTGTTCTGTCTGTTCTCTGGGTTCATTACCTGCATAATTCTGTTCATAGTGGATGTAGGGATGTAACGATTACCGGTATAACGATAAACCGCAGTAAAATTGGAGATGGTTAGTATTACTGTTTAAATTCTAATTATCGTGATAACCGTGTTTGATTACCACACTTTCCGTAGAAAACACTTATGTAAAGATCTGCTTTTATGTCAAATATTTGAGTATAATTTTAATTTATCACAATTTTAATTTCATATACCTAATATTTGGAACCAATATTCACTTTTAAAGTCTTTGAAAAGGTTCGTTAAGCATCTGTGTGTTATTTATGCAATAAATTATATACATTTTTCAAATAGGATTTTATAGGTTTTTTGTGTTTTTTGTCCTTTTGTTTTTACAGTAGCTTAAAGTGAAAAAAATAATAGACAAATGAGATAGAAAAACAGATCCCAAACATGGGTATAGTGAACATTTGTTTATATAGTATATAAAGGCAAAATCGAAAGGACTGAAAAACGGACAAAATAGCCTCAGACCACTAAGGGTTAATATTTAAATGTTTCTGCAACAAAAGGTACACTGTGCCAATTATTTTATTGTTTGTTTTTTTTTTTCAAAATACATCTTGGTTAAATTATTTCAGTGTGTGTATTAGTACTTTTTTAACATTTTGAGCACAGTTTCAACAATACCAACAATACTGCGCGATAATAATGATAACCGTGATAATTTTGGTCACAGTAACCGTGATATGAAATTTTCATATCGTTACATCCCTAAGTGGATGTGAACCCAAACGGAGACTACGGAGCAGTACCACCGAGAACTGCAGAGGCAGTGTTGAGATTTGAAGAGAATAATTTTTAGAAATGGTGGAACTTTTCAAAGACTGACTGAGAAACTACTGACATATTTATGACAAATACCCTTCTCAAAATCAACAGTAGTATCCACATTAGTGATACCTCCTCTGTCGTACATGTTTGTAATTATTGACTTTCTCTTCTTCTTCTTCTCAAAAAACTTAACACTTCTTTGTGGTATTCCATCGATATGTTAATTAAGAGCCATGCCCGCTAGTGCAATGATTGACAAAATAATGGTCATTCCAACACAATAGACACATCTAAGTATGAAGGCAGTGACGCTTGACACTGTTTGAAACGGACGCACCTATTTATGTGGGTAAAGTGAGCATGAATGGGCCTTAATGATGTGGTTCCAGTTCTAACAGCAAACCTGAAGGAGTCCTCTGGAGGTTTATGTCAGGTCAGAGCTGTTTTTTCAGCAAAAGGAGGACCTACACAAATGTAGACAAGTGGTAATAATGCTAGGTTTCCACAGATGCTTGAGTAGGTTGAGATCTGATTGTTCTTTGGGAAATCTTAACCACTGCAAACCAGAACTTCAATGCCTGACCCAGTGTGACCCATACCATTTTGGCCCTGTTTAGGGTCACTCAGATCCCTAAGGTTGCCCATGTTTGGACCAAATGTTCTATTTCCGCTTAATATATCCCATCCACTAAAAGATACCATTGTAATGAAATAATCTCTGTTATTTCCAGTTTACCTGTCAGTGGTCATAACATTGTGGCTTATCTGTGTATATGCAACATATGTGCATTAATGAATAGGTTTTAAAACAAATATGGAGGAGGAAAAGCAACACTGTTATCAAGAAATAAAAGAAATTCTTACTTGACGCATTTGACTTCAACCTTGAAGGTTATTCTGCTGACAGTTGTTTAACTCCTCACCGTGATGCATTGACAGGTGTCCTTCAGGGCAATGCCAGAAGGTTGGTTCCAGCTACAATAACAACACAAAAACAGGCAGGAAACTTTCAGCCTACTAGCATGGTGAAAAATGCAGCTTTATACAGAATGTCTACAAAGTATTCACTGTCTATAGGTCATTTTTCATGCCTGTATATCTACTAGAAAGACTTTATTTATATGTTTGTTGACTTCAAAATTACTGTTTCAGCTCCTTAGGGATAGGACTCAAGAACTGGTTCTAGATTAGAACCGGTTCCAAAATTGTGCAACCCATTAGAGTAGTACACTTCTGAACTTGTATTTACATTAATCAGTGCCAACATGTTTTTCCAACAGATGCAAACAAGTGATAACAAACTTATGCATCTGTGCTGCTGGAAACTTGCATGGACAAGGAGTGTGGCTGCATTTTATGAGGAAAGATGACAACGGTGCTGGTTGTAATGTCAAAATAATGATCACTTCAAGTAAGAATGGAAATGCCAGCAGTGTGTATAAACAAAACATGGGCTTAAATTCCAGCATTTTGCCTACTTTTTTATTCCTCACCACATAATGCAGGGGATAAAGCAGTCAGCATCAGCAGTCATTTTGTGTCTGTGCAATAGCTGGAAAACTGTTCAATATTGTTTCACTAAACTTCAGATATCAGACATCAGATATGTTTAAGTGGTGACTTGTGCTGTATTGTCTGTCATGCCATTTTATCATTACTTTATTGCTAGAGAAAAATCAGAAAAGCGTTTGATATTTTTTCAGTAAACTACTTGGAAACTACTTATTTCTTCTGGTGCCAGTGGGCAAAGTTAATACAGGTGATATATATGCCATATCTGACAGCTTTGAACACAGAAAACTGACCTGGAATCAATGAGGGAATTTTGCAAAACAGAATTTTTCTCTGTCTGGGCCTCTCATCCATGATGTTTTAAAAAGAGAGATATTTAACCCTTAAAGACCTAGAACTATTTTTGTGGTGACTTCCAAATTAATTTTTCTCTCTGTTTACACTCACAAGTGTTTGCTCCTGGGGGATTCTGTAGGGTTTCTGTAAATTGGCTTAGAGTCTGGTTTTGACCAACTCTATATATAAAGTGTCATGAGATAACTTTTTTGTTGCGATCTGGCGCTATATAAATAAAATTTGATTGATTGAGTGACTTAATTGGTTTTCCCCTGTAAGTCACTTTGGAAAAAAGCGTCTGCCAAATGCATAAACATAAACATTTATCAACATTTATTGTGATATTATCATCTGAATTCTGGATTTTTTCTGTGAAAATCAGTTTTTTTCCTGTATTTAATTTACTCATCACATACAGGTATACGTATGTCAATGCAAAAGTGAGGCAAAAGTGACTTTTTCGACAAAATATATCATTAATGTACTCGAACATAAACACGTTTACAACTACTGTTATTTGTCAAACTACATGGGTTTTATAGGTGAATCGATGTTGCACAACATGATGGTGTTTCCGCATTCACTATGGAGCCTCTGAGCGTCCATAAATTACACATTTGTCTTTGAATCAATGAGGAAATCATTAAAGAATCAGTCTTTTAATAGCAGTGGTAGCAATAAAATCTTATATTTTCCAACATCTAAATCTTGTCTTCCATAGCCTTTTTGTGGTCAGGGTTGTTTTAAGTGGATTAGGAGATCATGCATTATTATCGTTAAGAATAACCTGACTCCTCTTCACCAGCTTTGCAAATTTTTGACTCTGAACTTAACAGAAACAGACGTGTGAGGGCATTTCATGCAGCATATATTTTGGAAACATGAAGATACTATTCTTGCTTTCATATCAATAGTCACAGGTTATTTAGGCTGAATCCCAGTTCACCCCTTGGCCCCTCCCCCTTACCCCTACCCCTCTGTTTTGTGCGTACATGTGAAGGGGTAGTGTTGTCCCGATTCTCAGTTAGACGAAGGGGGAGGGCTAAGGCAGAAACCAAGATATTTCAGGACCACACTACGAATGGAGGGGTGGGAGAAATTTCCCATAATTCTGTTCAAATCATCGGCAGGATGGAGGTAAACACAGTCAAAAAGTGCAGCAGTGTAATGAAAGAAACATATAAAAAGTGCGTGTTTTCTTCGTAAAGAACTTAATCATTTGATCGACCAATTAATGCTGTTTCAATGTGTTATAGATCGCATTTCTGTGGTTCATAGTTGATAGCCACAAAAAGATGACCAAGGCCCAAACAAGAGATGGTTACAGCTGCTGACAGCATGGTGAATACTTTTGGAAACAAAGTTTTCGCATCTGTTAATAGCGGCATTAATGACTGCTGATGACGTAACAGGTTGTGAAGGGTTGTCTCATTTCATAGGAGAATGTTTCAACCCCTACCCCTTAAAGCTCTGTTTCAAGGGGTACTGCCAAATGCAAGAGCCAAAGGGTAAGGGGGAGGGCCAAGGGGTGAATTGGGATTGGGCCTTAGTCCTTTTTTTTTTTTTTTTAGGAGTGTATGAGGGATTTCTGGACGTCACTGTCTCCCCATTTTTCCAACATTATACAAGAAGAGTCTTTTTTACTTGCCAGTATGTATTGCACACAATTGTACTGAAAGTGACCCTTAACACACCACATATTGCCGACTAGGAGCAGTGGGCTGCCATATCCGGCACCCAGGGGTCAAATGGGGGTTTAATCACTGTGTAACTCACAAAAATTTCCCCTCTGATTAATAAAGTATTCTGATTCTGATTCTTATAATTTGTTAAAAACCTATATATGAATACCTCTGTCCTGTTTGAGTGGTGTCTTATGATGCCTTCTTCTATCCCAGGATAATTTGAGACACACTGCAAAGAATCTGTTCACCAGTGACTCATGTGAGCAAAGTAAAAGTGTTGTTTTATGTTTTAACAAACCCCACAATGTTTTATTGAAAAGTCAACGAAAACATGAGAACAGCCCGTGTCGTCCTTCAGTGATTTACCTCCTCCTCAAATGTTATTTCCCAATCTGCATGGACACAAACAGGTTTTGTGAGGAGACCTGCTGTCATATGATGGCACCATTCCATTTTTTTACTGAATGAATCTTTTACTCTGATAAGCAGTACACAACAAAAGCATTTTCTATTTGGTGCAAAGTGAAAAGTCTCTTTTACATTTGGAGGATGTAGAAGAAAAGAGGGTCTTTGTAATTAACCAAGACAAGATAACATATCTCTTCTAGATTTAGGCTGGATAACTGCATTAGCAAACTAAATCCCTTATTCTTTTCCTGTTCTGTCATGCAGGAAAATTCAAGGAATAAACGAACAGAAGAACACAGATCAGTTTATTGTGTTCTGGCCAAGAAAACAAGGCTGATTTCTGTCACATGTCTGCTTTCACTGATAGAATGGCACTAAACAACATGTGAGAAAAACTTTCTGATAAATGCCTGAGGTGTTTTTTTCTGAAGTAATTCATTCTGGCAAAGTATGCTTCTGGGCTTTAAAGCAGTAACCGAGATGATTATGTGCATTTTTATTTCTTTTTTTTTTTTTCCAGTTTTCTAATATGCAAATGTGAACTTTCGAGCTGTTGCAGCAGGCACCTGTGTGACATCTGACCTGGAAAATAAAAGCACAAAGTTAGTTTTTTGTGAACAGTGAATCCTAATATTATGCTTGTGTTTTACCTCTGCAACTTTGCATCTATATAAAGAAACATTACTTCACGGAGAATTAAATAAGTTAAAATAAATACATTAAATAAATTATAGTTAACAGGAGAGAGATAAAGCTGCTGCAATTCCTCTTGGTGGCAGATGAGGAAGTAATTACAAGGAGATGGTTCAGCCCGATTCTGCCGACCTTAGAGGATTGGACTGGAATTATTCTAGGGATATACAGGATGGAAAAATTGACCTACCAATTAAGAATCCAAAAAGACAAATTTTTACTAAATTTGGAACAACTGGATTTTATTCATAGCCCCCATAAGAGCAGACTTTATTTGATCTCACTTGCAATATTTTTTTCTTTGTATCATTCTTATTTAATTTCTGAGTGGTTGTCGAGGATCATTTCTATGACAGCGGAGACAGATGACCCCCCCCGTTCTTTGTTTTCTATACTCAATTCTGTATATGTTGTTTAATCTTCAATGAATTTGTATCAGATTTTTTAAGGGAGTATATGAGCCCCATGCTGATGAAGTGCATCTCCTGGACTCAAAAAAAAAAACAAAAAAAAACAAAAAACTGGCATGACATTTTTTTTTTTTTTTTTCCTGCTAATGTTGATATGCTGGTGAATTTGGTGATATGCTGGTGAAAGAGACAGTTAAAAAAAAAAAGTTATAGTTCCTCCCACTCCTTTTTGGATGTGCAAATGTTGTTTCTTTGTTTTCATGTATATGTATAGTTGTTTTTTCCCCCATGATTTCTTACTGTTTTATTTTTAAGGACTAAGTAAGATTACTTTTGTTTTGTTGCATATTCAAAATAAAGTAAAACAAGAATCTGGTGGTGGCCAAACACAAAAAAATTACTGGAATATGAAGACAACTAGCTGCATTTTTAGAGCAAAAAAAGCTATAAACACAGGTTTTTATTTTCGAGGCCAGTAGAATGATGACAGTAAACAAGTGTAGAGCGATGGGAAATGACATGTGATAAAGGAATGCGGTTCATGGTTGGCATCTTTCAACATGTTGCTACAAGATCTCCCCACTGGGATAAAGATGATGATGATACTGTTATCTGTCACATTTGTTTTTCTGTACTAAAGTATCAGTAGAAAAACCGAAGATTATCTGGAATTTCACACGCATTCTGGAAAGTATGCATCGTTTCCAAATTGTCAGCTTAGTTCAATTCTCTCATGGTAGTTTTTGGACAAAATTTAGTCAAAGATCGCATGTATTTCACCCTAAATGTTGCTTTTGGTGCCAAAATGAAGACCAGACATAAAGTCATTAGAAGGGTAATAATCTGAGAGTAATTTGAGGTCTCAAGACAAAAAAAACACACAGACTGGTTTCAGTGTCTGCCTAATTAAAACCATGTTTATAGCGTCCGTTTGTATTCTTCTTTTCTCACATCTGACTCTGGAGTTCAGATGCTTATCGGGTCTTTGAGATATTTAGAGATTCCTGACAGGAGGGTCAGCGAAGGGAGCGGATTTGTTATTTCAACCCAGTTCCAGAGCCAGGCCCCCGGGGGTCAAACGCTGGCCAGTTGAGCCTGATTGTGATTGTGTTCTGGGGGGTCTGTCCTGCATCTAGCCTGTTGTTGTTGTTTGGCCCCAGTTGCTGTTCAAGTGTAGCAGCCGCACAGATGAAGGGATGATTCTGGGGGTTGAAAAACAGACAAATTGTGGGAGGTATAAAGACCTGGGGTTAAAGGGTTATTGTTGCTCTGATGTAGGTAGAGGAGTGTTGTCCTAAAATGGTAACGAACAGGTGTGGGACGCTGCAGCTTTGACGACACTCACTCTCTTGGTTTGCATTTTTTATTTTGTCTGTGCCTTCCTGCTCAGACTTCAGTTGTGGCTTATTTTTATCCCTTTGTTGTTTTATTCATTATTACCTCCATCAAGAAGGTTATGTTTTCATCGAAGTTTGTCTGTTTGTTTGTTTGTTTGTTTGTTTGCTAGCAAGATAACTCAAAAAGGTATGGATGGATTTTGATGAAATTTTCAGGAAATGTTGATACGGGCACAAGGAACAAATGATTAAATTTTGATGGTGATCGGTGGTGGTGGTGGTGGTGGGGGGGGGCGTCCTTCAGGCTTATTCTCATCCTTCAGGTTTATTCTCTCACATCATGACCTAGAAGTGGTTTTGTGGTGATTTCCAAACAAGTTTTCTCCTCATCTAAATGTTCTAAAATGATTTTATCCATTGTTGTTCTGTAAAAAGGACATATTTTCCTATATTTAATTCACTGACCTTGATATTTTGTGGTTTGAAGATGACAAAATCAAATTTGAAGCAGAGTTCTGGTCTAATTTTGGCTTTAAAATGCAAATAATTAAAACAAGTAGGCCCCATCCACACTGATGTAGATACTTTGCAAACTATTCTCAAACTACTATCCTTCTATCTAACTAACCACTAAACTATTTTTGCGGCAGCTTCCAAATGAATTGTTCTATTTATCAATGATTAACCCATAAGTACCCACTGTGACATTTGTGTCAGTTCCCAAATAAATTTTTTATCTATATTTAACTGTCCTTAAGTGATTTATCACCATTTATTGTAATAACGTCTTCTGTATTTTGTGTCTTTTTCAGTGAAAATCAGGTATTTTTCTACATTTAATTTACTAATCATGCAGATGTTCATAAAAGCTCACAATAAAGTTGAGGATTATTATATCAAACATAGAGAAAACTGAAGAAAAAGTTATTTTTTTCAACAAAATCTCTCATTAACTGAACATAAACCAAGTGTCTATTCACTGTCATTGATCCAACTCGATGGGTTTTACTGGAAAATCCATGCTGTAGAAGATGATGGTGTTTCCATGGTAACTATGGAGCATCTAAAAGTCCAAATGGGTCATATTTGATGACCATGAAAAGAAAACAAACTGTATTTTACACCAATTATTTGCATGTATTAGTGGATCAATAGGGATTAAACAGTTTATATCAGTAGATGGTTTTGGTAGATGGTGGATGATTGGGTCTTTATGGGTTAATTATAATATTATCCACTGAATTTAGGATTTTTCAGTGAAAATCTGGTGTTTTCCTCTATTTAATTCACTGATCATGTACATGTTCATAAGAGCTCACAGTAAATTCAAAGATTATTATATCAGAACAGAGAAAACTGAAGAAATACATAATAATATATCATTAACTGAACATAAAAACAAGTGTCTACAACCACTGCATTTGTATTTTATTCGTGAATCAATGTTGCAGAAGATGAAGGTGTTTCCATGTTCACAATGGAGCCTCTGAACATCCTAAAAAATCAGAGAAACTGTATTTTACCAGAATTATATGAATGCATTGATAGGATTTATGGTTAAAAAGTTATTAGACCAGTAGATGTTCTCGATTTAAGTGTCTGAGAGTTAAAAACGGATCAGAACCAGACTGAAAGTGACAGTCTCCCAAACACACTGATGTGGTTTTCAATGTTGAGAAGAAGCAGAAAACAAATATTTCCAAAAGCCATAAATTATTATTTCTCTTTAAACATCTATTAAAGCATAAAAGAACAAAGTCTTGAGGGACATTTCAAAATCTGTCAAGTCAAGTTTCAAGTGTTTTAGTGTTAATCATATTCAAATCACAAGAATGTCCCTCAGCCAAATACAATAAAATAAAACTGTTTTTACTCAAACAGTCATTAAAACCCACATCTGAAGTGCGCCATTTCAACTGCAGTTAAAAAACCCAATAATGTGTATAAGAGCTTAAGATGTAAACAGTTTAGGTGTCATATCTAGAGCAAGTTTTACTCATGTTTTATTTATAGTGGCTTTAATGAAGGGGCGGGGGGGTGTGTGTGTGTCTGTAAATCTGTCGCCTCTTCACTGGCAAAAAGACAGCAACACCAGCTGTATATGCAAAACACCTCATACCCTCTGTCCTCATGTGTTCTGCGTGTTTATGCCCCAAGGCAAAACTGACATCTACACAGTTATTTATTACTGTTATTTCAACTAAATTCAGTACACAAGCAGGTTATCAAATATAATGATGTGCCGCTCTTCTTCTTGTTTTATTTACGAGTGCATCTCAAAAAATAATGTGAAAAAGACATGCAAGAAAAAGTTTAGTTGTTTTATACAAATGTCTTAAGACCCACCTTTATTCTCTGGCTTTTAACTCCGCGTGAATTGTGTGGTCCTCAGTATCTTCTATTTATTTATTTATTTATTTATATTGATTTTATTATTATTATTATTATTATTATTATTATTATTATTATTATTATTATTATTATTATTATTGTTATTGTTATTTTCTTTTTTTAACTATTTCATTTTATTTATTTTTTTTATTTTAATTGTTTTATTGTTTGTATGATGTGCAGCACTTTGGAAACCTTGTTGTTTAAATATGCTATATAAATAAAGTAGATTGTATTGTATTGGACAAATGAGCGAGTTACAGTTTATCTGTAATTTCATTCATTCATTCATTTATTATGTGAACCTGCTTTATCCTCACTAGGGTCGTGGGGTTCGCTGGAGCCTATCCCATCTACTACCAAAGACATGTGCTGATAGGTTAATGGGTTGATCTACATTGCCCGTAGGTGTGAATATGAGAGTGATTGGTTTTTCATCTCTATATGTCAGCCCTGCGATGAACTGGCGGCTCGCCCAGGGTGTACCCCCCCCCCACCTTCGCCCATAAGTGGCTGGGATAAGTAGCTGTAATTTCAGGGCCAGGTAAATAATATTAGGTCAAAACAGATACATGTACAATATGTCTCCATGTACAAATATGTTCACTTAACTCAGGTCCTTCCTAAAGTTTTCCAGAACTTTTTATTTTGTCTTCAGTTATTCACAATTATCCTACACGATACTCAAGCAAATTTTATATTCCTTACTGCTGAACTTCCGTCAGTCAGTATTCTTTAAAATATCGTGGAATAATCTACAACCTGAACTTCAATCAACATCTTCTTTATCATTTAAAAAGCAAATGAAAAGGACTCTAATTTTATGAAAAAAAAAATAAAAAAATCTTAGGCTGTGTATAATTTGATTTCTATTTCTATTGTTTTTACTTTAGATTACTATTTCAGCTATATGGTATTTTTAGTCCTCTTTTTTGTTTTACTGTGTATTGTTTATTTGCATGAGCCTTTTTTGGCTTCTATCCTCTCCTGCACAATGGTGTTACTTGCATGAAAATTGTTTTTTTTTTAATTTTCTCTTGCTGTTTATGATGTCCAAATAAATTAAAAAATAAATAAATAAAGTTATGTGCAATAGATTAAAGCAAATATGCAAGATTTTAATTAATCTTCTGATCTGTTGGTTCTCCAAAAAATAAAATGCAAGCACACTTCAGTAAGTGAAGAGAGCTGAATGCGTGCATCTTTCAGGAAAGTCAGAAAGAGCTGCAACAGTAGGAGAAAATAATAAAAAAGAGCCTTTTTTTTTAGAGCTCAAGAAAGAATGGAGTTGATGCACCAGGATCAGGATGCTTCAAGGTGGTTTTCTTATTGAGTACCTTCCCCTTAGTGGCTCAAGTCATTTTTTTTTTTGTTGTTGTTTTTTTTGGGAGTCTTTCTCATGACTGTAGTAATGAAGTTAAAAATGTATAATGGCTCAAGAGGCTTTGCTAAAAATAAGTTGAGGTGAATTCACAGACTTTTCTGTTTCAATGCTGTGTTATTCCCCTTCACATACGAAGATGTGCTCGTGACTTATGAGATAAATCGGGGCGTTTCATTGTGGACATGGATGAAACTGGTGCTGCTGATCCTTTCCTTTTCATATACTGTTACACCTGATTGATCATGGGGGTTTGGGTTGATGCCACAGAACTTGTAGGTATTTTCAACACCCTAGAAATGTCATGTTTACAGAATAAACTAAAGCCTGTGTCCTCTGCTCAACTGTTTTTCTTGTGCAAAAATCCTGACCTTTGATAAACTGCTTGTGACCTGAATTTATTTCACGGTTACACTGTCAGTTTTGCTTTTGGGCACAAACATACATTAACATACAGAATAAGGTTTGTTTTCCATCTCATTTGTGTCACAGTAAAGAGTTGGCAGGTGTAACAACAGTTTCAAAGCAACACTATGTAAAAAGTCACCATCAAACCAGCTTTGCACAAATACAGCTGTGCTCATAAGTTTACATACCCTCGCAGAATTCGTGATTCTTTGGCCATTTTTCAGAGAATATGAATGATAATACAAAAACTTTTCTTTCACTTGTGGCTAGTGGTTGGATGAAGCCATTTATTACCAAAAAAAGTGCTCTTTTTAAATCAAACTGACAACATAAACTGTCCACATGACCTTGATCCAAAGTTGACATACCCTAGTTCTTAATCGTCTGTATTGACCCCTTTAACATCAATGACAGCTTGAAGTCTTCTGTGGTAATTGTGGATGAAGCTCTTTATTTTCTTAGATGGTAAAGCTGCCCAGTCTTCTTGGCAAAACACCTTCAGTTCCTTTAAGATTTCAGATTTTCTTGCATGAACTGCATGTTTTTTTTGTTCAAAGTGTTTTTATTACACATTGAGTCATCCAGAAGAGCATAATACAGTCATCTTTTTTTTTTTTTTTTTTTTAGATATATACCCAAACCCATGAACATTCCCACCCTGCTGCACCACAAAAAAGAGGATAATTAACAATAATAACAAACAAAGACAAAATAAGGAACTCACATATTAGTCGCAGAATTGTATTAATAAGACTACTCTGGAGTAAGTGAGAGATCTACCTCTTTTATGTGATTCAGAACAGGTTGCCAGGTACTGAAAAACTTATTGGCACATCCTCTTATAGCAGTGGTTCCCAACCTTTTTTGGTTCGTGACCCCATTTTATCATCACAAATTTCTGTGCGACCCCAGACATTCAAAACGGAGACATTTTTCTCTTGGAAATGTCTTAGCGGGGCCAGGCAGGTGAAGACATCTTTCCATTCTGTGTTCGGTCCGGTTTCGACTGTGTCCAGGCAGGTTGAAGCGTAGTAACACATGCGGTCACATGATTGGATCAGTCAGAATATGCCCTCTCAGATGTTATATCCTGCATTTTATCTGAACTTGATTTTTATTAGTAAAAATGTGTGGTGTTTTAATTCTAGTAAAATATATATTGAATCATTACCTCCAGCAAGGAGGTTATGTTTTTGCCAGCGTTGGTTTGTCTGTCTGTCTGTCCGTGTGTAAGATAACTCAAAAAGTTATGGACGGATTGGGATGAAAATTTCAGGAAATGTTGATAGTGGCACAAGGAACAAACAATTCATTTTGGTGATGGGTGTGTGTGTGTGTGGTACTGATCTGTCTTGGCAGAGGTCTGGGCTTTTCTAGTTAAAAAAACATTGACGGAGGTCATGTTTTCATCGGGGTTTGTCTGTCTGTCTGCTTGTCTGTTAGCAAGATAACTCAAAAAGTTATTGACAGATTTTCATGAAATTTTCAGGAAATGTTGATACTGGCACAAGGAACAAGTGACTAAATTTTGGTGGTGATCAGGGGGGTGCGGACTTTTGTTTGTTTGTCTGTCTTTTAGCAAGATAACTCAAAAAGTTATGAATGGGTTTGGATGAAATTTTCAGGAAATGCTGAAACTGGGACAAGGAGCAAATCATTAAATTTTGGAGGTAATTGGGGGGGGGGGGGGTCTGCCTTGGCGGAGATCTGCGCTCACCTAGTGCTTTTCTTGTCTAATTTTACATCCTTCAGGTTTATTCTCTCACATTATGACCTAGGGATAGGGGGGTAGCAATTTAGTTATCAATTGCTAGAAATTTCAGGTGACCCCAAGTATGGTCCCGACCCCAAGGTTGAAAAATACTGTCTTATAGAGTATCTATGAACTGCATGTTTGAGACCCCCCCAAAGTGGCTCAAAGATATTGATGTCAGGAGACTGAGATGCCACTCCTTCACCTTCACTTTTTTCTGCTGTAGCCAGTGACAGTTCGACTTGGCCTTGTGTTTTGGATCATTGTCATGTTGGAACATCCAAGACTGTCCCATGCGCATTCTGTCAGGGTATGTAAACTTATGAGCACAACTGTACAAGTGAAATAAACAGTGGGAATTGACAGAAGGGAAAAAAAAAACATGGGATGGATGCTTTGTATTGTGCTGCCACTCTAATACATCTGAATGTGATGTATGTTGGTCTATATTGCATTAATTAATTGAAGAACCTGATTTGACTGAAGGTGCAATGTTTATAACAGTTCTAGGCTTTGATCCAGCTCCTGTTTGACTTGCACTGTGTTTCTTTACCTTAAGTGCTCTGGGCCGTGCACATACGAAAACATGCATTCATGCACACAAAGCAGCACAGGTACTGGCAGACCGGAGCACCTGAGTAGAGTTAATGGATTGTGGAAACAGTGAGAGTGTTCTTCAGGGGTCTTGTCAGGCTTTGATCTTTGGTATGTACTGAATGTGGGGGTCAGGGATAATAGATTGGGGGCTGGCAGGGTTGAAGAGACATGAAGGGAAAGGGAGGGAATGAGAGGGAGATAGACATGATGGCCACACAGGCCCCTGAAACCTCCTGCTAGACCCGGGGGAAATATTTATAGGCAGAACATACCTTTCACCGTCGCTTTGTCCCTACTTAGAATACCCTATTCGTGACTTACAAGCCATTCAGCAGAGTAGAATGTTGCTATTGTATGTTCCTGCAAATCACAGGTACGTATGCTGTCAACATTTCTGAAGAAAAACACATCAGGTATATTATGATTTCTGGGTAAAACCGCTGTATACCAGTGTTTTTGCTTTTTCTGAAAGTCACATGATTATGTTTTGGCACTGAAAGCAGTTGATTGGGGAAGATACCAAAACTTGGCTCCCAGATAAAGTCCACAATGATGTATTTAATAATCATTACCAGAAGCACTTCTATTCCAAAAATCTAATAAACGTATTAGTGTTAGATCTAAAATGTTGTCTTCGGTGGCAAAGTCTTGAATTTGGTTTATCCTCCATCGACACCATCAATGTTATGCCTCTTTAAGAAACATAAAAAATTAGAGAACCTTTCCATGATAAAGTATGTTTAGCTTATATGTATCTGTGGTAAAAGCCGGTGACTGAGATGCTATGTCTGACGCAGTTTTAATCAATTTTCTGAGAATGAAACGCTCCCCCAGTCTAACAAATGCAAACGAAAGACACCTTTGGGCTTCTTGTCCATCCATAAACAGCCTCATAGGTCGCAAAAACTGAGGTTTTTAAAGACTTTTTCTAAGATTTTTTTTAAAGTCCAATTTGTGTGTATGGAGACGGAAAACAATGGCGTCACATCACAATTTACTCTGTCTGTTATTGTTTTGTGTAATGAAGCTGCACCTGACACATCAAATCAGTGTGTTACCTGTAGATTGAAGTCAGCACTGATATGTTTGGAAAATGGAAGGGACATTATGTGAAGAACAACCTTTAACAACGCAAGTTAACGCTTGATAACGTAAGTTTATACTTGAACTTTGTTGTTTCTGCTCACCTTCATGACAGATTAAAGCGTCTGCTACGTCGAGTATTATCTAGTGTCCATAGCTTTAAATCCAACAGAAACTATGATTTCTGCATTTCTTAAAGGAGTGATATTTTGCTTTTTTTTTTTTTTTTTTAAATGGAATTATGCATTTTAAAACATTTCCCTGTGGTCTACATAAACTGTAAATGCTATGCATGGGTCTGAATTCTTCATTAATTCAACTCCACAGGTCCATCTTCAACCCTATTTCTGAGTAATGACACCAGAAAGGTGGTTTTGAGCGCTGGCCCTTTAAATGCAAATGGGTTAGGGCTGCTCTGTCCTGTTCAGCCAGTTGTGTTTGTTAATACAACCTACAACTGAACATTTTAGGCAATCGGCTTGAAGTTTGGACTTATTTTCAATTTTTACTACAACCGCTGCTGCTGACAATTATGTTGTACTCAGAGAAATGTTCCTCAGAATTCTTGACCTTATATGTGCAAATGTTGTGACTTATCTAGTTATACACATAACAAATTAAGCAGGAATTTAAACAGGTTTTAGAAATCCACTCAATTTTTGCCAAAATGAATATAAAAATACCTTTGCAGCACCTGGAGGGTTCAAATTCAAACTTTATGAACTATGAGGGTCCAAATACACAAATAAATGAACCAAAGACTAATAAAAGTGGGTTTAGCAAAATATGACCCCTTTAAAAAAGTGATGAAGAAAATATCTGTTTAAAAAGAAATCTGCCTTATCAATCAGTCAGTCAATCAATCAGTCAAATTTTATTTATATAGCACCGCATCATAACAAAAGTTATCTCATGACACTTTACATTTAGAGCTATTCTAAACTAGACTCTTAAGCCAATTCACAGACACCAACAGAATCCTCCAGTGGTGACAGTGGTGAGGAAAAACTTCCTTTTAACAGACAGAAACCTTGACCAGACCCCGGCTCCTGGAGGATGGTTGTCTGGTTTGACCAGTTGGAGTTAAAGAGAGTAGGGTGGGGGTGGGGGGATGCAAACTGAACTACAAAACCCTTCTTGCTAAAACACCACCTTATCTGCTGTCACTACTCACCATTCAAAACCCCACCCGTACTCTTCATTCCAGCAGTTTCATTAACCTTCTCATTCCCAAAGCCTGTACCACTTTCGGTCAACCATCATTCCAGTTTTTTGCCACTTACGACTGGAATTCTTTGCACCGATCCTCAGAACTCACCTTATGCATACCACTCTTATCATTTAAAAGATCAGTGAGAGATACACTTCTGGACCACTGCACCTGTTTTTAGCTTTTCTGTTTGTTATATGTCATTGGGATCGGTTCTGCTGTCCATCCTGTTTGTTTGTTTGTTTGTATATTTAATCTGTTCTGTCATTTGGTGTACATGCAACCTGTGCTGCTACTCTTTCTGTTTTATGTGCTGTCTCTTGGCCTGGTCGTTATTGTAAATGAGAATCAGTTCCCAACTAACTTACCTGGTTAAATAAAGGTTAAATAAATAAATAAACAGAACTACAACTGCTAAACTAGAACTGCTGTTACTAGTATAACTACCCATAACTGTGAACACTACTACTTCAAATACAAGTACTAACAGTGGATATACTACTACTGGAGCTGTTAGTACCATCAATACCAACTTTATAATAATCATTATCAAAGTTATATCCTCCTGAGACCCAGCAATGCATTTTTGTCCTCTCTAGGGGACAAAAGTTTGACAGTTTTACTTTAAAAAAATGCTGTCCATTGCAAAGGACATTCCATTAAAAAAAAAAAAAAAAAAGAATAACTTTAAAAATTTATCAGAAAAAAATGTTGCATTATGCAGTTTTCAATCAAGAGAGTCATTTAATGTAAAAAAAAAAAAAAAAAAGCTAAAAATTTTCATTATCTTGGGTCTCAGGAAGATATGGGCAATTGAATAATGATGGTGGAGGCATTAAAGCAGTATTTTTCAACCTTCGGGTCGAGATCCCATGTGGGGTTGCCTGGAATTCAAATGGGGTCTCCTGAAATTTCTGGTAATTGATAAAAAAAAAATGTAAAAATTACTAATAAAAAATATATGTTGAGTTGAGGGAGACAATCACAAAACATAAAAGACACGACAAACTGTGAAGCTGAAACTGAAGCACTGTGGTTCTGTTTATCTGTCAAATGTTCATTATGGTCGGTTTCAGATGCTGCAGCTCTTTCATAATTCATAGTTTGAGTTCGTGTTTGTTCTGTACGAATTGTCAGCCTTGTAAACCCAAGCTGGACTGACTGTACATATCCTGACTAAGGAAAATCAAATTTTCACTTTTGTGCAGTAATCTACACCTGGCTTTTCTGCCTCCGTCCATAATAATATACATTACAGCAAATTTGTGGAGTAAAATAATCTGGAGTTAGGTAAAAAAGAATGAAAGAGTTAAATTTCTGGAGTTCATTCTGTAAGTTTAACTCCAGCTTGTGTCTTTGATGGTGTCATTTTTCGGGGTACATTTACCAGGTGTTGAGGAGCATGACTGAACACCATAATGGGTGTTGATTTCTGGACAGAGCAACAGAGCAGACCAGTGTGCTCATGGAAGTCATATGAGGCATCGTATAAGTAGCAGTTTACTTCTGAAACAAGGCTATTTATTAGGCTGGAAGAAACTTTTCTATCAGCTCTGTCAGTGTCATAATGTGTATATTTCTGTTCGGACCAACTTGTTAACCAGCTGCTAAAATTAGCTCTTGGTGCAAACTTAGAACGTCGAACATGCTAATTTTAGCTCGACAGCTTCTTGCAGTGTAGTCTTAGGTAATTCATACAATTCATACAAGAGTTGAGAGCAAAGCTATTGAACAAATAGTAAGTGTCATGGTGCACTCCTGCGTTGCCACAGACCCCTCCCTCAGACTCATTATCAACTTCACCTGGTGGCACCTGTCACACCTGGAGCAGATCTGTATGAGGAGCCCTTATAAGCACCTCCTCTGCTCTGGTACGGCGCCAGATCATTGCTGCTGCTGTCATTGCTTCATACCGCCATAGACGTTCATCCCATTTCACTTCAGAGCCATAACCCGGATACCTGGAAAGCATTTCATGTAAGAGCACTTTATAAGCATCTATATAGCATGTGTTTGAGCACACTTTTCAAAAAAAAAAACAACAACAACTTGTCATTATATGGTGTTTTTCGAGAATTTCAGAGTTCACATAAAATGAATTCCAGGCGAGAGGTGTGTTTTAGTCTACATGAGATTAGTTTTTGTAACTCCCAGAAGAGTTAAATTTTAACTCCAGAAAAGAGTTAAAAGATCAACTCTCTGAAAAGAGTTACTTTAACCCTGCTCCAGAGTGTATTCCATGGTCTCACATGTACACTTAAATCGAGTTGATTTTAACTCGCATGGAGTTTATTCCAAAGACCAGAATTTGCTGTGATTATATAGACTAAATGTAATCTAAAATGAACATTTATTTGCAACATAGTACAGCAAACTATTACATGATTAAAAACAACTTAATTTTACCAAAAAAAGGTCTCTGTTTTGAATGTATGGGGTCGCCAGAAATTTGTGATGTTATAATGGGGTCACAAGCCAAAAAAGGTTGGGAACTACTGCATTAAGGCATAAGACTGTATATAAACTGCTTTTTTAAACTGTGCATTTTTACTGAAAACTGCTGAAGTGATAAAACTGGTTGTCCCTATAGATTTGACTCTTAACAGGACTGACTGACATACGATCGTTTTCCACCGCTTGCATTTGCTTCGTTCTTTTCGTCCAGCCTCTTTCTTCCTCTTATCTTCCATCTTTCTATCTTCACATCTCTGTTTTCACTCTTTGTCTCATCTGTCGTTATCTTCCCATTCCCTGTTGATCTCTAAAACAGTGTCATCCTCCTTTTGTCGTCTCTCAGATTCAGTCCACACCTCAGAGGTCAGAGGTCGTGGGGGGGGTGTTAACTCTCTCCAACAAACTACGACCCCACAGAGAGTCTTAAAGCCGGTTATCTCCTACTGTGAGCTCGCTGGTGTAAAATCGCTAACTCATACTGTCTACAGAATGCAATTACATCCGCAGAACACCAAGACATTTAAAGATATCGAAATGTCGTTATGCGATTAGTCTTTGATGTCAGTGTGTTTTCAGTCATGGGACTTGAGTGAGTGAGTCTTTGTCAATATTTTGGCTATGAAGTGACCATGTTGGCCAGATGGAGTGAGAGAAAATTTATGACTGCTGTTTCCTCTTCATGATTGTTTTGCTAAGTGCAGCTTTCCTGGTGAGCTGGAAAATATTACATTATATCTGATCTGCTTCATTTTAAAAAGCATTTTCTAACACACTCATTTTAGTTCAGGGGCCACGTACAGCACAAAGTGATCTCAACTGAGCCACACCAGTAAAACAGCATAATAATGTATAAATAATAACAATTTTAGCGGGGGAAAAAAGCCAAATTACATTATGAAAAGGTGAATAACCTGAACAAACATGTGCAACCTTAAATTTCCAATGAAAAATAAGTGCAATTTCAACAATATTATGCCTCATCTTATTTTTAACACAACTTACAGATGGCATTGGATCTATGTTATTGTTCAAATTCCACTTATTTGACAAATCTGACCAAAAATGAGTTTGACACCGTTGATTGTTAAAGTCTTCAGTGTAATTTTTTCTTTTCAAAAATTCAAATTGGAACTACATTTGACATCCTTGTTCTGACACATCTTGATAATATATTGCAGTAAAAACCCCATGAGATTTTCTGATTAAAAAAAGAGGGCTCAAAGTGATTGAACATTGGATGTCTTCCTATTTATTTTTTGGGTGTGGAACAAAAAAAAGGAAAGTAATGACAAGAATATTGTAGCGGTTATTTTTTAAAAATGTATTTCCGGATGTGTAAACAGCACTAAAATTGTGTTAAGTAGTACTTATGTATAATCGGATAAATTTCCTTTTTTGTTTTGATTGTTTTTTTGTTTTTTTTGATAATTTGCTTCATACATTTACTTTTTTGGTAGTTTTATTGTGATTATTATACAGTCACGGAAAAAAATAGGCAATTAGACCATCAAAAGTCATCAAAAACAATGGTTATGCAATCAAGTACTAACTCCTGTGTGTATCATGTGACTAAAACAGACAGAAAACAAAATATGGAATACCTAAAAACACTGTTTTTGGCAGTACAATGCCATAGCTATTGATGTAATTTTGGTTATTATCCAGAAAACTATGAAAAATGGCTAGATATCAGCTCTGAAATTAAACTCTTATGAGCTATTTTTGTTGTTATCATTATATTTGTCCAAACAAATGTACCTTTAGTTGTACCAGGCATTAAAATGAACAAGAAATTGAAGAAAACAAGGATGGTCTAATAATTTTTTCCGTGACTGGATATCTTTTTAGTATTGTTTGAACTGACAGTTACACACTAAACAGTTCATTTTTATACTTTATTACTATTTTCCAAAGTGCACCTGTTTTGTACTTAAAGTCTGTGAATGATAATCAAAATTCTGTTATTAGTCCTGGAAACATTATGGAAAAGTTTTATCAGCTCTGAAATTAAACTCTTATGAGCTATTTTTGTTGTTATCATTATATTTATCCAAACATATGTACCTTTAGTTGTACCAGGAATTAAAATGAACAAGAAATTGAAGAAAACAAGGGGTGGTCTAATAATTTTTTTCCGCAACTGTGTGTCTGAAAAAATAAAACACTCATTCATTCATTCATTCAAAGGCAGAATATAGATGAGTCTTGCTGCTAGTGCTACAAGTCGAAGATCCTCTGAATCAATCATATTACGACAAGCCTCTCTTTATTTAAGTGGATCTTTTTTTACACAAACATTACCTAAGGATGTTTTACATACGTAGTTCGGCCTTCTTTCCCAACCTCCTCTGAGATTTAAGCCTGGCTGTAGACGTAATTTGCCATCTGCATCACCCTCTTCTTTTCCATTAACTCCCTCCTCTTGCATTCTGTGTTTGGTTTAAGGGGTATAAATCTGCTCTGCTGGCTTTTGTGGAGTGATTTAGGAGACAGAGGGTCGTCTCTCCACTGGAGCCACCGGCCGTCTGCAGAGGTGCAGCCAAGAAGTAAATGAGAGAGGCAGATAAGAAGAAATACGGATCAAAGACGAATTCAGGATAAAAGTGAAAGCAGAAAAAGTGATAAAGTTAGAGAAAGGATCATGGGAAAACTCAGAAGGGGGGTGGGTGTGGGAGGGTGGGGGGGTTGGTCTAATCTTTCCACCAGTGCTAATCCTGAAATTAGATGGTTTGTGTTGTGTGCACTCGGAATCATTTAGCATTTTCTTGCATAAATGTGACAGTCTTAAAGGTGACAGGTTATGTACACCTCAACTACATTATGTCAGAGCAAAATATACTCTTAAAATACACTCACTCGCTTGGTTTTCCAGTTAAGAGATGTTGATGCTGGCCAGGAAATGGGATTTAACGGACCAGAAGTTTAGCTTCATGTCATGGGAAAAGAGCAACCTCTCTTTGGTTTATTCTGCTGCTACCTTAGCCTTCAGTAAATGTCATGCAAGAGTAAAGTCAATAAAACACAGCTTTATGAATAAGTTTAGAATCATGACCCATTTTCTTCTTATTTGAAGTATTAGACGTACAAACAAACAAGTTAGTCCATGAGGATTATTGGCGCTTCTGTGAAAACTAATGGATTGAATCAGGTTTAGTTTTAAGATGCTTTTAAGGAACATTGTTGTATACTTTTAGTACCTTTTAAAATAATGGTGGTGTTTTATATTTACATTCTTATTTTAATCTTTTATGTATTGCTTTAGAACGGACTTTTATTGTGTTTTATGTATATTTTTAGTGTGGATGTAAAGCTGTGATTTTTTTTTTTTTTAATGTAACTTCTGAACTTCTGCTGCTGTTGTCTTGGCCAGGACACTCTTGAAAAGGAGATTTTTTTGTTTTCAATTATCTTTATTAGATTTTATTGCATTTTTATCAAAACAAATGGCTCAGATCAACACCTGGTTTATATGAAAATAAAAATATGAAGGTGTTGGAAGATAAACAGAGT
Organism: Sphaeramia orbicularis; assembly: GCF_902148855.1. Taxonomy (NCBI): domain Eukaryota; kingdom Metazoa; phylum Chordata; class Actinopteri; order Kurtiformes; family Apogonidae; genus Sphaeramia; species Sphaeramia orbicularis. The sequence continues at coordinate 37,314,383 of NC_043979.1, read as the reverse complement.
AAGAAAAACGTAGACTAATCCAAGATAAAGCAAATAGTACACAGGATAGACTTATAGTGAGGATAAAACAAAGATAATCAAACAGTGACAGGTGAGATCAGTAGTGATATTACTGTGAACAGGCACTAAAGATTTTCTTTCACTGATGAGGTTTGAAAGCATAGAAGTGACTGATGGGTTAGTGAAATGAAGATATGGAGTCCGAATTCTCATAAGAAAAAGAGATTTTTAATCTAATGAGCTTTTTTTCCTGGTTAAACAAGAATTGCTATTCCCCGCCTTTCTTTGAATAGATGTGTGTAAATCCTATTGTCAAAGGTTTTAAAAGTTGGATTATATGGCCTCTTGAATTTCATTTAGTCAAGTGGGGCGGCTCTTTCCTGTCTCCTGTCCTTCATCTTAATCTGAGTTTAGGTAATTAGTTTTACCTGAACTTGTGGCAGTTATTAATTCGTCTCAATGGTCTGAACTGACATTTAGTGCCTAATGGAGGAGTAAACATTAGTTAAAGAGGCTGCAAATGGAAAACACATATACATAGTCCAGTGTGACGAATATAGATGAGACTAAAGGCAATTAAAAGACTAGTCTAAAAGTAGAGGCCAGGTCAGGAGTTATTTGCTGATACAGTTCTCGCTCCCTGTGGCTTTATGTGTTTGGTAAATACAGCTCAGTGTCAAGTTTACCCAAGTCCATCGGTGATTGTGTTTACATGTGCTCCACCATCTCTGGGTTATGAGGTTTTTCCCAGTTTTGAACAATTTCCGAATTTGGCATTCACATGAGACACACAGAAATCTGGTTATTCTTATCCTGTATATATGATAAAAACTGTTATATTTGTTTATTTATTTATATGTTCGACTAAAGACTGGCATAGGTTAGCATTTCAATACTTTTTCCCATGTTTGTTGGAAGTTCAGGTTACATATTTAACAGTCTCAATACTGAAAAACATCTCTATTTAGACACTTTAATTGGCTACGATATGCCTCACTCAAGAACAACCTATACTAACAAATCTGCTCTTAAATGCCATTGCAGCATTTGCCTTTTTTTCATATTATTAATTCAGGTATGACTTCAATGTATGAGTGGTCTAGGCCTGTTTTAGGAGTCGTGCTATTAATTGGCCTTAATTCTGATGTATATTTTCCACTATATCGTTACTTTGAAACAATTTAATGCTTGAAAACCTCGTCCACAGCTGGTGGTGTAAGTTTCACCAGTCGCTTTTCCATTGACCCTCAAATTGCACAAATATAACTTGCATTTAAATATTTACTGAATGGAATGGTAAAATGGTAGAATGGAAAAACCACAATTTCGCCAAAAGACTCATTTTTTAATCAGAAGTTTTTGCATTGGTAAGAGGTGGTTTTTCCGGGCGTAGCGCAATTGGTATAACATGCAAAACTGCAATAGAAATACCTTTTTCCTCAACTAGAGTCACGTGAATAAAAAAAACGGATGCTGACAGACATTACAACAAGCAAAAAAGAAGAGTTTTAAAAGAAACATGGTGCGGTATGTGTGGACATATCAGGAAACTGAATAATTTTTTAATTTAGTACGGGATAGAGGGGTAATATATAATAATAATAAATATATCTGTAAATCAACATGATATTTTTCGTCCGTTGCCATGTTTATGGAATGACTTCTCATGTCATCTTGCGATAATAAATAATGAAATCATCATATTTGTGATTTAACGGAAAAAATGACATTATGCACGTCTGATTTTTCAACATTTAGTAAATATCGGTAAAGTTTTGCACAGATGTCCAATGGAAAAGCCATTACTGTCATGTTTCATGTTTGTTCATACAGTACTGTGCCAAAGTCTTTGGTTTGTTGTTTTTGCAGTGTTGAAATGAGCATACATATTTATTTCTCATTCTCATACGTGCATAGCCTTAAAAGACACACAAAAAACGGAACCAGCCTAAATGAGTTGTAAAGGTTAAAGTCACTATTTAGTGTGACCCCTGACCCCATGACAAGAAACAGCACAAATAATGAGAAACATCTGACATGTGTTGAATGAAACCTGATGTAAAACTCCAGAAAATTTCATATCATCTGAACAAAAGGGTTAAAGACATGTTAAGTGCAAAGGGAGGTCGCACTAAATATGATCACTTTGGTTTAAAGAAGCTGTTTTTAACTTTAAACTTTTGTATTTACTGCTGCACATACTTCACATATATCAAGATTGTACCTTAAAGGAGTGATATTTTGCTTTTTTAAACGGAATTCTGCATTTTAAGACATTTCCCTGTGGTCTGCATAAACTGTAAATGCTATGCTTGGGTCTGAATTCTTCCTTAATTCAACTCCACAGGTCCATCTTCAACCCTATTTGTGAGTAATGACACCAGAAAGGTAATTTTGAGCGCTGGCCCTTTAAATGCAAATGAGCCACCTCACGCTCCACCCCCTCCAGGTTGTTGACCGTGCTTCTTTGTCCCATTCAACCAATAACTGAACATTTTAGGTAACTGGCTTGAAGTTTGGACATATTTTCAGTTGTTACTACAACCGCTGGTGATGACAAACAATTATGTCGTACTCGGAGAAATGTTTGCTGGAAGTCTTGACCTTATATGTGCAAATGTCGTGACGTAACTAGTTATAGACGTAAAAAATTAAGCAAGAAATCCACTTGATTTTTGCCGGAATTAATATAAAGATAGTGTTGCAGCACCTAGAGGGTTCAAATTCAAACTTTTTGAACCATTAGGGTCCAAATACACAAATAAATGAACCAAAGACTAATAAAAGTGGGTTTAGCAAAATATGACCCCTTTAAAACAGAGACTGAGAAATTCCTCTGAGTGGTCATTGGAATTTTACTAAGCCAGCAAACATAATGTTGAACTGTAGGACTTTTGCATTGTTCTGCACTCAAAAGTTCAATTGCAAATATCCTCCTGAAACCCAGGAAAGTAAATATTTTTGGCTTTTTTACATTAAATATTTGTCTTGATTGGAAAAAGCATAATGCAACAGTTTTTCAGATACAATTTTTAATTTTATTTTTGTAATGGAATTTCCTTTGGAGTGGACAGGATTTTTTTTCTAAGTAAAGCTGTTAAACTCTTGTTCCCTACAGAGAACAAAAATGCATTGCTGGGTTTCAGGAGGATATAGAAATGTTCTTGCATGTGGCCCATTGAAGTCTTAACCTGCACAGGAACTTAACAGTGATCAGGAACTGGGACTGAACCATGTATTGAACATCAAAATGCTGTAAAATGAAGAAAGAACTACAGGGGTTGGACAAAATAATGGAAACACCTTAAAAAATCAACAAAATATAATTTAATATGGTGTAGGTCCGCCTTTTGCGGCAATTACAGCCTCAATTCTCCGAGGTATTGATTCATACAACTTGTGAATTGTTTCCAAAGGAATTTTAAGCCATTCTTCAGTTAGAATACCCTCCAACTCTTTTAGAGACGATGGCGGTGGAAATCGATGTCTTACTTGAATCTCTAAAACTGACCATAAATGCTCAATAATGTTGAGGTCTGGGGACTGTGCCGGCCATACGAGATGCTCAACTTCATTAGAATGTTCCTCATGCCATTCTTGAACAATTCTAGCTGTATGGATTGGGGCATTATCATCTTGAGGTGAAGGTGTTTCCATTATTTTGTCCAACCCCTGTATTCTCAAGTTTGATTTTTGATTTTTTATTTTAAAATGAACCAAACTGAATTAGGTCATATTACACAAACACCAGACAGAAAACAAAACACTTTTCCCTCTGTTTTTCCTGCTGTTGTTTTGTTTAGTAGATGTTATGTGACCTTCTTTTTGCAGCAGGTCTAAGTCTGTCTTTAGGTCATTGCGGCACACCATGTTGACCAAGCCGAGTCCAAAAAAATGCACAACTGGCAGTGAAACTTCAACATATTCTGTCTGGGAACTCACAGAAGGAATTTAGAGCAGCTAAGGCGACACTACCTATCAGTTTTTGGGTCAGTTCAGTTACAGTTCATTGAAATGATAAACTCATACTTGAATTCTTATAATACCAGCACATACCTCACACTTAATCCTCTATATACAGGTACCATATGAGAAAAAAATCCTACTTTCTTTCTCAGATGCTGGAATCAAAGTTGATATACATATCGATGACCCTCTGTAGAAAGAATATGAGATATAACAAGGTGAAAAGTTTAAACATTCCACATAAATGTCTGTATCTCAACTCAAAGATATGATAAACTTCATAATACATGTCATATCCTAGAAAAACAAAATGGCATGTTGAGAACAAACAAAGAGCTCAGGTTTTTTGTATTTCTGCTTGTGTTCAGATCAAACAAAATAAGACTTAACTTAATCATAAATGAGCTTTACAGGCTGTTTTGGTTACTTAAGACAGATTTATGACCATTTCTCTCTGCTCAGTCTATTTATGTTTATGGCAGCAGGAATATGAACAGATGCATCAAACTTTAAATTATCTTTTCATGTCATTTTTATGCTCTGTCTACACTAAGACGGATGTTTTCCTGAACGGAGATTTTCTGTCCATATGACCTACGTCTTATGAGATATCGCTGACCACATGATAAACACAAAAACAACTGCAAACTGGTACAAATGCTCAGACAAATCATAATTAGTGGTGTTCGACCTGTGGACAGTATGGTTAATACTGGACGTAGCCTAGCAGATGGAGAGGCTTTAATCTGTCATGATTTACTGTAGATCATACACTGATTTATACACCTGGATTTAATATTTCAGGTACAGCTTCATTACAGAAACCAGTAAAATACATGAGTAAAATGCTATCTTCTTAGAAAGCATTTTTAACCCTCAAAGACCTAAAAGAGATACCAGTGTTGAAATCATCTACTGTTTTAAAATGTTTAATAACTTTTGAATCCTACTGGATACTGGATTTACTCAAATAATTAAGGTAAAATGCAATTTCTCAGCTTTTCATGGTCATCAGATATGACCCATTTTGAAGTTCAGAGGCTCTGTAGTGAACATGGAAACACCGTCAAATGCCCGTCAAAAGCCATGTCATTTGTCAAGTGACAGTAGTTGTAGACACTTGTCTTTATGTTCAGTTATTGATATATTTTACTGAAAAATTTTCTTCAGTTTAATTTGTGCTGAGAAATGTATCCTTGAGTTTATACTGAGCTTTTATGAACATACAGTCATGGAAAAAAATTATTAGACCACCCTTGTTTTCTTCAAGTTCTTGTTCATTTTAATGCCTGGTACAACTAAAGGTATATTTGTTTGGAGAAATATAATGATAACTACAAAAAAAGCTCATAAGAGTTTAATTTCAGAGCTGAAATCTAGCCATTTTCCATGGTTTTCTTGATGATAACCAAAATCACTTCAGTTCTTACATCAGTAGCTATGGCATTGTACCGACAAAAACAGTGCTTTTAGGCATTCCATGTTTTCTTTTCTGTCTGTTTTAGTCACATGATACACACAGGAGTTAGTATTTGATTGCATAACCATTGTTTTTGATGACTTTTGAAGTTAATAATTTTTTCCGTGACTGTAAATTAAAAATTAAATATAGAACAACACCTGATTTTCATTCAAAAAAACTGTAAAATGCAGAGGGTAATATTATAATAAATGGTGATAAATAGAGAAAACATTTGGAAGCTGCCACAAAATAGTAGTCAGGGTTAAAAATCTCTGTTTCTGTGACCTAAAATACCATGGACAAGAGGCTGAGAAGCCAAAATTATACCAGAAATCTATGTCAAATCTCATTTAGTCAATAATGACCGTAATATTTACTTTTCATGGCATGGACCAAATTTCTGAAATATATAGCTGACATAAACATAGAAAATCAAAAAATGTCATCAGGAGTAAATCTCATCAGTGTCATTGCATGCTGCATGTACAGTTGCGGAAAAATTATTAGACCATCAAAAGTCATCAAAAACAGTGGTTATGCAATGAAATACTAACTCCTGTGTGTATCGTGAGTAAAACAGACAGAAAAGAAAACATGAAATGTCTAAAAGCACTGTTTTTGTCAGTACAATGCCATAGATGTTGATGTAATTTTGGTTATTATCAAGAAAACCATGGAAAATGGATAGATGTCAACTCTGAAATTAAACTCTTATGAGCTATTTTTGTTGTTATCATTATATTTGTCCAAACAAAGGTAGCTTTAGTTGTACCAGGCATTAAAATAAACAAGAAATTGAAGAAAACAAGGGTGGTCTAATAATTTTTTCCACGACTGTGTACTCTGCTTTTATGTAATTTGAAGTTGTGGTATTAAGCTTATTTAATTTTTTATGTTGTTAAATTGGTTTAAGTGGTAAAAGGATTAAAAATGATAACTTCATTTAAACCTTATTGCGATAAATAGGTTAATATTTTTATGTTATTAACCTCCTTTGTTTACCAAATAAGGACTGATATTGACTGGCATTCCCAACATTCCTTGCCCTCTTCCCCAAAATTCCACTAATGGACCAACACCTGACTCTGCTCCCTTCACCCCTTGACCACCACTGTCCCCAAGTCACTTCATAAACCTCCTCTGAACCCTGTCAAAATGTCATCATTTCTTCTTCTTCTTCTATATTTCACACTCTGAAAGTTAATTCATCTCCATAACCAGGTCTCTACTGTCTTTCCTAAGGTTAAAACATCTGATCCATTGATTCATAGAGTAAAGAAGAAGCAGTGACATTTTGACAGGGTTCAGAAGAGGTTTATGAGGTGACTTGGGGACAGTGGTGGTCAAGAGGTGAAGGGAGCAGAGTCAGGTGTTGGTCCATCAGTGGAATTTTGGGGAAGAGGGCAAGGAATGTTGGGAATGCCAGTCATGAGATAGATTTGGGAGGGTGGGGTCACTGCAGGTCTGGAGGTCAGCTGATAGTTCATGAACCAAATCTGACCAGGGAGCTTTAAAAAGGACAAAAATACATGTTTATGAGGACATGTGTGCTCTGCAATGAAGACCTTGACATTTGCATTCTCTTGAAAAGAACCTGGCACATTTAAGTGCACATTTAGGGATTAGATTGTGTACAGTTTATGATCCAGTACAATATTTAAATGAGGAGGTTATAATCTTTCAGGAAATTGCATCCACTATTTTAAATTTTCTTTCCCTGTGCACTGACTGGGCTCTTTTCATGTGTATTTTTGCCATGTTTTGGTATGTTTTTTTGTATTGTATTTTGGGTGGCTCCAACTCTATTGTTAAATAGGACCGAATAGCACCGTGACCACTTAGAGAACCACATTACATAAACCTTATGACATATTTCCCTGTGAAATTTGCAGGGTGGAGGCTGAAATAAAGGGTGCGGTGATGTTATTAATGTTTTGAGAGCTGTGATTAAATTTATCCTTATTACAGTTCGATGTAGAGTAAGATAATGCATACAAAACCTGATCAGGACAACAGCCTGCAAAGAAATGCACAAAATGACAGGGTATGTTTGTTTACTTGCAACTTGAGATTAATAAGTAAAGGTTTTAACAAGTCGAATATTCAAGATTTTTTAAAAGCATTATGAATTCAAGGTCTAGTTCAACTTGATACTAGGAAAAAGGTATGAAGATAAGACACAACAGCACTGACTGATGGGAGGCATTTAGTACATTTATTCCCAGATTTACCTTTAAAGGTGTTTTCTTGCAACCAGGGACCTTTTCTGTGAGGAGTTTGCATATTCTATCTGTTTTTTGCTCAGGTTCTCTTCAGACACTCCCGCTTCCTCCCACCATCCAAAGACACGCACTGATAGGTTAATTGGTCAACCTAAAAAAGTTGTCCATAGGTGTGAATGTGACAGTGATTGGTTGTTTGTCTCTATAGCCACTTTTACACCAAGATCCCGGAAAAAAGGTGAGATGGTGATTCCACCTTTTTTCCACCATTGACTGATTTCCTCAGCCAAGCCAAAGGAGTAACAGAGGTTCTACAGGCTGGACTTTTACACAGCAGACCAGAATCAAAGGGGTGGTGACCCAGCGCAGAGTATAGTGTGATGTATAACTTGTGCGTCGGAAATAGCCTGAGCATAGCGGTGTTCCCAACCTCTCCAGAGTCTTTCACCGTTCCGCAAATGCTAGCATGGATAGAGTCCTCCACCTGAAGTGGCAGCAGCTCACGAATCTCCCCGAACTGGCTCCCCAGTTCAACATCTTTCTGGTTGTGTTGATATGTTTGTTTACTGTACACAACCTGCACTCATTTTTAAATCCCCCCGGTGCAGGGGCACACACGCAATACGTCATCAAAATGACACCTTGGTTGCAGATCGAGAGGTGTTCCTTTTACATAGCGTTCCAGAATCTTGATTCCACCTTTATCTCTGTTAGTACCCCCAGAGGTGTTACAAAGCCGCGATAAAGGTAGGACCAAATGATCAAATGATCCCACCATTTTTTTTTACACCGGCGTCATTCTGTAAATAAAGGTGAAATATTCCTGTAACAGAAGTGCTGTGTAATAGAGGCTTATATGTCGGCCCTGCGATGAACTGGCGACTCGTCCAGGGTGTACCCTGCCTTTGCCCATAAGTAGATGGGATAGGCTCCAACACCTTTTGCGACCCTAGTGAGAATAAAGCAGGTTCAGCAGATGAATGAATGATAGAAAGGTGTTTTTGTTTTTCATCAAATTCTTTATTTTCAAGAGACTTCAAATGGGGCTGGGCAATATATGTAGTTAATTAGATTAATGCAGGTTTTCTTTTCTGACAATTGTAAAAAACAAAAACAAAAAGTAAGTTAAAAAAAAAAAAATGCATAAATTATTTTACTTTTCTAGCTCAGGTAAAAATCTAAATGTTACCTGTTTACTTATTGTAGTATGTAAATTATGAACGTTTCTCCAGTCAGATATAGCAGATAGTTTCAGTACATAAATTGATTGAAATTTCTTTTGGCCTCATCATTCATCTCAAGCATCAACCAAGCACTACATTTTCAACTTTTGAGCCAGATCTCATTAAATTTCTACTTTTTCATATTATTCGTAAGGGAACATGAACTGGAAAAAATACACTACTTCTATTTTCTTTTTTTTCCTTGTTTCATTTAGTGTTTTGGTTGACCCATACAAATGTTTCACAAAAATAAAAAATTTAAGACATAAAAGTTTAGATTTAACAGTTTTAATGACCCACAGAAAATCCATAATTAGCATTTAAAGGTAATACATCCCAAACACGTTCCTATCTTTGTTGTTTGTGTTCCTGCTGAACAGACTCCTGTCCTCTGCACTCATCTGTGACATCCTCCTCCATAAACTGTTACAAGTCGAAGCTCTCCTCCTAATAACCGTCCCTCCTCCCTCCTCTCCTCGAAGCCCACTCCCATTCTCTTTTTTTTGCCATTTTTTAGTGCATCCTTACAGTTTGTCCCAAGCAGAGTGTCTCCTCTGCGGTATCATCTTTCAGGGCTTTCCTGGAGGACTTGGGGCTGCTGGGAATGGAGCCTGACTTGTCCATTAGTTAGATTAGCAGCTCTGTGGGGAGGCTCTAGTTGCGTCTCTCCTGACCGAGACAGACAAAGCTCTGGTCCGCCTGCCATTGTACAGCTGTCATTCAGAGCTCGTCCCTGCCAGAAAAAAACTCTGAGATCCACTGATAAGACACTGTGAGTCTGGCTGTGTAATGTCTACCTGTTAACAAATGTGACTGTAAAACTGTACTTTTTAATCCTACATGGTATCATCGGTTTTCTAATAGTATTCAGTGTTTGTGCACATGCTACTCATCCTGATTACCATCTTGACAACAGAACCAAATCAGATAACCATACAACAGAAAATAGTGTCACTTATCAACAACCTCTAAAATATCTATTTATGGAAGTTTAAATGGGAGCAGCACACATCCCATTTTAGGATGTAACAGTGTCCCAGAGGATGAATCACTTATTGTAAAACCAGATTGTTTGGTTGATGTTCCCATTAACAGTAACTGTGCAAGTTCTCATTTGCCCTGGTCATCGTTCATCCTTAGTAGGTTTTGAAGTTCAACTGGACTGGTTTTGTGCTTAAAAATGTTTCATCTTGGCCTTTGCATCTTTACTAGCTAGGCGTACCATTCTCTTCAAATGGAAAGACTCATCAGCTCCAACACATGATCAATGGATCAGAGACATCATGGTTAACGTAAAGTTAGAAAAAAATGAGGTGCGCCTTAAATAACTCTATCAATAAATTTTACAAAATATGGGAGCCTCTTTTAGACTGCGTGAATATGTTGCCTGGCCTGGAACTTTAAATACATTTTGGGTGTTTATATTGTTATTGACCTGTTTTGTTTATTTATCTATTTTCTTTTTTTTTTTTAACAGTACCAAAATCCATTGTCTTGACTGTGTTTTTATGCATGTCTTTTATGTATTGCCTTGTTTTTGTTTTTTTCTCCTTGGGTTCTGTTTGTTTATTATGTCCGGTGTCAATCTCTGTATCATGAATACATTACTTGAAATTATAAATGTTATACTTGTTAAATGAAAAGTTCTATAAATGTTGAAAAGTTCTATAAATAAAGTAAAAAAAAAAAAAAAAAGTGTCATCTCTTATCCAAGAGACAAGAACAAAACCAGTCCAGTTGATCTTTGAAAACTACTATGGCTGAACATTAGTGGTTACCTGTATTTTTTTTTTTTAAAGGAATAGTCTGACACTGGGGCGCCGCTACCAGTGGTGGACCCCATGGAAGGTAAATGTTGTAGGCCCTACAGAAACAAAATTATCTGTAAGTCTGTCATCGGAGGGGGGGTATGTGTGTGTGTGTGAACATACTGTAACAACTGGAGGTATAGGGGTGCATTTCCTAAATACCGTAACAACTTCAACAGGCATGAAAAAAGTAAAACTTAACGTTGAACATCCAACTCCTGGCTTCTGTGCCTCTCTTTTACTGCGGAGCTTACACAACATTATCACAACTTCTAACTTATATCCACTGGGCCCCCTGGAAATGCTGGGCCCCATGAATTTGTCATGTTTACCCCCACTTTACAGCGCCCACAGGTCTGACATACACAAAATGTACAACAATTCTACAATGGGCGACCGTGGCTCAGGAGGTTGAACGGGTCGTCCAATAACTGAAAGGTCAGCGGTTTGAATCCTGCTCTGTCCTAGTCATGTGCCATTGTGTCCTTGGGCAAGACATTTCACCCACCTTGCCTCCAGTGCTGCTACTCACACTGGTGTATGAATGCGTATGAATGTTTGTGGTTGGAGGGGCCGTTGAGGTGGATAGGCTGGTGGCATTTGGTGGTGATAGGGGGCGTGATTTGGATCAAATTTTCAGGAAATGTTGATACTGGCACAAGGAACAAATGATTAAATTTTGGTAGTGATCGGGGGAGGGACTGTTCTGCCTTGGCGGAGGTCTGTGCTCTCCGAATGCTTTTCTGGTTATAATTAATTTAGATGAGAGGGTTGATCTGTTTGTCTGTACATTAAATATATAATACTTGTGGCTAGTTAGCTTTGCACAATGATTGAAAATAGTTGGGAAGACCTAGCTTGGCTTAACCTCCTAAGATCCAGCTATGGGTTTTCTATCCATGTTTGTAGACAAGAGTTTCACAGCTATAGATAGATAGATAGATAGATAGATAGATAGATAGATAGATAGATAGATAGATAGATAGATAGAACTGTCCACCGCAAAGGATATCCCATACATTTTTTTAAAATGCGTCTGAAAAAACTGTTGCATCGTGTTTCCAATACAGGCAATTATTTAATTAAATGAAGCCAAAACTTGTGCTTTCCTGGGTCTCAGGAGGTTAACTGCACAGCTAGCAAGTATTGCTGAGAATTATGCAAATTGACATAAGTGTCAATTTAAAACTTTATTCTATAAGTTTATAAAGTTGCAGTTCATGTTCAAGATTGTAAAGAAATGTGTAGTTTTGGGTCAAATGGCTGAATGGACTGCATCTCGTCATATGTAATACAGAATGGGATGAAAATCAAATCAACAAAATGTTTTTGACTTTAAAATGCAGTGATGTGACAAATGTTAAAAAAAGACACCCAGATTTGCTTTCTTTGCCTTTTTATTGTCTTTCATTAATACCTGTCAGTGCTCTTATCTAATGCAGTAAAAAAAAAACACCAACATATATCATAAATGCATCTCACAAAATTTCCAACTATTCCTTTAAAATAGAGAAGTGACCTGTTAGGAGCCCGTGTGTGCACTTATAGATCTGCAGTATTTATAAAACTCTTAAGTGTTTCTTCTTTCTGCCTGTTTTTCAGTCTCTGCAGAAAAATGGGCAAATCTCCAGCATGACCAGTCTGAACGGACACTCCGAGGACAACACGCTGGCTGAAGGTGTGTGTATATGTTTGTCTTGTGCATACTGTTTATTTACAGTGTGTGTTTGGTCTGCGGGGCAGGTTGGTGCAGCAGTGTTTGTGTGCGTTTGTGTCTGGGATTCTCTACTGTTTCTCCAGTGGTGGAAGAAGGTAAGCTGGTTTGTGTGGGGTCGTTTTTTCAGCCTGTTTGTTTCAGTGGGCGTGCAGATTCTTGTCTGCAGATGTTTCGTGGCTTTTTTAGATCCACTTGATCCTGAAGTAATCCTTTTGTCAACACATGGGGGGGCTTTTCCAATTGGAGCCACACCCACCCACATAGTCAGGTTTGTGCAAATGTCACCTTACATATATGATCTATTTTTAAGCTTTTGCAGAAATATCACATTCACATCCAATGCACTCACTCTGTCCAAGGTTATAATAGTTTTGGATTTTTTATTATAGTTTTATTTAGTTTTGACTTTTTTTCTCTAATTCAGCAAGTTTGCTTGTTTTTATTAGTAATTTTTTTTTTTTTGGTTTTTTTGAAATGCTTAGTTTTAGTTTAGTTTTAGTATTATTATTTTTTTTTTTTCATATTTTTTATCTTCCTCACCATCATATTCAAATAAATCCCATACAGGACTCTGCTGCTTTTTTCCAACTTTAGTCTCCATGTTTCCAGGTAGAGTGGGGATGAGAAGTCGACTCTAAATAACAAGTGACGAGAAGTGACGGACCGTGAAGTACCATATGGTGCCGCTAGCTAAAATTGCTTCAGCAAAATAAATCAGTTTCATATCATACCAACATTGACAAAGATGAAAACGAAGGGAATTTTATCCATAATTTTTTATATGTTTTAGTTTTATAAGCACACAATACAGTTTTAGCTAGTTATCATTTTTTCTTTTAATTATAGTTCTTATTTATTTCGGTTAACACTGTTTTTTCACTTCTAGTTTTTGTCATTTTGTTAGTTTTCATTAACGCTAATAACCTTGCAGGAGTGTCAAACATACGGTCCGTACGTCAAAAGCAGCCCATCAGAGGTTCCAGTGTGGCCCCGGGGAAGAATTTCAAAGCTCAAAAATTACACTGAAAGATAATAAGAGTCAAGGGTGTTGAACTCATTTTAGTTCCAAACTCCAAATTTTAACAATACTATGCCTAATACTAAATATTTTATGCTTTTATAGATCTTTTTACTTTTTTGCACAGAAATAAAGGTAAAAATTTGGAGTTGTCATTATTCATAGGCTATTCTGGTTTGAGTTTACAGGTCTGGTCCATGTGTCATATTGGGCTGTACCCTAAACTAAAATGTGTTTGACACCCCTGCTTTATACCTTTGCACACAGGATTAGAGGAACAGAATTAGCCTTAACAGATGCATCAGAGTATTGTTCTTTTAATATATTACTATAATATTTCTGTCTGTATCACATTATGAACTTTCATTTCCTATTGAATCCACCTTCATTCAACCTGCTCCAACCATCTCCGGCAGCACCCTCCTCTCCAGAGCTGTTTGTTTATTTTCTTTGTCATTTCTATCGTGTCTCCCTCAATCTGGGAGGGCTGCAGGGGTGTGTATACCCTCCCTAAATATTTAGCAGGCCGTGACCTGGACCCTGCACAAAGCAACCTACGCACTTCATAATATGTTATGGCCCAGGGGAAGGAGTAACCCTATACTACTTAAAACACAGAGATATGTCACATACCACTCTGTCAAATAACCTATTTAATAAGCTATTTAATGAAGCGATTCTGTCCGTTTATAGAGTAACTCTATACCCTCTTCAGAGTAGAGATACTGAGTGTATGAGTTGATGTGGCATGTGAACTACTGGGGAGTAATTTGGTTGTTGAAATAGTTGCTTTTGTGAACGTGTACTGTAAGATAATTATTACTATGTGGAGAGATTTATGACTCAAGAAAAGGGAAGCAATACATTTCTGTCACTTGCAAATGTGAACACAAACTTAATTCCCGTTATGAACACAAAAATGTGGTTATAAGCTGTTTTTTTTTCTCCAGCAAACTAATTTTGAAAGAATAGCTAACAATTTCTCACTGGAAGTTGTTGAACTGCAGAAAAATGACAGTTTGGTTTACTTTAAGTACTTGGAAAATGTAGTTGACATTACATAAAAACATTGCAAATTGACAGTATACTTGTGGTGTGATGTTAAGACAAAATACAACATAAAAAAATTACATTCCAGCAGAAACTGCCATTTGAAATCACGCAGTCTAACAAATCAAGGGTTACTCAGGCTCTGTGATAACATCACCTAAGGTCAAAGGGTATGCACCATAATCAAAGCCAATAGGAAGGGAAAAGTGCACTTCCTGTCTCATAGTGGGTGTGGTCACAAAGGTTGAGAATGTCATGTGAATGGATGAATGTTGACTGAAGGCTGAATATAATGATGATAATACACTGAAATGGACATCATTTTTTACTAAACAACAGTCAGTCAACTAATCTTGTTATTATTTACTATATTTTCCTTTCCTTTTTCATTTTTACCTCCTTTAACAGCCGTTCATACTAGGCTCTGAAATTATAATAATCATTCTCTTCCACACTGACGAATGATGTCATCCTGTAAACAGCATCTACAGCTGTGTCTGAACCACAAAATGATTCTCACTGGTCTCCTGTTATAGGAAACAAAACTGTGTGCAAATCCAAGCTTAAGTCTTACCTTTTATTCAACTTCGCACTGTAGAAAAGGCAAAAACTGGGTCATTAATCTACATTCACGAGTGCAAAAATTAATGTTACAATGACTAGTTCATTAAGAAAATAGTTGTTGGTTATCTCTTTTGGTCCACAAAGTCTTCAACACAAAAAGATGCACAAAAATTATACAGAAAGTCCAGGATAAGGTTTGGAAACTGATGTTCCAGTCTGTTTCTTCTGTCACTAACAGCATTTAATAGACTCATTAACTTAATTGTTTAGCACCACAGCTCTATGGACAAACTGTTTTTTATTTGTATTCTAATTAAGATAAATAAAAGCTAAATCAGGTGATATGCATTACTAATATAACATGCATAAAGTGATGTATCTTCAGCTGTATCTTCACTGGATGTCTTTTATTATAGTTCTTCACTCTGAAAATGATCCCTATCATGTCGTCCTCCTCTTTCATTATCGTTAGAGATGTGGTGTGGACTCAGACAACATACAGTTGAGTTAGAATTAACTTAAAAGCTGTGTAGTTATAGTTTTCAGTTTAGTTTTAGTACAATGTGTTGACAGCCCTTTAGACAAGATTTATGTTGCCATATCTTATAAGACCATGTTGCTTAGAGACACTGGGAGACATAAATGGAGCTTCAGTGTCAAAATGTTCATGAAATTGGGTCCAATGTTTACTTCATTGGCTACAGGGTGAAAGAATCAGTCTCTATATGCGATCATGATTAATTCTCCAAAAGGTGCTTGTCAATGGAAACCCAGACTGATGCAGAAACAGAAAATCACGCTCTGGGTCAGAATGTTTCTGAACCGTCTTCGACATTACTATGTGAGTATATGGAGCAACCGTCAAGCATATACACTGCAGAAAAAGGTCGCAAAGCTGGTTGAAGAAGGTTCAGGGACAGTAAAAAAAAAAAAAGAAATGATAAAATCATAAGGAAAAAATCATTCCCTTTATTTATGGCCTTAAAATTGTTTGAAAAGTGTGAAATGTTGTTCACTGTTTCATACAATGACTTTGAGCAACATGCCCTGGGCCAAACTCTCCACAATGGTTTGCATAAAAGTTTTATACAGGAATATACAGGTCTGAAAAGTTATTGCAAAATACCTTCAAGGCTGCAGATGAAAAGAGCATTGGGGAGTGACGGGAAGGGAGGTACAAAACAGAGAGCCGATATGGAGGGGTACACATCCTGACGCTGCTGCACCTCTTGTGCATGCAGATAAAGTTAATGCTTTATGGGAGACAGGAAGAGGAGAAGAACCCTCCGATAACAGCAAAAAATAACAAAAAACAGGCTGCAGATTGAGAGACACATGACAAAATAAGTAAGCACACACATACAAACACTGCAGTTGCTGTCCATCAGGTAAACCTTGGAGGATAACATAACAATTGGTTCTTCAAAGAAAAAGAGACACTGCAACTGATTTTTATATATATATATATATATATATATATATATATATATATATATATATATATATATATATATATATATATATAAGTATCTATGTCTTGACTATGTGCCCGCTTCTGATACCTGAGTTGCAGACTGGAAACAGCCAAAATACAAGAGTCTAGACTTTTATGGACATTTTTACAGGGTTTGACTGAAAAACTGGGTGAAAGCTGATACAATAGGTATGTATGTTGCTGCAAAAATATTTAACTCTATCATATATCCTGGAAAGTTTAATTAAATCCCTGCAGGCCTTTGTTAAAATAGTATCAAAGTAGCATATTGGCGTGAAATTACTGCACTGTGTTGTTCAGTTTTGAACCCCATGGTGATTACAAACTCTAAATCTACAGGTTTACTTAAGGTCACTGTGCCCTACAAAGATAAGTGTGAGATAATTTCCTGGCAAGGTCATCCAAGTAATAGAGAAATGCAGCTTTGTATAAACGGGTACATTCAAGCTCTGTCTGACTATATTTGTATTCTTAGCCAAATGTATGGACGGACCTATTTTCTTCCAGTGTTGAGGGATTTCAGTGTAAGCTTTAACAAATTGGCTCAAATGAATGTAGGACAAAATTCAGGTCTTTTTTTTTTTTTACTTGTTCTGGTTCTGGAGGGACTGAGGAAGCTTAGAGAAAAGGCTGGTGTCAGGTTATTGCATAAAAAACTCACTAAATATTACATGGAGCTAGACTTTTTGTGGAGCTCTCAAAAATGTCACTCTGCTAAAAAGAACACACAGGCAGTGAAAGAGCCAAGAGGAAATGAAGATAAAGTGAGTTACTGTGATCATGAATGATGTAGCCATTCATTACATCAGCCTTAATGAAGATTATCCCATAAAGACCCACTGGTACTTTTGTGGCAGTTCCCAAGTGAATTTTCTCTATATTTAATCTTAAGTGATTTATCATTGTTTATTGTCATAGTATCCTCTTCATTTTGAGTTTTTTCCAGTGTAAATCCTGTATTTTCCTATATTTAATTCACTGATCATGTAGATGTTCATAAAAGCTCAGGGTAAATTCAAAGGTTATTACATAAGACTAGAGAAAAGTGAAGAAAAACTGACTTCTTTTTGTAAAATCCATCATTAACTGAACATAAACCCAGTGTCTCCATCCACTATCACTGATCTAACTCCATGGGTTTTACTGGTGAATCAATGTTGTAGACGATGATGGTGTTTCCACGGTAACTATGGAGTCTCTTAACATCCAAATGTGTCATATCTGATGACCATGAAAAGATGAATAACTGTATTTTACACCAATTACTGACATGGATTGATAGGATTAGTGGATCAACTGGTATTAAACAGGTTGTATCAGTAGATGGTTTTGATCTCCAGTGGCTGTTTGGGTCTTGAAAGGAGTGATATTTTGCTTTTTTAAATGGAATTATGTATTTTAAAACATTTCCCTGTGGTCTACATAAACTGTAAATGCTATGCTTGGGTCTGAATTTTTCATTAATTCAACTCCACAGGTCCATCTTCAACAATATTTTTGAATAATGCCATGAGAAAGGTCGTTTTGAGCGCTGGCCCTTTAAGTGCACGTGACCCCACCCCCTTCCGGGTTGTTTCAGCCACTTGTGTGTGTTAATACAACCAACAACTGAACATTTTAGGTAATCGGCTCGAAGTTTGGACATATTTTCAGTTTTTACTACAACCACTGCTGTTGACAAACAATTATGTTGTACTCAGAGAAATGTTCGTCTGAAGTCTTGACGTTATATGTGCAAATGTCGTGACATAACTAGCTGTAAACGTAACAAATTACGCAGGAATTGAAACGAGTTGTAGAATCCACTCGATTTTTGCCAGAATGAATATAAAGATAGCTTTGCAGCAGCTGGATGGTTCAAATTCCAACTTTATGAACTATTAGGGTCCAAATACACAAATAAATGCACCAAAGACTAATAAAAGTGGGTTTAGCTAAATACTACCCCTTTATGGTTTAAATTTAATCATCCCCACTCCACTTTAGTTTGGATGCAGCAGAGGATATGTTATTGCAGAAAGTCTTGAAGTTTTGTACCGTATTGAAAATGAGACCCACTATAGGAACAATGCAGAGCCTTCTGCACATACAAGCCTGCATGCCTGTGTTCTTGGTTGGCTACTGTCAGGGGTGTGGGCCCATGGGTGCAGTGGGAGCCCAAAAAAATGACATCATAGCTGATGTAATTCACTGGCTGAAGTGTTGCTCCCAGATGGGCTCCAGGCTGCAGGAGAGGACGGATGAAGTTTTCTAGGAAGCCTGGGTAAAGTGAGAAAGAATGCTGACTGTGTCAATACGTTGAGTATAGGTTGTGTTTATTTGTACAGACGCTGGCTATTATTTACAGGTTAAATTGTGCAAGTTTATTTAGTTTATTCCACAAATCAGTGTCAAATCACGTAATTGATCTCAGTATTGAAAGACAAGACTGTAGGGCTGTGGCAATGTTATATCAGCATTTATTGAAGCAGTACTGGATATAATAGTCAGTGGTTTTCTGTGATGAATTTCTTACTGTTGCAGGCAATCTAATGCCCGATTCAGAATACATGATATGCAGCAGATTATTTTACCATCCTCTGGACATCAAGTGCAGCAATCGATTGATATATCTCGCCTGGTCACCTCATCTCTGTTGGCTCACACTGTTATTATAATAAATACAGGTACCTTCTCTTCTGTGGCATCGACCAATAGGAGCACAGAGCATTTTCCATCATTGTAAGCATTGTGAAAGTGATTATTATTTTTACTACAAGTTGTCTTTGAAGGATTGTCAGCCTACACTGTCCTCTTCATGCAACCCAAATCCATTGTCATTTTTTTCCTCTTTCCGTTCATTCCAAACTCCAGACAACCAGTATCACACCACTTCACACGCCATTGTTTGTTTATAGTCTTGTTTCCGGAAGTCTGGTCTTAGCACCACCTTAAAATAAGCTCAGGCATGATTTGTTGGTGCAGTCTGTCATGTTACTCGGCCACGACATGGAAGGATTTATGACTCCGTAATTGACTATTGTGACACAGTGACCATTGTAATGAAGATATTGTGTTGTGAGAACCCGACATAAGATCAGATCAGAAACTCTACAGATGCTGTCGGTCCCATGTGCATCATTGTCAAAAATGATTCACCAGACTCCATGTGCTACGTTTACATTTTAATTTACTTTAGTTTGCAGGTGTAAACTTTTTACGAGGTGAGTGTGGCAGTCTGTGCATGTGTGTGTTTGTGTGGCCGTGGATTTATTCCAGGATGGACTTACGCAGGCTCGCCTCGGTGGGACAGACCTGTCCGGTTGCCAAAACGTTCATCATGCCTGTGGATGGGACCTCTCCCTTCACTTAAGCTGTGTGATCTGAGCCAATAAGCCCTCACACTGTACAGTCATCGTAACACAAACCAGCCGTTGGCTCGCTCCTTTTGGGGGTTTGCCTGTATTCCTTTTACATTCCATCTGACAATACTCATTACATTCAGCGTTTCTTATTAGCATGTCCTGTGCATCTTTCTCTACTGTGCTTAAAATGCTGGAAGCAGGGCTTTCTTTCTTTTGTTCTGGGCTGGAGTGTGCACACATTGATCCATTACTGAGGTGCAAGACATCAGAATAATTTCTCTTCCCTCAGAGAGAAGCTGAGATCCCAGAGGAAAGTGTTAGGGAGGCAGAGTTTTAGCCTGAAGTGCTTGAAAGCTCCTCTGTCTCTAAAGATCCATCATTGTCCAGTCAGTAGTTTAGTTACATTCATCTCCTCAGCATGTTTTATTCAGTCATTCATTATGAAGTAGGTGCTCTAAGGATACATTTCAGAGCAAGTGAGTATGAAGGAACCATTTGTTTGTCATTTGCCAGTGGTTGCCTCAGTCTCCAAACAGATCACCTCCTCAAAGACAGTCTTCAGCTCACAGTGTTGTTAGTAACAGCATATAACAGCAACATGTGTAGTGTTTTTCCAATTAACCCATAATAAGTTCTGGCAAACATCATCCTCATCACAAAGACACATCTCTCATAGGTGCATTGGTGGCCAAAGAGTTAACAGTTATCCCTGTTTCTTGTCCAGCTCTGGACCTTTGTGACAATCAGACCATGAGCTGCCTTTGGCTTCACACATGTTTTATGTGGTCCAATTCCAACTATCAGTTTGAATGATTCATTATACCCATTATACTGAAAGATGATTTGTGTTTTGTTGAATTACAAACTGTCACCAGTGTTGAGAAGGTTACTTTGGAAATATACTAGGCTACAGATTACTAGTTACCCTGTTAAGACTGTAATTAAAATATTTAAGTACTGCAACTTAGTAAACAAGCATTTTATTAAAAATAGTCTTTTTCAAGCTGATTTCAGAGGGAGAATGTTGTTGCATTTCCAGCACAAGGCCACTGATCTTGGCACAATCAGTCACTGTTTTCATTAATTTGACTGAAAGATCAGAGGCAGAGTAAATAAAAACAATAAAG
Source organism: Sphaeramia orbicularis (assembly GCF_902148855.1). Lineage (NCBI taxonomy): Eukaryota > Metazoa > Chordata > Actinopteri > Kurtiformes > Apogonidae > Sphaeramia > Sphaeramia orbicularis. Next base: position 37,293,387 of record NC_043979.1, on the reverse strand, counting down.
CCATTCTAAAGCAAAGTTCCTTGCCAGAAGCCTGTCCAAATGTCCAAACAATTCCTTGTAACTGACCCACATTGTCCAGAAATCTGCCAAAAGACGGAGAAAAGATGCAAACCAACAAAATAAAGGTTCAGTTCTAATACTGAACATATTTGGATGTATTGTTATTAGTAACTTTAATTTGGTTAGATTTTTTTTTCTCAGTATTTGTAACAGGTTATAATTATATTTACATTGTAGTTTAATCAGATAATGCGGATTCATGCTACTCCCCAGCACTGACCGTAACTTATCAAATTGTTGATAAGAGGGTCAGTTCCAGAGAAGTGACATATTATGGGACACGATGACCCCGAGACAAAGGCAGATGGTGTTTTTGTTCCAAAGTTTGACAGCTTATTTTCAGACGTGATAGGAAACAAATGGTGTGCACTAAACACGACGCATACAAAATGGACTGAACTCAAAACACAAGATTTTAGAGCAGGTGTGTCAAACTCATTTTAATTCGGGGGCCATACAACCCAATATGATCTCAAGTAGGTTGGACCAGAAAAATAATAACCTAACATAATGACAACTCCAAAATTTTCTCTTAATTTTAGAATGAAAAAAGTAAAATTCCATAATAAAGCCTAATTTCACAAAAAAGTGCACTATACTGTACTTATGTCTGTAGAGTTTATATGTTTATAGTTTCTTTTTTCTCTTATTTTACTTGTCTTATATTTTTTATTATATTTTGTAATGTAATTTACGAGAGAGACAACATCTACCGGTAAAGAATTCCTTGTAAATGTTTAGATACAAGAATTCTGATTCTGAAAATAAAACAGTATCCTTTAAAAAAAAATTTAAATAACATGAACAACCATGAAAAACCTGAAATTGCTTAAGAAAAATAAGTGCAATTTTAACTATTATTATTATTATTATTATTATTATTATTATTATTATTATTATTATTATTATGCCTCAGCTTATCATTTACACGTGTGTTACAAGTTAGAGATTACAGTGTACAGTCACAGAAAAAATTATTAGACCACCCTTGTTTTCTTCAATTTCTTGTTCATTTTAATGCCCCTTACAACTACAAATATAATGGACAAATATAATAACAAGAAAAATAGCTCATAAGAGTTTACTTTCAGAGCTGATATCGAGCCATTTTTCATGGTTTTTTGATAATAACAAAAAATCACATCATTAGCTATGGCATTGTACTGCCAAAAACAGTGCTTTTAGGGGTTCCATGTTTTCTTTTCTGTTTATTTTAGTCACATGATACACACAGGAATTAGTAGTTGATTGCATAACCATTGTTTTTGATGACTTTTGATGGTCTGATCATTTTTTCCAAAATTGTATCTACAAAGGCATAAAACATTTGGTAACAGGCATATTGGTAACTTTGCAGAAGACAATTCAGGTTGTTCATGGTTGTTCTTGTTATTCCCTTCCCTTGTACATGTAAGGATTGTCATGCAATTTTACTTTTTTACACTGAAACAAAGAAAAAAATTTGGAGTCGTCATTATTTGTGATATTATGATAGTATTTTATCAGTCCAACCCACTTGAGAACCATTTGGTCTTTATGTGGCTCCTGAATTAAAATAATTTTGACACCTTTGACTGCTCATATCTTCAGTGAAAAATTACGCTGAAGATATGAGCAGTCACATTCATCCCATGGCCTGGACTGGACCTTTTGAAAGGACAGTTTTGGCCCACGGGCTGTATGTTTGACACCCATGCTCTAGATAATGGATGCCAAATTATTCACAACAACTTAACAAAAACTGATGGTTGGACTCAAAGTGATCAGGACTAAAATGACAGTAATAGGGGTCAATCTATTGCTACCAGGGCTCTCAGGTCCCCCCAGGACCCACTCCTCTCTGCAGGCTTTTCTCTCTCATCTTTCCCGGCATCAGGGAACCTAATCTTCCTCCTCAGCCCCTAACCTCCCCCAGGCACAAGAAGGATTGAGAGAATGGACCAGGAATGTGAGTGACCCCCTCCTCCTCTTTGTCCTTAACAGCATTACAACCCCTGTTATAATGCAGCGAGTATCCAATAGCATAAAAACTCAGCCTTTTTACCCAGCAATTAATGATAAAATCTTATTTTTCTTAAAACAAATGTCAAGAATCTGTCAACGAGGTGAGGTTTTTCACTTGTCTCCCGTGAAAGAATTAAGTGTAATCTTCTCTGCGCTGGTTATTTGAAACTTCAGTGATATTTAGTTACTGACGTTTGTTTCTACAAAAGTCTCAAAACAAGTAGAATTGTTGTGTAAATAATCGGTATTATCTCACTCCTCTGGCCATTTCCAGAAAAATTAAATTGAAACACTCAGTTGAGATGAAATGGCTTGTTAAGATGAACAGTTTTTTGATTGGAGATCAAGTACATGTTTAGTGGATTTCTGCCAAATTCTAATGCTAAGCAGAGCTGTGGAAAAGACTGAGGTAAGGAAAATAGATAAGCCGCCAGGAAGAGCATGAAGGATAACAGCAATTGTGAGGATTTCTTTAGGCAAGTTCTCATGAAATGCAGCTGGGTAGGGAGTGGAACCCGCTCATTTGGCTCAGAGGCAAAATGAGTTGGGTTTGGCACTTTTATCATCAATTTTGTTTTTAGCCTAATTTTCTGTATCACATAGACCGCGTTTGAAAGCACATAATCAGCCGAAACTCGCATTTCTATGGGTTATACAAGCATCGATGATTACACCCAGAAAAGATGCACACCAGCTTCATTATTATACAAATGTGTTTACTTTCCACCACCTCTCTGAGCTTTAGCAGGGTTTCTTAGATCTCTACTTCCCATTTTTACTGCCAGGTCTGTACTAGAAGACAACATGATGCATAAAAACAACTGGAATGCCAAATTGCTGCAGCAAATATTTCAGGAATGCAGAGTATAGTGAAGACAAGTATAACAGATGGCAAGTCAGGTTAAAAGGACCTTTTTCATTTTTGTGGTGCATGTTGAGGTTGAACAACACTTACACAAACACATATTTTAATTGTTGGAAATTGCATGCAAGATAATATAGAACAGGGGTGTCAAACTCATTTTAGTTCAGGGGCCATATGCAGCCCAATTTGATGTCAAGTGGGTCCGACCAGTAAAATAATAGCATAATAATCTATAAATAACTAAAAAATGTTTCTTGTTTTGGTGCAATTTTAATAATATTATGTCCCAGCTTCTCATTTACACATGTGCATTACAACTTGAAGATCACAGTGGATCTTTTGTTAAAATCCCACTTATTTTTCCTAATAAATTTCAGGTTATTCATGCTTATTCAGGTTATTCACAATTTTTGTGAGAGAATATTTTGTAAAAGTGTACATTTTCATCATGTAATTTAAAAAAAAACATATATATTGTTTTTTCATTCATACAAAACCATCAAACACCGTGAACATCTTGAACATGCCAGAGAAGAAATACATAATAATAAAATATATATTAAAAAAGAAAAAAGATAGAAAAGAAAAAGGGAAAAAAGAAAGAAAAAAGGCAAATAAATACATGAAATGAAAATGAATAAAATAAACCTCAAAAAGATGTCACATTTATTGTGCTGAGAATATTGAATAGAAACAACAACTTAAAGTACATACTAAATTAAACTTAGGTATAGCGTTGAAATAAAACTGTGCAATCATCATGTAATTTTACTTTTTTCCCACTAAAACAAAGAAAAAATTTGGAGTTGTCGTCATTTATTTTTGGTATAATTTTACTGGTCCAATCCAACTGAAATTAAATTTGTCTGTATGTGGCCTCTGAACTAAAATGATTGATTATTATTATCTTAAGTGTAATTTTTGCTCCTCAATAATTCATCCCTTAGGCCAGTTTGGACCCTTAAGTGGGCCAGTTTTGGCCCATGGGCCATATGTTTGAAACCCCCAATGTAAAGTTTTTTGGAGATTATACACCATTGTTCACTGCAGTGATTTATAAAATATGGTGACGGAATACTCAGATTAGAGACGTCACATGTAGTTTTTATCATGCATTCAAGCGACAAAAGGTGTAAGAATTTCCGGACAAACTTTGCAGAGTACAGAATGAAGTGTAACTCTAGGAAATTGTTAAACGGAAAAGGAAACAGTGATGTCAAGAACTGACTGTATTTCCTGTGCGACATTCTTATCCTTCCCTTTGGCCCACACGCAAACAGAAGCAGGGGAGGGGGTTTCAAGAGGATGGAGGATTCAGAGGGAGATGGATTAAAAACGACAGGGGTGCGGTAGATGAAATAATGTAAGGGGAGGGGGTAAAAGAATAAAAAATAAAAGGAAGTAGGAGAGGTATTGAATGGAAACGCTCAGATCTTGGTCAGTTTCACACACACTCATGGATCTCGTTTCCTTTTCCTCCAATTATTTAAACATCATCCTATTCAGTTCTTGGAATTCTTTGAGTAGGAGGCGGCTTCTTCGCTGCTGTCTGATGATGTCATGCACTCCTTTACAGGCTACAAAAAAGAAACAGAAAAAAAAAACGCCCTGCACCCCAGACCCCCACCCAGCCGATCATTCAGGACCCCTCCTCAGACATTCCTGAATGCAGGCACGTTTTCTGATTTATTGAGATATGTGGTGTGTCGACGCTCCCTCCAGACTTGGCCTTGGGTTTTTCCTGACCTAACCCTACTTTAAAAATATTCCCATTCATTAATGTTGGAACTGAACAGTTTTAATAAAATCAGATTAGAATCCAATAAAAGAAGTAGCAAGAATTAACAATAAAATCCAAACGTGACCGTCCAGCTTCCTGTTTTCTTCTGTATTTTTACTTCATCAAAAATCTAATTTCCCAGTCCTGGGAAAGTCAGGAAATTAGGTCAAATCGCTGAAAGTTTGTACACAGTCATGGAATTTTATTTATAGGGATGCAAACTCCACACCTTTGAGTCCAATCTGCAGTTTTGAGAGTAAAACAGGTCACAGGTTTTTCTTTCTTGGGATGCAAATCCATATTTTGGAGCTGATAGGGAGAAGCATGTCCCCGGGCTCCTTTTTATTTTTGTCACCTTTTTTCACCCTGAATTCTGTCTGAAGGTGAATTTTATTACAGGGCCACACATCAGGGTTTTCCTTTGATAAAGGCCTGTGGATGGTTTCTGCTGGGATGAGTTTTCTTGTCGTCATTTGATAAAAACAATGCGTTGTTTACATAATTTTTGAACTCTTTCCCTTTTAACCCTTAAAGACTTAGAGCTATTTTTGTAGTGACTCCTAAATTAATTTCTCTCTATATCTATGTGCTTTATTTGTTAGTTTTCCTCTGTATTTTTTAGTGAAAATCTGTATTTAATTTACTGATCATATAGATGTTTATTAAAGCTCAGAGTAAATCCTCAGGTTTTTATATCAGAACAGATAAAAGTGACTTTTTCAACAAAATACATCATTAACTGAACATAAGAACAAGTGTCTACAACCACTGTCACTTGTCAAAATACATGGATTTTATTGATGAATCAGTGCTGCAGTTGATAACAGAGTTTCCAAGTTCACTATGGAGCCAAATGAGTCCAAATGGTTCATATCTAAAGCCAGTGAAAGGTTGAGAAACTACATTTTGTCTGGATTATTTCATTGTATTGAAGGGAGTAGTGGTTGAAAAGTTATCAAACAATTTAACTCAGTAGATGCTCTTGAGGGTTAAATATCTACAGTCACAGAAAAAATTATTAGACCATCAAAAGGCATCAAAAACAATAGTGATGCAATCAAGTACTAACTCCTGTGTGTATCATGTGACTAAAACAGACAGAAAAAAAAACATGGAATGCCTAAAAGCACTGTTTTTGTCAGTACAATGCCATAGATATTGATGTAAGAACTGAAGTAATTTTGGTTATCATCAAGAAAACCATGGAAAATGGATGGATATCAGCTCTGAAATTAAACTACAATGAGCTATTTTTGTTGCTATTATTATATTTGTCCAAACAAATGTACCTTTAGTTGTACCAGGCATTAAAATGAACAAGAAATTGAAGAAAACAAGGGTGGTCTAATAATTTTTTCTGCGACTGGATATCTATTTAATGTAGCTTGAACTGACAGTTACAGACTAAAAAAAATCATATTTATACTTTATTATTATTAACCAAAGTGCACCTGTTTTATCCTTAAAAGCTGTGAATGATTATCAAAATTCTCTTACTAGTCCTGGAAAGGTTATGGAAAAGTTTGGAAGTTTTGTCTGTAAAAATGTGGATGAACCCTCTTTGAAATTATTACATATATTATAGCATTAAGGTTTATGATCTTTACCCAGGACTGCTGTGTACCATGTGGTATTTTTGAGAACTTCAGTAGATATTTCGTTGAATTCTTTACAACTGTGCAAAAAATGTCTTGTTTTGTTGATTAAAAGTGCAGTCAGTGTCAGTGGTGTTCGTCGTCTTTAACTGCTGGAAGAACTGTATGGATTCTTTACAACAACCATTCCCATACATCCCAGTGTCGCCTGAAGCTGTGTGTGAGCCTAAATTAAAATCTCTCAGTATGTATGGAAGTCCAGGAATGCGACTGATGTGGGTGAGTCACACGAAAGAAGCTCGGGAGAGGAAGGGAAGATGTGGGCCGACCCAAGGGAAGTAGTGCGATCAGACGTTAAATTCCTCTATGTGACTCACTGTCCACTCAGCATAAAGCCCTGTCAGAGCGGTCAGAACGCAGCACAGTAATGCTCCTATAGTAAAATATTGACTTCATGAGTCACTGTAATAACAGAAGGCTTTCAGTGTGTGTCACAGCCACATTCCTCGTAAATGACTGTCATCAGATCAATGAGCTTTTAGGAGTTTAATCGTGACGTTCTGCTGCTTTTCATTACACTGAGGGGTACAAGTAAATCTGTAAAACATTTAACTTATTTATGAAGGTCCGGCATGCATAACCTAGTTTGCTCTTCTTGTGTAATTTCATAACATTCATCTCATTTGCATGTGGAATTTTCTTTTATCAATTGCATATCTCATTAGATTAATGACTGGCTTCTCTCCTTCCAGTCTGACTCCTCTCTCTCATTCTTGCCAAGTTTGATTAAAAAATGAAGCCTTCCATTCGTAATCGAGGGTCAGTGTGGGACTCTGTTCTGTTCTGTGAATATGATGAAATCCAGTAGAAAGTTTCTCAAATGAAATCACCTATCGGGTTCATTCTGTTGTCTTGCTGGTTGAATGTTTCTAACCATTTTAGTGGGATGTCATTTTGAGCAGGTTTATTTAGAAGTTGAGCTGTAATATTTTATAAATCAGCCGATCAAAATGGAAATATTAGTTGCAGTCTTTTGTAAATTTTAAGGACATATGTGTGAAATTCTTTGAGTTATTTTTATAATTGGGGTTAAATATGTAGATGCAAAGTAAAAAGGTCAGGTTTTGCCATATAGGAGTTTATTTTGTGAAAACATTGTGTTGCATTTACTTTCAAGAGACAAGTAATACTTTGATCTGGTTTTAATTATGCCATCACTTACATGTGAATTTAGAAGGTAATTTTATGAGTCCAGAAAGTCACTCTTTGTCGTGAAACTGTTAAAGTGAAAATACATGAATATAAAATATAAACATCGGAAAGTTAAGGAGCTGACATCATTGTAAATGTCGTCTTTGCAGTTTCACCATGACCAGACTGTAGTGATTTTCACCACTTCTGATACTTTTTCACTTTTTTTCTACTTTTATTTTAATTGAAGAAGATTTACAAAGCATTACAAAACACTTGCACTAAACCCACCCCACATAAATATACTCATCTGTACTTAATAACCATATTTTTCCATGGTCAAGTCATGTCAGTATTTTTTTGTTTGTAGCATGTATCATCACATGCGCGGAGAGATGCAATCATTTTAAAACACAAACAGATTCACTTCAATACACTGTGGCATTGTTGGTAAGTGAAATTATTACTTAAATGGACAAATATCATATGTATAAATAGTGGTATGATTAAAACAGGATCAAAATGTTATTTGTCTCTCGCGATTGACCATTTTTCATATATTTCCTGAAGGTCAGTCCCATGAGCCTCAACTTCATCATTTCTATTGTACTTCCCCTGACTATTGATTTTCTGGCAACTTTTTACTTCCACTCACTACATTTTAACACAAATATCTGTGTTTTCTAATTGGTAATTTAGTTTAAATTCATTTGAGGGGAATTATGGATTATTTTATTTTGCACTTTCCCTACATCATTACTCATTTCAACCTAAGTGGATGAAACAATAGCACTTAAAATGATTATCTCTGCATATCATGTATAACTAACACAAGACAAATTTGACATAAATAAGTGGAAGATCAGAATAATATAAGCACCAAAATGCTGGATTTGATGCTTAATTTTCAGTATATATTTGATTGTGTTTGCATTTCCACACAAAAACCCAGTAGAAAAGCCTCAAGGTATCATTTTTACATCTATCTGGACCTGAGTAAAGTTAAATCAATACTTCTATTTTCACTCTTCAGTCATTTTTCCATCTTTTGTATCCCCTACTTGACTGAAGAATGTGCGTACTTTTGCCACCTCTGCTTAACAATATAAAGTCCATCATGAAACTTCTTTTCCCACATTTCAAACCATGCATGCATACATACATACATACATACAATTTAGCGGAGGGGGGCCCTCAGACGGCACTTGATTACTGCTGTTATCACCCATTTGGGAGCAGTCCAGATGGAATTCACACATTCCTGCGGGACAATACTGAAGTGTGACAGATCTGATTATGTTGGTATTTACCTGAGGATTTATCTGCATTCCTTTGAGTCTCTCTCCCCCTGCAGACAAAGGCTGAATTAAACGTGTCTGTATTGGAGTAATTGAGGCGGGCCTGTTTACTTCGTAGAGTGGGGAGGGGGGGGCGGTTTCAGGCAGCAACTCGATGGCACCTAAACTCAGCTGTTTGGGTTTAACTTTGCAAAGATTTATGGTTTTATATTGAGTTTAAGTCAGATATCACACCAACAGTCAAATGGATAGTCTCATTGTAGTTGTGTGTCAGAATAAAACTCCCTAAAGGATTCCCTCTGGTTTTTGTCTCTTAGCATTCCTCTACTTGACTAATGACATTAGCCATGAGATATGGGGAAGAGGATGGGAGAAACTGTGGGGGTAGATGCTCAAAACTGTTTTCCTGCCGCTTCTTCTTAAAAGTATGTGAGAAACTGTCTTTTGTTGACAGTTGATGGAGACTTACAGCCCCCTTCAAAGAAAAAATGTGGATGAATTTGTGTATGTGTAACAGGGCGGGAACATTTAAGAAGGAAGTGGGTTGGAGGGAGGGGGTGTATGGAGTTTGAGCATGTACAATAGTTGCATTTTTTTTTTTTTTTGAGGTGTGGGTAACAAATGAGGTTGATCACATGATGAGCTCCAGTCATCCTGAGTAGACGCAGGGTGAGTATAGGGAGGGAGGAGGAGGGGGAAGGGTGGAGGGGTGGAGGGGTGGAGGGGAGGAAGGGGCTCATTCAGAACAGCTGAAGAAAGGAGAGGGAGGTGGGAGGAAGAGGGAGGCAGGGGTGGTCCTAACATGACATGTGTGTCAGTCTGTTGAAATGTGTGTGGAGCCTTCTTTTCTGCACATACTGACTGAGAAGCAGCACCGGAGAGAGGGAAAAAGACACCGCTTCTGCCTCAGACGAGAGTTTGAAGACTGAAACAACTGAAAGGAGCAAAGTTTGTAGACTTAACTGTGAGTGTAGTAACAGCAGAAAGAAGCAACAACTATTCTTTTATGCAAAGATTTTAATTGCCTAGTTTTTTCTGATTTTTTTTTTTTATATATATATTTTTGTAAATTTTTTGGAGAAAGTTTTTTGGACTTTTACAAATGCTTGGAACAATTACTTTAACAGGTGAGCACATTTCTATTCAGTTCATCATCCCTGTGTATTGTGTTATATGTGCTTATATTTAGTGATCATTTTTCATTAGTTATTTTGTTTTTTGCTGAAAACCTAAGCAGTGGTTTCTCCTTACATGAGTGAGTTTGGCTGAAAGCATTGTTGTCCTGAGGGTGTGGTTACTCAGTAGTGTGGTCTGTAGTCGTCCTGGCACGGATGAGTGATTTCACTCACAGATGGCTTTGCTGTGGTCATTGATAATAGGGAATATCATCGTAAACTGCTCTAGTTTTTTTTTTTTTTTTTTTCATTTATTGTGTCTGAACTGTGACAAGATCCCTTTTCTTCTCTGCACCAGTTTCAGCATTTCACCCCAATGTCTATTATTCCCTCTGTTCATTTATCAGTATTATACATTACAAGTGACTTTTCAGAGTGTTAATAAGAGCAGGCTTTGTTTTTTTTTCCTTCATAGCATCCTTTTTTTCTTCCTACTTTACAATCAGCCCTTCAGACTGGCTCAGCCAAGAACGGAGCACCATGAACATCCCATACATCCAATAGTGTCACCAAACTTCTCAAGGGGGAAAGAATTTCACACAGTGACAGCTGCTGTATAGAAATATATAGCTGTATTTCCAGAAACATCTTCAAAGCCTCCTTTTAGCTTGTGTCACCATCTGAGCCAGCTCCCAGCATCCTGTCATGTGAAGTATTTCATTAGATTAGAGTGGGATTCTAATTCCCACTGGGTTATTCAGTTTAGCTCCAGATAATGGGGAGGGAGGGGAAAAGGGGGCATATGGAATTAATTACATGCCAAGACTGATTCTTCTTCAGGCTTTATAAGTGGGAGTGATGGTTCGAACAAAGTAGGTCTGGAATGTTTTGCTTCATGTGTGACCTCAGGTTTGGGTTTCCTCACATGAGTGGAATATCAAGGCATTGATACCATCAGATGAATATTTTTTGTGTCATTTTGGCATAAGGTTGAATTGTTTATAGTCGTTTTGCAGTGGGAAAGAATGGTAATGGGACAACAGAGGGGCAAATGAGGCAACAGTTGATGCTTTTAGGGTGTGACTGGTGATGTATAGGAGCCCCTTGGAGCCGCTGAGGCACTTTGACCACACCTTTATTACAGAGAGAGGGCATTAGAACTGGCTGTTGTTATTGAGGGGGGTTTGTGTTTGTGTGTGGATGCAGGGAGTGGGTGTGTGTCTGGATGGGGGTGGGTGGGTGGGGGGTTGTTAGCGTCTTTTTTGGTGACTTCTTTTGTCTTCTGCCCCAGACTATAGCAATTATAACAAGGATTTGCATATATTTGCTGAATTTTGTCAACTGTCTTCAACTTACAGACCCGCCCCACCTCCCTCAACACATATGCTCATAGTAGTGCTAAAAGAAGCACAACAGTAACACTATCTGATCTCAGCGGAGAGAGGGGAGTAGACATACAACAATTGTTTTTTGGCTGCGGTGATGATATTTAATATGAGGGCATTGCCTTACCACATGTTCTCGTACGCATGCATAAACAAAGCCCGCCTCCAGCAGAGAGAGGCATTTCACCTCTAAATGCGTGTGTGTCTGCATGTTTGATATGTAACACCCTACCTAAATGAGTTAGGGCTCCAGCCTCAGGGGAAACCCTCCTCCTCCTCCTCCACCCCGTCTCTTCGTCTCTTAACTGTCCCCTCCTCACCCCCTGTAGCCTCACTCCTCACACACATTCTTGCTGGTTACAGTCGTTATTCAAAACACCCGCCCTCCTCCGCACAGTTACTCTTTTACTCCCCCCACCCCAACTGAATCAGTCTCGGGATGTTAACAGTTGTGTGCCTGTTAAAAAAAAAAAAAAAAAAAAGGTGAGGCCGGAAAACAAAGATCAAAAAGACAGGAGAGATGCCAGTAGTCTGTTAAATCAACATGGTTCCTGTTTTATTATCCATGTACGTACACATGGCCTCGTCTGGATTACCAACAGTCTGACCCCTCCCTTGCACATGTTTTCTCTGAGACCTTAACTAAGGTTCGACAAACTGGTTTAATTGTATGTATTGGCGGAGATACCTGAATGTATCACCTATGTGGGAGGGACTCACTCTCCACTGTTGCGTCACACTCTTTTACTTCACATTACCCTATCTTTATTCACAGTTTTTCTTAATTCTGCAAACTCCAAATTGCAAACTTCCTCCAAACTGCAGTGTTTCTTGATAATAGAAAAGTCGACCACCCCCCCTTCCTTTATATTCTGAGGCCAGAGAGGGTTAGAAGCCCATTGTGTTTGCATGAGTGTGTGCCTTGGGAAGGGGGGTGGGTCCCCATCCATCCTGCTGTGGTGGAATTTGGGTCAAGGGGATTGGGACTTATTTTAAGGAGGGGTAGAGGCCTGTATTGTTTAGCTTGAATCTCACACAGTCACCATTGAGACACAGTTTGAGCAAAAAACAAATAAACATTCCCAAATTCCCCTGGTATTTAAATTCAGATTATGTTTAGCACATCCTAAAATAATTTTCCCAGACATGGAGTGAACAGCATTGCTCACATTCCTCTTGGGTTAAATCCATAAGATGTGGGCGTGCCCTTGCAAAAAGTAGATGATATGAAGTGAATCTATATTATTATACGAATTAAGTGTAAAATGCTGCAGTGTTTGCTACGGGACTGATTGTAATTGCTTCATTGGTTAACAACAATTTTCTATTTTAAAGGTTTGAACATGTAGGAATGTGATGCTTCTGAGTGAAACTTTTTGTCTATAATTAAGTAAAAGTATGTGGATAGACTCTGGGCACACTTTTACATTTTTGTGTGGGACAAGTACACAGTTGTCTTTTATAGATACTGACCAAAAACAACCTGAAAACAAAACAGGACTATCTACTGGAACCACTTTTAACATTTTATTGCAATTTTTCATTAGGAATAAGACTTAAAAGGCTGTTTTATTGTTAATAGTTTGTAGGTGTGGAGGTGCAAGCAAAGTGAAGAGTTTAGTTCCCACAGTGTGTGAGGCTTAAGAAGTGCCTTGTGTGGCTTTGTCTTTTTCAGTGTGTGTAATCAGGTAAGCTGATAGCCAGACATTAAAAGTGCTGGGAGTTTGTTTTGAGAGTCCAGGGGTATCAGATGTGACGTTTTCCAGACTGCTGTGAGATTTGAAGAGAAAAGCAAAGGGAAAAGAAGACGAAAACGTCCACTCCCCCCACGCCTTCCTCCATCAGAACACAGATAGACATGGCAGCCATTGTATGTGTTGTACTAATATGTCATTTTTGTCTTGGACTATAAAACTACCAGGCAAATACTCACGATAGGTGACTTGACTTAACCAAACAAAAGGCAGCAGAGCTTTGCAGAGTGTGTCATTACAGTGATGTGTTGTGTTGTGTATCTTGGAACTTGCATTGTATTGAGGGATTTTAATTCACTAATTGGAAAAAGCATGATTCTCATTGTGCAATATTTTCTACAAAGTTCCTTTTGGGGTTGGTGTTTTATTTGTGTCGATGCCTAGACTTGTTTTTGCTTTTGTATGTTTTGGGCTGGACCAAATTAGAATCTGATTGTAATTAAGCAGTGATTCGCATTATGAAGTCGGCTTAGGGGGTCAGAATCTCAGCAAATCGTTTTTCTACAAGTCCAGTGATTAAGTTCAGATGGTAATAATGTCAAAGCATTTGTTTGTGGCGAAGTTTGTCTGATTTGTGTTGTAAGAGCTGGTGTTGTCATCATTATCTGGCTGAATGTTAACTGCTTTTTTTATGAGCATCATGGGTGTAATTGTTCTTTCTGAAGCACAGCAGGAGTTTTATAGAGAAAGTAAAGTGGCATTAAAAGAGACAATTTTTCTGTCTTGTCATTTCAGTTGGCCAACCAGATGGTGTGTCTGTGGCTCAGAAGGAAGAGTCTCCTGAAACCATGGATGCCATTCAGGATGAAGTGGCTCCTCAAGTGAATGGAGAGAAAGTGGAGAAAGAGTCTGCTGATGCCAATGATATCTCTGCTGTTGAAGAGAAGGCGGTGGAGGAGAAATCTGCTGACCCCAGTGAAGTGGGCTTCAAGAAGATCTTCCGTTTCGTGGGCTTTAAGTTCACGCTGAAGAAGGACAAAAGTGAGGAGAAAGACCCTGTCAAGTTACTGACAGTCAAAGATAAAGATGGAGAAGAGGTTGCTGAGGAACCTGCAAAGGAAGAGGAAGCTGCCACTGTTGAAGAGAAGAGCACAGCTGAAGAAAAGGAGGCTGATACAGAGGCATCCACCGCTGAGGCTCAGGTGACTAAAGAAGAAGACAAGGCTGAAACCACTGAAGTCCCTGCTGAAGGTGCTGAAGGTGAAGCTACCGAGGAAGCAGCCAAAGAGGAAAAAGCTGAGAAAGAAGGTGAGACCAGTGCACCATCTCAGGAGCCCATCTCAACCTTCAGGAAGCTCTTCACTGGTGGACTCTTTTCTAATCTGAGAAAGAAAGCCAGCATCAAGAAGACAAAAGAGGAGGAGGAGAAGGAGGAGGCAGCTAAGACAGAGGAGGCTGGTGCTGAGGAAAAGGAGGAGAAGGCTGAGGAGCAGGAAGATGCCAGGGAGGAGGCATCCGAGGCCCCTGAAGAGGACAAGTCAGAGCCTAAGGTTGAAGCAACTTCTGCCACTGAGGAAGAAAAGCCAAAGGAGGAAGCAGCAGCTGTACCTGAGGAGAAGAAGGAGGAACCAGCTGCTTCAGAGGAAGCAAAATCTGAGCCTGAAGTAACTGCTGAAACCCCTGCTTCAACAACAGACACTACTGATGCAGCCAAACCAGAAGAGGAAAAGGACAAAGCTCCACTGGAGGCGTCCTCTGAGGCTGAGGTGCTTTCATCGCAGGAGAAGGCAAAACCCCAAGGAAGCCCTCTTAAAAAGCTTTTCACCGGAGCAGGCTTGAAGAAGTTGTCAACTAAAAAACAAAAGGCCAAGAAAGATGTCGAGACCAAGGCTGCAGAGTCTGGGGAGCAGGTGGCTGAGCAGCTTCAGTCCTCCACTGATTCAGCAGAGGCTCCCAAAGCTGAAAGTGGGCCATCTTCTCCAGAGGAGTCAGGAGAGCATGTTATCGCTGTAGAGGTGACCCAAATGAATCAAGCCAGGAAACTGAAGGTGAAGTGGCTTCTGATGGAGAGAAGAAAAAAGAGGGCATCATTGCCTGGTCCTCTTTCAAGAAACTGGTAACACCCAAGAAGCGTGTCAAAAGGTCCTCTGAGAGTGATGATGAAGCCGCAGGTGAGAAGCCAGCCAAGTCAGCCACCTTGTCATCCTCTGAGAGTGCTGCTCTGACAGATAAGAGTGTGGAGGAAGAAACTAAGGAGGAGAAGCCCACAGAGGAAGAGCCAAAGACTGAAACTACTGAGAAACTAGTCAGTAGCACCGAAGAGCCCAAAAAGAAAATGGACACCTCTGTCTCCTGGGAGGCTCTAATGTGTATGGGTGGACCCAAAAAGAGGACCCGCAAAACCTCAGATTCTGATGATGATGACGAGACCAAGATTGAGGAAGATGTACCAGCTGCAGCTGCTGAGGGTGAACAGGATGGCAAAACTGAGGCTGCCATTGTCGCTTCCCAAACTAGTGAAACTGAAGGTGAAGTTGTTTCCTCTCCTGAACCTTTAAGCAGCCCTCCATCTGCCTGGGACACACTGAAACGCATGGTTATGCCAAAGACTAAGGCCAAAAGTGAGGAAAAGGCAGAGGAAAGTGCAGAGCAAGTCCAGTCAGACAGTGAAGCCCCGAAAGAGGAGATGTCCTTTTCTCTGAGAAAGTTCTTCCCTGGACGCAAGAAGAAGAAGGCTGAGAAACAATCATCAACTGAACAGGGCTCAGGTGAGGAGGACTCTGATACCCCAGCAGTGGTTCCCCTCTCAGAGTTTGATAAGCCAGCTGAGGCTGAAACAGAGCAACCTGCAGAAGAAGGAGCAGAACCAGCTGCAGTCCAGATTAAAGTAACTGCTGAAGATAGGTCTCCTTCATGGATCTCAGCCAATGTTGAAGATGCCAATGATCAACATGATCAGCTGAGTGATATTCCAGAGGAAGCAGAAAATGCTGCCACACCAAAGTCTGTTGACACTGACATTGCAGATGATGATGACGTGGCTGTGCCCCCTAAGTCTCTTGGCAGGACAGGCAGGAGACTGTCTACAGCAGAAGTGAAGCCTGTTGCTGTAACTCCATCCACAGAGACCACCCCCGTTCCTAAAGGACCAGAAACAGAGAGTGCCACAGAAGTTCTCGAAGGTGTGAAGGCCCAAATCAGTGAACTCCCTGCCAAGACATCAGTTGCTATTGAAACATTGCAAACAGAACAAGCTGTTGCAACGACAGAATCTGAACTACCAACTGAGACTGCTGAATCCAAGACAAGCTCTGTCCTGGAGATGCACGCCCGCGACGAGGCCATGGCTATTTGCACTGGCCTGGGGACCAAGGAGATTGCCAAAGTCGCCCTGGAGAAACCTCCAATGCCCATTGTCGAGACTATGACTGTGATTCATGATGCTTTAAGCACAGAGGTGTCAGCAGAAGCCCCGAAAGAAAAAATAGAGGAAGCTGTTGTTACTGAAGATGTTATGCTTGAGGCCCAAGTGCACCAAATAGACACTACTGAGCTTGAGCCTGCTGTCGAAAAAACACCTAACTCAGTGGCAGACATTCAAACAGCCAGTGAGACCTATGAGCCTGAGATTGAGAAGGCTGGAATCATCAACACTGTCCTGCAGGGATCTGAGGTCTCCCAGCCACCCACCACTATTGAGAACTCACCTAGAGCTGTCATAGTTAATCCTATCATGCCAACATGTGAAGCAGGTGTTTGTGCCCAGAGCATCCAAATCACTGAGCCAACTGTAGAAACTAAGGAAGTGAAAACAGAAGTGGAGCAACTTTCTGCAACTGAAGAGATCACCCCAGTAACAGAGACCGTCCAGGCTGTGACTAAAGAGATAACTTCTGTTGTATGTGAGAAGGCAGAGACTGTCACAGAGGAGACTGAGCCAGAGATTCCTGTAGTTTCACCAACTGAAGAGATTGCTGTTATCTCAGAAGCAGTTGTCCTTGTTGCCCCACTCAATGTGGAGGCTCAGCAAGCGGAAGCCTCAAACACAGCGGCCATTGAAAGTGAATCAGTGTCTGTAGCAGTTACAGATGAGGTGGTTAAGGAGACGGACGTTGAGGTCTGCACTGCGGTGGAGAACAGTGAGGATATCAAGGATGAAGTTGTGCAGCCTGACAACATTGAGGCTCAGAGCATGACCATCGCTCAGAATGTCATTCAGGATGCTGTGGAAAAAGTTTCAGAAGACATAACTGAACCCGAACAGCCTGCCATCCCGTCAGATGACATCTCAACTCCAGTCCAGGCAGTAGCAACGACAGAAAAAGACATTGAGGTTGACCCAGAAATCCCTGTTGTCACTGAGACTCCCATTACACTCATCTGTGAAAAACAATCACCGAAGTTGCTTCATGTCGCCATGGAGGTCACAGATGCAATTCCTATTGAGGTCACAGAGAGTATTGTTGCACCTGTAGAGGAGGAAAAGGAGGAGAAGAAACCAGAGGAAGAGTTGAAGCAAGGTGAGGAGGTAAAAGTAAGTGACGAAAGTGCTGTTGTGGAAGAAGTGGTAGCGATAAAAGAAGAGATTCAAACAGAAATTGAAGAGGTTAAACCAGAACAAGGTGTCGGTGAGTTCGTTGGGGAAGTAAAACTTGAAACAGAAAAAGAAATTTCAGAGGCACCTGCAGAGGAGAAGAAAGACATGGTGTTCCACATGCCAGTCCAGGTGGTCCTGCATACAGCGCAGGTGATCGAGGATCCCTCAGTGGAAGAAGAAGCTGCAGTAGAATTCGATAGCAACGGCCCCGTAGACTCAAATCCACCAGCTGAAGACTCAAAAGCTCAGAGCCCTGCAAGCCAACAGCAAGTGTCGGAACGTCTTTCTACGGTGACAGAAGAACCTTCAACTTCTGCAGAGGATGATGGAGAAGCAGCAGCCAGCCAGCCTGAGACAGAGACGGAGACGGAGAAATCATCATCGGGAAAGTGCGCGGAGGTAATGGCTCAGGTGATCGAGGTGATTGAGGAGGCTGTGAAGGAAATCGAGCCTGTTTCCACAGAGATCACAACAGCATCATGAGCAGGTAAGATGAACCAGATGCCATTCATAGATGTGAAAGTTTTCACAAGGGTTGCTAAAAGTAGTTTTTCAGCATTTTAGCGTTGTGAGGAGTAAAGAAAGGCGGTTATTTTCAAAATTCCTTTGTTGGCATATCAAACAATCTTCTCATAGTGTTTTTTTTTAAACATCAATGGGCCCTACTTTTATTAGGGAGTAGGGGAGGGGATTTGCCCACTGACCAGATGAAAAAGCTTTTGTTCAGACTATGAGTAACCAGGGGACCTTTGATATCAAAGCAGGAATGCCGCCGTTGACCCCTTCTTTGTAGGCCGGGGTCTTAAAGGGAAGCGGTGTGTGAGGGGCAGATGAACTTGTGCTGAAAGACTGATTATGATTCCTCCACTCCCTCCTCCTGTTTTCCTTCTATCACAGGCTCAGTATGGAGTCAAGAAACCATGTCGGAGTACACATTTGTTAGATTAAATTACAAAGCCTCAAAGAGCTTAAATTGGGGTTTTTCGGTTGTTTTGACTGAATTATATCTTTGGTGCATACAGGCAACTTTATATAAACAGGCACTTTTTATGGGCAGAGCTTCAGAGTCATTGTGCGTTGTTATGTGATGTAATCATTCACTTTAATATTTATTAAGCAGTCCTGCAGCTCTGCAGCAAAGGACAGTTCTGAAAGGAAGCTTAGTGAGTTACAGCAGCTGCTTTCTTACATTAAGTACAGTGCTGACAAACCATGACAGAAACAAATGTGTTTAATATATACAGCATATGACTCTTTGCATTTGAGTATATTAACATGGACACGACAGTTTAATGTCATTATTAAATTTCTAAACTTACCTTACGCAATGGGTCACACCAGCATAAAAAGAGATAAATAAAGCAAAATATACGATGATTAAAAGAATAAGAGGAGTAAAAAACTGTGCAGGAGTATATAATGTAGCATAAGGAGTATTTTTTAAAAACAGAAGAAAACAGAACAGAAAAGTCAAATATTAAATTTGCACATGTAAATGAGTAGTATTTACACAAAGGATTAAAGGCAAATAGATATGCTCTGTATATATAATCTCCATGTAATCATATAAATATTTCGGTATATGGAAATAATGGATTATTAAAAACAAAATCCAAAACCAGAAACAAAAGTGCATTAAAATATATTTTAAAACCAAAACCTCGACTAAAACAAATGTTAGATCCTTTCAATTTTTCATTTCAATAATAATGTAACATACACAGGGACAAAGCAGTTGAATGATGTCATGTGAGCACTAAAATGGTTTCTTTTTTTTTTCTAATTTTGTTGCTAATATTTATTTTTGTGTTGCCCTCCTTCCAGCTGAAGATACATGACTTCTGCCTGGGCGACACACTGTCTGGACCAGGAAGTGAGTGACGAGGGAGAGCGAGAGAGAGAGAGAGAGCAAGAGAGAGAGAGAGGAGGCTGCGGCTCTGCAATAACACGATGAGACCCGCCCACAGAGACTGAGCGACTGAGCAAAAACAGCTCCGCCATTCCCTCCATCTCCCCTTCCACCTGTAAACCCCACCTTGCAGCCGTTTTCACCGCAAAGTGACGTCCCACCACACGTCCTCACTCACTCATTCACTCACTCACCCTCATACACTCATCCATGTCCTGTGCCTCAGAAACATCTCATTTGGCCTAAAAAAAAATCAGTGTGACGTACTGTATGTTCAGTGTCTCAATGACTTTCCATTGCCCTTGCTGCATAAGGCAACCCGATTGAGTGTGCATATGTGTGTGTGTGTGTGTGTGTGTGTGTGTGTTTGTATGTGTATAGCAACAAGAGTGAGCTGATGTCAGAAGGTGAAGAGATAGAGGATTATTATCTTGTATATTGTATTTATATCTTGAGTATTCTTCCATTCAACTTTAATTTTTTCAATTTTTTGCCCTTTTTTTTGTCATTGTATGAACATTGTTGCCTTTTTAAGAAAAATTCTCACGCAATCTGTGATACATGAGGTACTCTTTTAAGCAACGTTGCAGCAGTGGATAAAATTCAACAAAGAAAATTCCTGGACTTTAACAAATGTGAAGCTGCTGCTTAAAAGTGCCGCATGTATCACAGTTTTTATTTGTCATTTTCAGAGGTTATTTCGAGTTCTGAACCACGGTACAGGTTTGATTCCGCTGTCGGGATGCGATGACGCAGACTGCAGAAATCAAAAATGGGAGGGCAGAGTGTGTGATGATATGTAACGCAAAAAGCACCGTGTGTTTGATTTTTGACACATTCTCTTGTCACAGTGCGATGCATCCCACCAGAATATTTTAAGCTTCATGTAGATAAGAAAACCAATCACTGCCTGATTTACTGTGAAAAAAAAAACATTGTTACACATTGATTCTTGTAAAGATACAATAAAGTACTATTATAACACTCTATTTGGTTAACAAATGCCAATTTTTGACACTGTCAGCATCATTCGGGGTAGATTTGTGTGAAACAGCATACAGTATCATATGCACAGTGTTTATTATCATGTTTGTATTGTTTCATTTTGACATTGTTGCATTGGTGTGTCAGTTTTATCGAGGTTTAACATTTTTTCCTGTATCTCTTAGACTGTGTGTCGACACCCTCTGTTGCCTACAAAAAGTAGTACATGTGTGTTATTTTGACTTCACCCATGTGTTTTAATGGAGGATCCTGTGTTCATTTTGGTGTGATGCTAGAGCCTGCACTATGTTCTTCACCCTGCATGATAGCTCAGGTTCATTACATTGGCACCAGGGAGGACGTAGACTCACTGGTTGTTTATTTTCAAGAGGCACAGACACTGCATGGTACCAGAAATAAAATCAAGAGCTCATTTTACTTCTTACTTTAAAAGGCAAATCGAATTAAGATAAATCAGGGAGTCACGGTTTTTCCATTGCTCACAGGATAAGACATCAGTTGCATCCAATTAAATCCCTAAAACTATCTCCTCGCAGACACTTTTATTTGCATGTCAAACCTCAAGTCATAAGGTCAGGGCTTATTATGGACGTATATTGGAAAACTGGGAGATGTGTTTTACAGCAGAGGGGTTTTAAAACATTCCCAGTGTCTAATTTTACCACCAAAGCAAACATGTGATCACGTATTTGTTCACTTCCTACCAAATTTTGCACTGTGTGAACCATTTGGACGCTACAAGAATCTGCTGAGCGCTGCTTTAATCCAGAGACGTTCAATCATTGGCTGATTGTTGCAGCTGTAAAAGCCCGCATTTCATTAAGCTTTATGACCAAACAAGACACAGATCAGGAAGTACGGACCCCCTGATCAGGTTATCACCCCCCTTTACTTTACAGTGAGGGTGTGTCAGCCATACTTGCTTTATGTAAAATAAATTATTAAACAACATAGAACAAAAGACTTGCTATTGTTGCATAACGTAAAGCAGTCAGTAAATCAGTCCTCCCTGTTATTTTGTAACACACTTAACTGTGAACCTGTTAACATTTGTACAGATTGTATACCTATGTACTTAAAATAATATTGTTGTAATATTAACAAATAACCTGCCTTCATTTAGCTTAATATTCATGTAGCATGGTCTTAATGGTCTTTTATATTTTCCAAGCTGTTAATAGTAAGAATACAGAAACTTGTCTATATTTCATCCAATAAAGTTAGAGTAAATCAGTGTGTGTCTGAGTGTGTGTCATTTTGTCTGTTTTTGTGGCACTACTCACAATAAGGGTCAGTGACATGAGACCTTGCCATTATTTCAGTGTCATTTCACCTAAAATTTTTCAACACCATTACTTATTAGTATTTTTTTCTGTTTTCCAAGAGTCAAAATATCCTGTGGTGCAACCATCTGCTCCTAGGAACTGTTTGGAAACACTGAAATTACTCTAGATCTATTCAGATTTACACATGCATAACTTATTGTTTATGCTTAATTGGTATTTCTTGATTGAATTCATCAGTTTATTGTGAATTAGAAGAAAATAAATATTAACTACATTTCACACTACAAGTGAAAATGTACCATTCTTAAATATATGAACGTAAAATACATTTTTTTCTGAACATATATGAAGACTTATTAACATTTTTGTGGAGAATTACTTTTTCTCTACATTTAACCTTTCTAAAGTGACATCAATATTTATCAAAATATTCTCTTCTGCATTTTTCAGTCAAAATTGGGTATTTTCCTATATTTAATGAACTGATCATATGCAGGGTGTCCCATAAGTCTCCATACATGGGAGACATAATACATTCCATACATATATGGTTCTAACATGTATTTCTTTATATTTCTTCTTTATAGTTCTTCAGCAGACATGCATTGAAATGTGTTCCCGACAAAATGGCAGTCATATAGAGCATATTATATAAATAAAAATGGTTTATATCAAGAAACGTTTATTTTTCCTATGTATAGAGACTTATGGGACACCCTGTTGATGTTTATAAAAGCTCAATGTAAATTCAAAGGTTATTCTATCAAAACAGAAAAAAATCAACTAAGTGACAAAGTGACATTTTCAGTGAAATATATTATTAACTGAACCTAAAACAAGCATCTGTAATCACTGTCACTGATCAGACTACATGTGTTTTACTGATAATCAATGATACAGAAGATGACGGTGTTTTCATTTTCACTACAGAGCCTCTGAACGTCTAAGTGGATAGTATGTGACGATGATGAAAAGCTGACAAACTGCATTCTACCTGAATTGTTTACATGTATTGACTGTATTAGTGGTTCAGAGATCTTTCAGTATTTTACATCAGTAGATGCTTTTAGTCAATGGCGGCTGTTTAGGTCTTAAAGGGTTTAAGCAGGTTAAAGAAATTGTCAAATCATGTGATATTTTCTTAAGCCACGACTAATTCACCTAGATGAAAAAGACTAAAACAAAGTTACTCACTTTCAGCTTTAGTAATTTATTCCTATCTCTTACATTTTAAAGTTGACCTATTGAAAATCTTGCGCATCATTAACTCATAAACATTTACAGTAAAAAAAAAAAAAAAAAAGATAAATCCTAGGAACAGTGAGTCCTGGTGATGCTTTCTATGCTTTGATTGAAAACATCAAACTAATACAACCCACAATTATAAAAAGATGTGTTTTATTGTTCATTCTTCATTGAAAAACAAAGTTGTTTATACAGAAAAAAAACTTACTCACATTCCTGAGAACACAGATAGATCACAGTAGATGTCAGATGGGCGTTGAGGAGCAGGGTTAATATTGTGTGCACCCAAATATCAGGAGTTAGGGTTGTTTACAAGTCTTATATGGTGATTCAAATACCAACAGTAAAAACACGGTCAAATGTCTCCTTTTCCTGAGATACTGAGATGTTTTAACACACGACTGCACAACCAGAATTACAGGACTGATATGAGTAAAAACCGTTTAATTTTGTGTAAGGCTCTGCATATCTGTGCATAAGTAGAGCTCTTGGAAGTGAATGTCAGTAGTAAAGCATTTCAGTTGCCTGGACAACACAAATAGTTTGAATCAGTACAAATACTGGTGACGATAACCTGACAGAGGTCTGATTTTACTTTTTTTTAATTCATGGCAAATTGGTTTTATAATTGGCAACCACCACATTAGTACTGAAGACGTCAACACTGTTAAACACTCCCTTCACAAGACCATAGTTGTGTAAATGTGTTTCAATGGTTGACAAACAGCTCCATCTAGTGAAACAATGGGGTAACTGTAAGGAGGGAAACCACTTTCTAGTAGTCATTGCAGATTTTTTTTTTTTGAGAAGTTAAATTCAGGCCTCATCTTAATTATCATAAACCTAATCTTAATGTTTAACATACTAGGGATGGGCATATTATCAAAAACGATCATAGAGTATAATATGTAGGGCAGCAAATTGAACAAGACTATGTTAAAAAAAAGGCAGATTTCAGCGCAGATTCATTTGTTTCACTGCAAATATTGGCAAAGATGATGCAAATATTAACGGGACACTGACACATATACACGTTGCCTCTCACACTTGGAAGACAATCTGTTTTTTTACTTTACAAAAAAAGTTAGCAACAAGACAATGACTTCAACAAATATTTTTTTACAGAGAGAAAGGCAATGTTGTTGTGAGAAATAATATTAACTGCACAATATAGATTGCATTCCAAGCCTCCTTCCACTGACTAAAGGCCCAAATCATTTAAATATGTAAGATTTCAGGTGAGTTTTAGTCAAAACTGTGATGCTCATGGATATGTTTGCAGTATCCCCATACCCAAGGCATACTTAACGATATTTAACACACTACTGGAGCAAAATAATAGTAAGAACTACCATATCGCCTTCTTTTGCTTCACATTTTATGGACTTCTATGTAGAGATTTTTCACAAGTTCAAGTCATCAGTAGTATAAAGTGTATCCCAAAGAGTAAATGATAAGGTGTAATAAATATCATATATTGTATGAAAATCATAGTTTTTGCAAATATGTAAAAGGGATTTTTAAAGCTGCACGAGTCATGTCAGAAGTAGTTATCTAAATATATAGCTTAAATTTATCAAGTGGAAGAAGTCCTAAATAATCTTTCAATTAATAAAGAAGCAGTAAACTGTTCGACCTCAGACATGACTTACTGCTTTTAGATAAAAAATACATGTCATACCCATCCCTAATACATAAACTTCTGCTAAATCAAATTAACTCCTATTTTGAAAGCTATGTTTCTGCTAATATACATAAAGCTTTGCAATATAATGTAATGCATTATTTATAAATGTCACACTATAGAAAATTAGAAAAGCATGTCAAATAAAAATTAAGGGCCTTTAGGATTAGATTTTAGCAAATTATACAATACACAGATGTACAATATTGTACACAACAGCCTCCAATCAAGGTACGTGTGTAACGTGTGACATTGCTCCTGGAATCAGTAACCGGACTAAAGGTAAAACTATGAAATGAGTGGTACAACTGTAAACATGAAAATGGACTGCTCTCCCTTGTTTAGGCCCATTTTCAGAGGCCAAACTCTTAAGATCAGAAGAAGTTGTGCTTGAAATGCTGTAATGAAACAGGAACCATAATCGCACTTCGGGAATTAACAGAGTACTCCAACTTAATGACACTGGGGAGGAGGAAAATAATGGTCACTAATTACAGTAAAGTGGAAGACACTTAGTTTCCTGAATGACTACTCAAAATAAGAGCGCAGATTGTCTCACGTGGATACGCTGTGGAATTATAATGCAGTATATGATCAGCACAAACGTCCATTTATGATCATGAACACTGACTCTTCCTAACTCTCTATGTGCAGTATCAGGGGTATTGTTAACAGTTCACACTTCCTCCTCCTTAAATCTAGTTCAGCCAACACATCTCACAACGCGCTGCCGGCCGGAACTGTCAGCTTCCTCTTCCTTTTGTATTTAAGGTCTGTGACTGCAGGCTCACCACAGCTGCTCGGAGGGGAAACCAATATGCTACAGTCTCAAAATACAACCGTCTAATACCAATGAACAGCAACAGTACAGAGATGAGATGAGTAAATCCTTCATACTGTTTGACTTTGCCTTAAGTCTCATTTTAATATCAGTTTGCAATTGCTTTTCTGCTGATTATGGGTTGAATCCCATAGAGTTGTAGACTATGAACCTTCATCCTCAAAGCCAAAAAAATTGTGAAAAATAGAATTGAGAACCTCCAACATACATACCCTGACTAGCTCCACCTTAGCTTACCTATTAAACATAACTTAGAAAATAAACATATTGTTAAAAAGGACAAAACACAGTTTTGGCACTATTCTACGAGGATCTCCTCAGTCTTTATGGGTTCTAATGGGGTGCCGGAGTTGGACAGATCAGAGCCTTCATCTTTGGAGTAGTCGTCACGCTGC
Organism: Sphaeramia orbicularis; assembly: GCF_902148855.1. Taxonomy (NCBI): domain Eukaryota; kingdom Metazoa; phylum Chordata; class Actinopteri; order Kurtiformes; family Apogonidae; genus Sphaeramia; species Sphaeramia orbicularis. The sequence goes on along the minus strand of NC_043979.1, from coordinate 37,267,438 downwards.
AGCAGGGCTCCTACCCCTGTGTTTCCCTGCAGCCCCACTAGCCCCCCCTGGGTGAAACACAAGTGTTTGATCACTTCATTAGGACTAGAGAAGGTGGTTGCACAAATGTTACATTTGTAAGGCTTTGATGAGCCCAGGAACATGGCTTCCATCTGGCTGGCGTCATCACCAGCGGCGCACAGTTCCATGCTCTGTCGGTCCACCATGGTGTAGGTGTCAGCCCCTTGGTTCAGACACACATGCCGGGCTGCCTGGTTAGCGCGGCAGAAGCTCTTGCCACAGGCGCTGCATTTGAAGGGCTTTCCTGTGTGTATGTACATATGTTCACGCCAGTGGCTCTTCTGAATGAACTTACGCCCGCAGGTGGAGCATTCATACTTTCGTCGCTTCACTTCCCGGTCCAAGTCAGCGCTCTCCAGGTTATCGATATCTGCGATGTCTGATGGCGGTGGTGTGTCTGCCTGGGAGTTTAGCCCACCTACACCCCACCCTGATGTGGACACCTCTGCTCGGGGTGAGTCCGAGTTGGTACCTGAAACAGGCGTCTGCTCGTTGTCACTGATGATCTCGACAGCTGTAGCAGCAGCAGCAGAGACACCAGACCCGGCTTTACTTCCCTTCAGGACTCCCTCTCCTTCCACGCTGGGTTCTCCAGTGATGACTGGTGAGAGAGCACTGCTGGGCTCCGACAGCGGCTGCTGCAGAGCCTGGGTGTGCTGGAGGAGGTGCTCCCTCAGCAGACTTCTCTGGCTAAATCGAGTCCTGCACAGATGACAGGAGTAATGCTTCCGGAAGGAGGTGATCCTCTTCATGATGCTGGGCTTTACATGGAGGATGGCACCACTTGAAGAGCCGTCTGCATTAAGCAATTCTGTTTTGCCCTCATCAGTTGGAGGCTTTGCTCCGCTGGTGGACGCCTCCGCCTCCGGGGGTGAGAGGGTGAGCTTGGACGGTACAGAATTTGAATATGTAGCTGGTGTGGTGGCTGGTGTGGACGGATACTTCCCTTCAGAGCTGGGCTGGTCCATCTCAAAGGGTGAAGAGAGCTGCCGCCGGGTGGACAGTCTGGACGAGACCGCCACCTGCTGGTCAGAGATCTGGATGCCGTAGAGGGAGGTGGAGAGGTTGATGCTCTGCTCTGGGTGTGAGTACACGGACTGGCTGGCCTCTTGCAGGAGTGGATACGCATGCAGGAATCGGACCCCCTGCTCCAGCCGTGCAGGATCTATAAGCTGGGGGGCCAGTTTCCCTGTGTACATCAGGTTGAGGAGGTAGCTGAAGATATCTGGCTGGATGTCAGCAGCCTTCAGACGCACACAGTCACTGAAAAACAGACAGTTGGTAGATAATGTTAGATAATGTTGCATATTTTCAGTGGCATCATACAGGTGCTGCGGCACCACAGCAGTGTCTTAAACATCCATGGTGCATTAGAGTTAGAACAAATGATCAACACAGATGATGATTAATACAGATCTGAACATTTGTCAGCCCAATGCAGTCTTGGGTCCTCACACTGTAAAGAAAAAAAGCCCTTGAGATTTGTTTTGCAATGATGTTATTTTGGGATTGTAATAGTGGTCGAATTCTATGATGAGGAAAGATTTTTCTGTCAAGGTTCAACAAATTCATTTGAATACCATTTAAGACCCATTTCACAACCCAAACACTATAACAGCCAACGTTGACTGCCTTTTTTCTGACTTTCAATCCAATTCTTATGCTTTTCGACCAAAAGTTCTTAATTGTTTTTTTCCAGTCCATTTTTAATTCCTGTCGATCTCAATTTAAGATATTTTACTGCTTAAAACCCAGACAAATATTGTTTGGACTTTTAAATAAATGCAGAGGCCCAGTATTACCCCTTCAGTGCATGTGTACTGTACCTGTCCTGGTGAATAAAGAGCATCCTGAAGTAGTTTGAGAAGGCAGCGAGGACAGCTTTGTGGGCTTTGAAGAAGACATCTCCTATAGCCACAGTGCAGTCACACAGGAAGCCAAACTCCCTCTGAGCATTAAGCTGCTGCAGCAGGATAAGACCATGGTTGGCCAACTCCATTCTTCAACCTGCACAAAGACACACAAATAAACACACACACAGACAAAAAATGCAATCAGTTCCTGTTTGGAAGAAAACCAGAGTTTATTGTGAATACAAAGAGTCGGTCTGACGAAGGGGATCTAACGACCTTGTAAAGGTTAACTTCACACAATAGCGAAGAATCATTTTGTTACACTAAGAGCAATTTGTGTACCGCTAATGTAATAACAAGGTCATGCGACATGACAACGTACACAAAAAACAAAAGTTCTAGATAACAGGAGAAAATAATCAAATATTAATATGTGTATAGCAATAGGCCTTTCCATGTGGTCATTTTATACAAACTATTTAATCACTGAATTTACAGAAAATGTACTGTATCGTGATGCGTTTACTTATGCATATATGAAATTACATTTATGTGACACTTCAGTCATATCACACAGCAATGACAGAAAAATAACAAACATGTTTTTCTGATTTGTTTCTCATGTTGTGCAAAAGATAAAAAAAGTCAGTGAATTCATATTTATCTCACCATAACATTCTTGTTTGATTCTAATAAACAAATATGAGAGGGTTTAGGCTCCTGAACTGGCAGCATTAATAATTTTAAGATCTGTTTTATGCAGAGATAAACAGGGCTCCTTTCACACCAAACACTTCAGTGTTTGGTATGAATATGCCTCTATAAATTTTTACTCTGGTTTTCAAAGATTATTGCGCAAGTCGCCATGGTTGCTGCTACACAGGGCTCTCGGCTTTAGTGACCCTGAAATCAAAATTAGAGGATGCTAGGGCTTTTTTATCTACGCTTTCCTATCCACTGAACAGTGAGGAAACACGACTCTGTAAGACAAGCCTCTGTGTCCTCTGTCTCCACGAACATTTCAGAGGTCTGCGCTCTGCTGTCCACTGAGATGGGTGTTACTGACCCTAAAGTTCAATAGAGGCTTCAGGCCATCACATGATCAGGGTTATGGGTGTCGACACACATTCCTAAGGCAGAACTGGTTCTACCCCCTTCCAGTGGAGAATGGAAACCGCCACAGTGAATCTACTCCCCAACACTTTCTCCACACTATACAGTCCATCAAGACAGAATGTGACAAATACTTTATCAAATAAGTTAGGTCTGATATGTATAATGCTGCTGTTGCATATCACCTGCTGGGTGCATGAACACAAACACATCATTCCACTCCACACACATGTATTTCATCACAGAGGTTAGAGTGCAGAGATGCTGAAACTACAGCTCTTTAGGAAAAGGGCGGGTTTTCCATGTCTTATCAAAGGCAAAAGGAATAACATGCTCTACAGCTGTAATACACCAACAAACAAAACAATGCTCTTTCCACACAGAATCCAAATAAACACTCAAAATCAGTGTATATTGAACTGGCTACTGTTTGTGTTTGTATTTGGAAAAATGAAGGCCAATTGAGGCACTTGGAATTATTGACTGGAAATTGATTGGAATTTTCCTGTTTTTAAGCAGGAAAGAAATACAGTTAATAGCAGCAATAACCCTGAGTATATTCTTATTTGCACCAATATCCTATTATTTGTTGACTACATTTAAATGTTTGCTTCTTCCTGTACACAAGCTTTCCTTGATACATCAAAGCATTATTTGGTGAAGATAATTTAGCAGACTTAGTTTAGCTCAGAGTATGGGTGTCAAACATATGACCCGTGGGATGAATTTGTGAAATGCAAAAATTATACTGGCAATATTAACAATCAAGGGTATCAAAATCATTTTAGTTCAGGGGCCACAAACAGACCAATTTGATTTCAAGAGGGTCACACAAGTAAAACATGATCATAATAACTCCAAAATTGTTTCTGTTATACTGCAAAAAACTACAATTACATGAAAATGTTTACATTTGCAAACTATCCTTTCACAAAAATCTGAATAAAATGAACAACCATGAATAATCTGAAATGTCTTAAGAGAAGTAAACAATTTTAACTATATTATGCCTGTTACTAAATGTTCTGTGTCTGCGGATCCACTGTGATCTGTAAGTTGTAATGCACATGTGTAAATAATAAGCTGAGGCATAATATTGTTAAAATTGCACTTATTTGTCTTAGGAAATTTCAGGCTGTTTGCAGTTGTCCATGTTATTCCGTTTTTTAAGGAATGTTTTGTAGATGTAAACATTTTCATAATGTAATTTTGGTGAACTTTGACAACCCTGGTTTAGAGATATTCAAGAAAACATGAGCACAGTGTGTCTTCAGGTCACCCACGCAGCCTCCGGCAGGATTATTGGTTGGTTTGGAAGAGGAAAATAATTGTAAAGGACATCATCACTGACTGTCCACAATGAAGAAACAAGAATTCACATGATCCACAGAGTGAACAATCAATACTAAGTTGTTTGCAACAAATAAAAAGCACCGCCCCTGAAATGATGTAGACACGTGGAACAGTCACTTCCGTACTACAAATTTGATGTTCTCGTGACGAACACAAAGCTGCACGCGTGGATAACATGTAGACGCGTTTAAAGAGAAACAAGCGAAACGGGAGGAGAGGCGATCGGGTTAAAAGAATGTGTGTTTAATTGTAGAAAGACGCAAAAACGCGGCCGGACGGAGCGTTGCCTCTCGGTTGCTATTGCTAACGCGAGAAAACGGACATGCTCGAGAGCGGGCGCGAGCACCCAACACACACACATAAAGAGCGCGAGACACGCAGGGGGATGGGGCTGGTCACGAACGCGTTTCTTTTAACTTCCCAGTCACAAATACAGTTAACAAGAGCGGACACAAACAACCGAATAACGTCACAGTACAAGTTAACGAACCGGCTAGTACGTAGCTAACCACAGCCGTACCTGGTCTCCGCGTAAATCCGTGTAGTTTTGCCGTGTCGCCGTTGTTTGTTACCGGGGACTCGTCCGTCCTCACTGGGTTCGCAGCAGCTTGTACTGTTCCTTTGCAAACGCAGCATTCGTTGGCGGCGGAGAGGGTCGTCCGTCGGTGCTTTCCGGTTAGGGGTTTTACGTTACAATCACATGACTGTGGGTAAAACCAGCCAAAAAAAAAAAAAAAACAGCCGTTGTAAAATCCGTTGAGCAAGCTGGGGGCGGTTGAGTTAACGTTAATTTCCCCAGCAGAGTGTAACCGCTGTTGGGTTGCCAGTTTTTTTTTGTTTTTTTTTTGACAGCCGGTGAGTTGGAACATACACGACTATCGGTCTGCTAGTTAAACATTACGTGTCTACCGTTAGCCGGACGTTAAACGGAAAATCTGCATGTGGCTGTGCACATTTCCCTTTCCCTCCCTCCTCTGAACAATAACGAAATAACGTGTAAGGTTTTCCACAAGTTAAAACCCACGATGTAAATGTTTAATTCTTGTACTTTAACGTATCTGTCTCTTATGCTAACATATAAACACTTTATAACAAAGTGCCGACAAAACGGATTTAGCTTAATAGACCTAGTTTAACGACGTCATTTATCCAACAATGGATTCAGCTCTTTAATGTGAAACTGTAGTATGAAATACTAAAATGCAAATTGACCAGTTTTATGTACTATAGCAATATTAATCTCAGCAGGTTTACATCAAACTTGTATTGAAGCAACAAAAGGGTAAGTATTAGGCTATGTTATAAAATACAATTTGCCCACTAATATGTCCTCCTGAGACCCAGAGAAAGAAAAGTTTTGGCTTATTTATTTATTTACTTATTTATTTATTTAGTTATTATTATTATTATTATTATTATTATTATTATTACTACTACTTATTCTACATATAATAGGCATGTTTGTTTTAATAGGAAACAACATAATGTTACAGTTTATTGAGATACAATTCTTTTTTTTATAGATTGTCCTTTGCAGTGGACAGTGTTTTCTGTTATAAACTTTAAAAAAAAAAAAAAAAAATTAAGTAGTAAAAGTCAAACTTTTGTACCCTACCAGGGACAAAAATGCATTGTTGGGTTTCAAGAGGATAATATATGCAATCCTGATCACAGCATTTCCACATCAAGCTGGTATTTATTTGTATTTACTGGTATTTTGATAAACAGTTAAGTTGGAAAATATAGGCTATTGTAGAATGTTAAATAAAAAATAAATGACTAGCAATGAATAAGGCTCCAATGTAGGATAATCCTTTAATTAAATTACTCAAACTAAAGGTGTTAGCCAAACATCTGACAACACTTTCCTGATATGAGATTGAAACTTATTCATACATCACTGGGGTAGTTTCAGAGTGGTTTACTGTAAAACCTGAATTATAAAAAGAATACACACCCAAATACTGGATGTTTAGACAAATAAGGGAAAAGCTACAACACTGTTAGTGCTGATATTCACTTACAACTTACTAAAACAAGGTACACCCCTGAGCAAGATTCACCCACTGGACTATGTTAATTAATAAAAATAGTGAATTATATGGGGTTATTCCTAATTTTACAGGATTTTCTCCTGTGACTGAATGTAACTATACTGTAGAAACCTAAAAGGCATGTCAGAAAGGCCAAAAATGGGTGTCATTACAGAGGGAATAGGACTTTTACCTATATTGATGATTTTATGTCAATTATAGGAACCTGTGTTTACTTTGTGTACTATCGTAAGTCAGTTTGTATAGCCTCTGTAATTAAGATTAGTTGTAAGCGGTATCAGAAACATTTATCAAGCCAATCAAATGAACTTAAAATACTAATTTGTGTTATCTCCTTGGGTTTGTAGTAACCAAGGTTACCATATGTTGGTTTAGTTGTACCATTTTCTGATCTTAACAAAAACTTTCTCTTCAAAAAAGGCTGAGAACTTATATATCAAAATGCACTACAAGAGGGAACAAGCAGAGGTCTTGGAAATGTATTTCAACCAAACCACACTTCCTGTCCAGAGGCACAGGAAGTGTAGGAGAACCCCCTCACAGTTGCACTTTGGAGTCAAACCCGTATGTTGTCATCAGTGAGTTGGTGGATGTTGTACCAGTGTAAACACCCATTTTTTCTAGACATATTATTACAGTGTGTTGCATTTAATCCTTAGGACAGAGTCCACAGGAGTACTGGACTGAAAAATACTTGCTGGGAATGCAGAGAATGGGTGGGGAGGCTGTCTGAAAAAGGAGACAGGATTTAGGGGGGTGGGGACCAGCAATGTGTATGAAACAGGGTCTTAAAGTCTCTGTTCTGTCAACAAACAACGCTGACCCTGTCCCCAACTTTATTGAAATTAATTGTATGGTAAAACATGATGCCTTGGGGGGGACTGTAGGTTTCTCAATCTAATAAAATTCACTATTAATACAGGAGTTCATAAAAAAAAGGAGCTGAAGGTCCTACAGCAGGGCTTTGAAAGAAACAAATAACACTATTGCCTCTTCCACATTATCATGCATCATTTAAATCCATTAATTTCAATTTGTACCTTTTTATTGACGCAAAACATCATGAGACAATCGTCCTTCTCATAGCTGCCTCATACAAATTTCCTCTATTTCTTGTATCTATTCTATCAGTGGACTGGACTTTCACATGACTGTCCCGACTTCCACAAAATTTAGATTTTTTCTGCTTTAACGCATTACAACCAACTGCACAGTATTCAGTGCATGAAATTGCTTAAAAAGTTTTGCGCCGGATTGTTCCCAGATTCTACTGATGCTTCCACATAAATTCATTTCACACAAACATATTCGGTAGCCCTGGTAAAACGGCGTCATTCCGCTGTTGCTCGGCCTTAAACACCTGTTTAAACAGGCCCTTTAACGTTAACTGCCGCCCTCCCCCAGTTCATGGCCTGTTTTGAAACCGGAGTGGTGAGTCACAGCTCTGTCGGTTTAGAAAAACAGCCTGGCTGAAGCTTGGAGGGGGGAAGGGAGGCCGGCGGTGGATGAACACCGGAGGTGGACGCAGCTGGACTCCCACTCCCAGGGACCTCACATCCTGACAACGGTCCGCCGTGTTCCCATAGTGACCGGGGCCCGGGGGTGTTATAAGGCAGAAAAAAAAACACTGCAGCAGAATTGATATGCACCCAGTAATCGTGAGCGCAGCCAATCAATTGGTCATGTTCTTCAAAGGAGAGATCAAAAGTGTCCGTCCGTCCCTTTCCCAAAAACTCTGCAGTTGACGCCTTATTTTTTTGCCATAGAAAAGCCCATGTGTTTCACCCCATTTTAAGGACATAGTCTGTAAAGATCTCATATTTCTCGTTTAAACTTTGATCTTGAACGTACAACATTACATAACAAAGTTGCAGTACACAATCATGGGCATTTGACCGGAAATTACAAATTGCTCCTGAAGTAGTATAACCAAGTAAACAATTCTATGTCCAAGCTTCTTTCATTTCCTAAATGAGTGACCGCTGTAGATATGCTTATTTAAGTCTTTACTCTCTGTGGGTTCAAATATGTGTAATTTGTGAATAATTAGAGGCTTCTATTTGCGCCGCGCCAAATATTATTTCCATATCCAAAACATTATCCCGCCCCCTCCTCTGTTTCGCGCCAAAAGCCTTGGGGGTTCGAAACAAATCCGCCCTTTCCTGCTGGGCCAATCAATGTCTCCATGACAACCGTTGCCCTGAACAACGGGAGATGCCTTAGGATGCTGTTTCCCCAGCAGCTGAACGACATGCGCAGTGCGGCAGTTCATATGACTACACGCTCAATGTCACCAAACACAAAAAATAAAGTATTTAAAATGGAAAAGCACAGACACAGAAAAGCCTCCGGGACACCGTTTGCATCCCGCACGTGAAACCGAGACAACTGAGGACCAAGACACACAACTTGTAAACATTGCTGTTTGCGTTTATACCGTTAGATGGTAGTATCGCATTCCGAAAGAAATCCAACGAAGTATTGGAACCAGGAAGCAAACATCTAAATGCAAAATATTTCTTGACGGAAGTATGAGAAAATAAGCGTAATATTGTTTACGTGCCCCCCCCCCCCCCCTTTTTTTTTTTTTTTTTAAGTTATTTGAGTATTAACGTTGTTTTCACTGTCTGCTGCAAAACTTTGTTCGTGTACCTAAAATTGTGTTGATAAAGTTCATTCAACATTCACCTTCTGCTAGAAAAATGGCGGCTGATCATACAGTTCACGGAGTTCCTTCACTATCTGCCAAAGTGGTTGGGTATGTTGACAACTACTTTAACTACGCGGGTTATATCTTAAATGTAACAGGTAACCAGGTTAACCAGCTGCCTTTTTACTAAAACGCTCTTGACCTAAAGACTGACGTAGTAAGTTGGTAATAGTGTTAGCTCTTTGCTAACGTCCAATTCACAGTTAAAAATAACTACCGGTTAGGGTGAAAATAACAGTTATGTAACGTTTGTTTGATTAAACAGTTGGGTGTTTATGACAGCGCCGTTATGCCTGTATGAGTCGTGTGTAGTCCAACATAACTTGGTAATTAGCGGGGTAGCTACACCTGGTTAGCTTCCACCTTCCATCATTAGCTTAAGTGCATACACCTGCGACAATGCTAAGAACAGAAAAGATAATCGTGGGACTTCATCTTTTTCCTACAGGTCATTTGCTTATTTGACTGTAAAAGACAGATTGCCGACCATCCTGACTAAAGTTATAGACACAATACATCGCAATAAAAACAAGTTTTTTGAAGAATTCGGAGAGGTAAGGATTTACAGTATCGGCTAAATCCTTTCATTGAGCAACAGCCTGTCGAAGTGAAACATCATTTTTCAACCTGACGCCTTTGTTGCCTGTGTTCAACAGGAAGGCATTCAGGCAGAGAAGGCAGCAATATCTCTGTTGTCTAAGCTGAGGAATGAGCTGCAAACGGACAAACCAGTATTACCCCTGACTGATGACCTGGAAGATGTAGACTCCTGGAACCAGTATTTGCAGAGGCAACAGAGACTGGAAGGGGACCAGGAGCTTGTGAGCTGGTTCAAGTCTCCATGGCTTTATGTGGAGTGCTACATGTACCGCAGGATACAGGAGGCCCTCAGACTCAAGTGAGATGACACACAACATTTAGAATAGTTCCCCACTTTATTACCCTAGAGTACTTTATCATTTGGTCAGAACAATATCTCACAATAACTATAGCAATATATTTATTTTAATATTGTACTTCTCTATCAGTAATGATGTGTTTCAACATTTGTTGCAGTCCTCCCATCAGTGACTTTGATGTCTTTAATGAGGGAAAGACTCAGAGCTTTTTTGAGTCTCAGCAGGCTATGATCGTTTTGTGCACATACTTGGAGGGCATGAGAAAGAACATAAAGGAGCTTTCTAAAAGCCAGCTGTCTGAACATTTTAACAAACTGCTACAGGTAAGTACTTTCTGAATGCTGTTATGATAATTCTTAGTCTTTTTTTTTTCTTAATGAAAATCAATGAGAGTAATGAGCACATGTAACATTTGTGTGATAGTCATTTGCCCTCTTTTTTTCCATTTTATCTTTCTGTGTTCCACCCCACTAACACAAGAATGCATTAGCCAGATATTGTCAGACAAATAGATGGTAGTGGATAGCAATCACTGAAATTTTAATCTGTGAATATAAAGAAAAAGTGACTTGACCCATTTATAGAATTTTAAACCCATTCTGATTGGATGTGATGGTTGATTTCCTTCACCCAGTATCTCTATGTGGATGGTTGTGCTTCCTTCTCTTTAAGTACTATGGCATACTTTTAGCTGGGAAAGTACAGAAAAATCCACAGCTTGGCCAAAAAAAAATCCCCATCTGGATTTAATGAAGCAAATAGTTCAGATCCTTCCATTGGATATTTACTGCAAGAGATTCATGTTATAGCTACAACAAGTACCTTTAACCTAACTGATGCAGTGAGTAGCTTCTCATTTCTTAAATGATCATCAGCTTGTAGACAGCATAAAGATTGTCCTGTTTTTCAATAGATTAAATGTATGTGATCTGATGAGTCCAGATTGACCCTGTTCTAGAGTGGTGGTCTGAAAGGGGAAGAGAAGAGGCAGATGAGCTGATTACCCATCATGCTTTGTGCCTATATTGCAATCTAGGTTTGCTGCAGTTGATCAGGTTTAGGTTCAGGAATGTTATGTGACCAGAAAAGACAGGAATGATGTGACCTTATATAAGCTTACTGAAACAATGCCACAGTGAATGTGTGCCATAATTAAATCTTAAGGGTAATATTAGTGTTGGTGTGTTGTTTTTTTTTTCTCTTTTTGGCCAGGCTGTGCACATTGTTGTCTTGTAGCTCAGTGAAGTTCACATTTTTTTGTAGCCACTCCAAAGTGGCAAGAAACACATTTTTATAGTGCTTTAAATGGAGATTAGTTAAGCCATTTTCAGAAACATATGTCAAGGTAGAAGCTTCCTGTCATATGGAGGTGTCACATGATCATTTAGTTTCAAACAACTATGCTTTTACTAGTGGAGATGATGTACACTTTTTGATAAAAGTACTACCCATTTAAAGCATATGGAGGATGAGGCTGTCATTTGTGTTGTAAAGGTACCCTGTTTTGGTTTCACTCCTAGTACTGCCATGTATTCTTAAATGATGGTACCTGTTGTTTGGTTGACTTGACCTCAAAGAAAAATATGTTTTGAGTTAAAGAATGATACTGATTATGAAAATATACTTAGACTTTCAATTTATTTTGTCACTTTTTCTAGGTGGCTCTCTGGGGGAACAAGTGTGATTTGTCCATCTCTGCTGGCCAAGACAACTCACAGAAGGTCAGTCCCATCGATTCCCTTGTGAGCCTAAAGCCCTTCATCCTGGTGGATCACTCATCCATGGTTTGGTCAACTCTTATTTCCACCCAAAATTCAGGAAGAACTGGGTCAGTCAGAGTTGACATTGTTCTAGACAACGCAGGCTTTGAGTTAGTGACTGACTTGGTTCTGGCAGATTTCTTGGTTTCCTCTGGCCTCGCTCATGAGATCCACTTTCATGGCAAATCATTTCCATGGTTTGTCTCTGATGTCACAGCTAAAGATTTTCAGTGGACCATCCGGCAGATGATGGCAGCCAATCACATGTGGATGTCCAGAAGTGGTGTCCAGTGGCAGAACTATGTGAAGGAAGGTGTGTGGTCCTATCATGACCATCCGTTCTGGACTCAGCCCCATGAGTTCTGTGACATGGCAGCTGATGCTCCTGACCTGTATGCAACCCTGCAGGCAGCCGATCTTGTGCTGTTCAAAGGTGATCTCAACTATAGAAAGCTAACTGGGGATAGAGACTGGAAGTACACAGTGGGCTTCCATACTGCATTGAGAGGCTTTAGACCAGCACCACTCTGCAGCCTGAGGACTCTAAAAGCCAATGTCCAGGTAGGTCTGCAGCCAGGCCAAGGCGAGAATCTCAGCTCTCAAGAAGTGGATTGGATGACCAGTGGCAAGTATGCCATCATTCAGTTCAACAGCTCACTTGCAGAACAGTAAGGCGGACCTCTGGATTTCACAGGGAAGGCATCTATAAGAACATTACACTGTACTGTAACATATGCAGGAATATCTTTAATAATCGTTTAAGCCATAAGACCATTTATTTGAGGTTCTTAAATGTTGTCTTTGTTCCTCATTGTTTTTAGCACATCATTATGTTTGATAAAGTAATACACAATAACAGAGGAAAGTATTTTTCACCCAAGTATTTAACATCTTTATGTACTACTTAAAATTTTAGCACTCTCACACAGAAACATTTTCCTGGGATTGAACCACAGCAAGATAACATCCACAGTTTACAAATGTATCCATGGAGACGACATAACACATTTTCGATTGCAAATAGTTTATTATATGTGGTTGATGCACTATTGAGTCATCATGTTTACATGTATATAGAGATTGAGTTGAAATTTAGCAGGAATTTACATATTCACATCTGAAACCTACCGCAGCAATGCATTTGCATGCAGTTGAGGAAAGCGCTGAATGTTGCAGTGAGGCAGTCATTTTACGTCGACAGAAGGAAGATGATTATATAAGAATCATTCCCAGTCTGTCAGATGGCACAGTGTAACAATAACAGTCACAATGTGTGCATGTTTAGTTTTATGAAAAACCCAGACTGCTGTATATCTTTATAGGTAAAAGTGGACATCTCTGCACGTTGTTGTCATCTAAATCACCACTGTCAGTGTCAATACCTCAAAAATAATAGAAACTGGATTCTTCACAATGCTGTTGAGGAAAATGATAACACTTGGAATCATGGGTTTGATCAAAATAAAGGACTGCAATGATGATGCATTTTTCACACTGTCATATTTTATATATGGGAATGGTGGGCTATGTGGGTAATGATGACTTGATTTTTTAACAATATTTTCATGATTTTTTTCATTTAGTGTTGAAACAGCTACCATTCTGATGTTTATGAATGTATTTTATTTTTTAATCACTTTGATCTAGATTAGTGCTGCAAGTACTAATTACTTTCGTTAGTGATCCGTCTGACCAATAAAACTACTAAATGTTTTCCAGTGAACTTGATACTGTTGTTACAGAATGACCAAGTTATGTTATATATTTTTAGTATCGGGTGTAGTAGTGTGTTCTTACTGGCTTCATTAAATGTACATTTTATTTGAACTATTTTGATAGCATTTGTTACATGTTGACCTTTTACATCCACTAGGTCAGGTTGGACTGAGAAACCCAGCCAAAAAAACAGCTGGAAATCCTGCAACATTCAGATTATTATTCCTGATGCCGTGGGAAAACCAACCGGCATCATTTAGGTAGCTGACAAGCCTTCGTGTAAGTGGTCTGTTGAGAAAATGTTACTGTGTGAAGCAGCTATCTTTAAGCCTTGTTAGGTAATTTAGTTGTTTTATTAGCTGCCCTTCTTTTTCCTGTTTCCTTAGTATTGCCACATTTATTCTTTTAAAATGCAAGAAAATGCATATCATCAGGGCCAGTTGTTTTCCACTTGACCTGACATGTCCTGAAAATTAGGCTGTTTACTCATGAAAGATGTTGGCTAGAGATGGGAAAATGATGTCTCTGCCAAATCCCCTTTTTTCTCAGTGTTGAAGCAGATACATAGTTACAGGTAGATGTATTGAAGTATAAAATTTCACATAGATTTTATTTAAACCTTATTTAATCTTAAAGACAGTGTCAGCAGTAGCTACATTTTATTTTACACCTGCAGTATATGAAAATAATCTGTGTATGTTTATTTCTGCTTCTTTTACTTATTACTTTTTTGCAGGGACTGGATAGATACCTGAGTTAAGGTACTGCGTTTGTGCCATAAACATGAACATTGATTTCCTCGACTCTTTATTTGCATAAAAACTACACCTTTTGCTCAGTTAGTGTTCTATTTACCTGATAAAGTAATGATTGATGAACTGGTAAACATGTTACACATCTCTTGAAATATTTTCACCCAGAAAGAATCAATCTTCTTCAACAATCTTCTGACTTCTATTTAAGATTTTATTTATTTATTTATTTTAATTCAAATAAAATATTGGTAATACACTGTCAGATTGCCATCAGTGCCCATTTTGGGAGGTTGATTGTGTAATTGTTGCCTGTTGAAATGACCTCCTGGCTCTGTTTGCTGTGTTATGGTGACCTGGCACTCAAACACAGCACAGTTATCGATTGGGCTACGTCTTTAATTTGTTTATCCTTATTTTGAACCTTACTGCTGTTCCCATTGTGTCCATTGAGGTTTATGTCTGAGAATCAGAGACAGATGAGAGAGTCGAACACTGAGAGGGAGAGAGAGAGACGACTCACAGACCCTGAATCACACGTCAGATATGAGCAGGATTCATATGTAAGAGGTGAGTTCTGAATCATGGCAGGATTAGTTTTTTTAGGGCTCCTTATTTTAAACTATTGCCCTGATGTTTGTCATTTCCAATGTGATTTGATTTACTGCGAGCCTCAGGTGTATTCAGTAATGTGGGTGCAAATAGATTTGTCATACGTCATTATTTAACCATTGAGTATCACCTAAATGTTCAAAGACTTGTTTTTCCTGAACATTTTGATGAGGTATTGGAAGGATAGCTTAATTTTGGCATAATTTCAGTGACTTTAAGATTACTGCGGAGGAGTAACTTAAGTGTTTTCAATCTATCAATAATGATTCAAAGTTGGACATAGATATTTTATCTAAATGGAATAACTTAAGAGTTATAATCAGTAATAAAATGGTAATTTATCCTTTTTTTCCCTCCATCTTTTTCAGGACTGATATAGGATGTTTTTTGGAAAACCAAAAAACTAAAAACTAGAAAAACCAAGGCTTCTAAAAACTGAGATTAATAAGGGATTTAAAGAGCTATAAAATTATGCTCTTACCAATTATTTCTACATTTTGTAGTGTATTTCAATCTGTGATATAAAACTGGGTCTTAACCCAAAAAATGAGGGAGGTCTAATGAGAACTAGTGTTCCTCTCCTTAGATTTCTTTTTTCTCGAGAGATCAGATATAAACATAAGTCAAAATGAAAAGAAAATATTTTTACATTGATGTCATTGATAGGAAATCTGTGGGAATTCAGGGTTTTCCTGAGGTTTCTTGAAGACTCATTTTCTGTGTGCAGGTCATGTGATTGTGAATTTCCCTAACAGGGCTTCATTTTCACTCTTTATTTTTTTTTTATTTAGCAACTGCTGTCCTAATGTTTTTGAAAGACTTATGTAGATTGCTGGAGGGGTTGATTTTCCTTCCAAAATATATTTAAAATTTTCAATAAAAACTGTCTAATGTCATGTAATTTATCTGTATATACCAGTAACCAAGAGCTTAAAAACTAAACTTGATGTTTACTATGGGCCAACTACATCCATTAGATCTGGGAAAAGATATAGATCTGATGCTTTTCACATTGATTTTACATTAGTTTCATGTAGGTTTGGTTGCTGCTCCTGGTTTTTATAATAGTTGTGAAAACCCTGCAAATCAACTCTTTTCTTTCCATTTTCCTCTCCAGCTCCTTCATATTAATGGACATGTATTTCTAGGAGTAAAAGAGGAAAAGGCTCTGATGGCAAAAACCCTGTTGGAGGTTGGGAGGAGTCTTTTTGGATGTGTCTGTTTTTTACTGGGTGGGTGGAAGCTCCAGGCAGATAGAGCAGTGGAACTGGAGGAAAAGTGGACCCTTCAAGTTGTCTAACAGGCTAAAGTAAAGCAGGGAGGGTGAGAAAAGAGAGAGCGGCACTCGTCTCCACTCCCCCTCCCAGAAAATGGGAGAGCAAGTCTAAATCATGTTGCTTATCAGTGCTGTTGTGCTGTGATGTTGCTCAGACAGAGCCCGGAACAGAGCAGGCAGCCTTGCGGATCACTACTCAGACCCAGGATCAGCTCAGAACTGGAGAGCCTCTCCCCACAACGTCTGTCGTCTCCGCCACGCGCCCCCCTAGTTGACATGTACCCCGAAGAAACCCGGGGGTCTGGAGGGGTAGCCACTGTGGACTTCCTGGAAGGTACGTACGACTATGCCGCCCCCACCCCTGCCCCGACTCCTCTCTACAGCCACTCCAGCACTGGCTACTACTCTGCACCTCTGGACGCACATGGACCCCCCTCTGATGGAAGCCTTCAGTCCTTGGGCAGCGGGCCCACCAGTCCACTTATCTTTGTGCCCTCCAGCCCCCGCCTCAGCCCCTTTATGCACCCACCCAACCACCACTATCTGGAAACCACCTCGACTCCCATCTACAGGTGAGGAAATGCAGGGTTTTTTTTTCCTCCAGAGGTGAATCTAAAACACCCAGGAGCCCTTTAAGGCTCACATCACTGCATTGATTTCTATCATATTCTTCTCCAATATTTGTCTTTTTTTTGTTTTAAATGTATCTTCTGATTTAAGTTGTGTTTTGCCATCTCCATGTTGTGTCAGTTTTTGTTTGTGCTGTAGTTTTTTTATTATGTAACTGATAGGAGCAGTGCAATCAAAACATCAATAAGGCAGAGGGTAATTTGTCACGTGGTCTCTTTTCTCACTCTGTTTAAACAATATGATTCATTAGGAAAGTAAATTTTCTTATTTTATCTTGTATATAATAATTCATGTCTGTATTTGCAGATATCTCAGTATCTTGTTAAACAGCAGTAGGACAAAATGATTCTTTGTAAATCTTTATCTTACAAATAATGGCATTGGCACTTTGCACAGTCCTCAAAATGCAGTCAACAAAACATAATTATATAACTATTGTTTTTTAATCTCAGCTTTATACAAAACATTACCATTATCTCCATAGAAAGGATCAGGCTTTGCCCTGGTTTCTAATTCCAGAGATTAAGGACTTTGTCAAGGACCTTGAAAAAGGAACAATACGTAAGAACAGCAGAGGTGCATGTACAGTGCACATGTCTCAGCCACTGTTAAATCAAAATTAGTCTATTAATTTAAAAAAAAAATAATGAAAGTCATTTATTGGAGAAGCAGGGACAAAATGTATGAAACCCATACAATCTGTTCTGTGTCATAGGTCTGGGGCACCGTCCAGTCAGCAGCTGTCTTCCAGAGATGACCAGTGTGGCTCTACTGATGAGTCCTTCAGCGTGGGCGAGTCTGGATCTCGGGCCGGGTCTGGGGGGTTTGAGATGGCCAAGGATACACGATTCTGTGCCGTGTGCAGTGATTATGCCTCTGGGTACCACTATGGGGTGTGGTCTTGTGAGGGCTGCAAGGCCTTTTTTAAGAGGAGCATCCAGGGTGGGTATAGCTCATGTCTGTACAGATATTATTAGAATGATTAGAGGAGTTGAGTTATTTTATTGCACTGTTTAATTCTGCTTCATTTTTTCCTTTACCTAGTGAAATTGTGGGAGTTTTTTTGTTGTTGACATTGCATTTTATCATATCAAGCCTTTAGACAATTTTTGGGACTTTTTATATTATGATTCTCCCAACCACCTGCCCCATCTTCTACCTCTTTAAGCAAATAATACAATGCATTGATGTCAGTTTGACATTTAAAGTATACTGAAGAGGCTTTCTTGAACCACATCTTTTTTAACAGACATTTACATCGACTTTTTACTATCTTTGTATAGACTGAAGCACTTAAACACTTTTGCTCTCAGGTAACTAAAGAACATAGGTAGTAATAATGTGGGACATCTCTGAAGAACATCAATAGAGAATAATTAGTTGGCTTTAAGTGCAGTGATTGTGTCCATTTTAATATCATATATTGATTGTAAACTGCTTGGATGAAGTTAATTTTGAGGCTTAACTAAAAACCATTCATGGTTGTTGTTTTAAATGAAGGAAGCAGAAATTCCCCAGGTCTGTTGTGTGAGCAAGAAAACACAATCAAATATTTTCCATCTGTTTGCATCCAGTCTTTTATACAACTCTTGTTCTGTGTGCAGATCAAAACTCCATTTGCTGTAGCTGGCTTAGTCATGTTTGGGATATGTTGCTTTGGCATATTGATCTAAATTCTTCCAATGATAGACTGGTCATAAAGAAACCAATAATCTCCATGGCGATGACAAAGCCAAGATGCCACATTTTAATTTGCTCCATCTCAGATCCATTTAAAATGGGAATAGAGTGTTCCTGGCCACTAAATAACCTAAATCTGAACTGAACACATGAGTGGGGGGCTTGAAGTAATAGATTTTCCTCCATTTCAGGTCACAATGACTATATGTGCCCAGCAACCAATCAGTGCACTATTGACAGGAATCGCAGGAAGAGCTGCCAGGCGTGTCGTCTCAGGAAATGTTATGAAGTGGGCATGATGAAAGGAGGTTGGTAGAAGATGCACTGGATTTAACACAGTTTATCACCTTGATTTGACTTAACTTCTTATTTTTTACAACTTTGTACAACTAAGCTTCTCTTCATTTTGTTATATGTCTTAATGTGCTGTTTTGGCCTTTCAGCCTAATGATTAGCTGCCATCTATCTATCACATCTTGTTATAGAGTTTGGCACAAATATGAGTAAACTGGTAGATGCAGATAAGCTTCAGACTAACTTTAATATGACCTTGAAGTGGTTTCCTCTTAAGGAGTACAGCTACTGATTAGCACACACCCACAATTTTGTTTTCATACTTCTTGAATCACATACTTGAATCATGTGCTGTTGGTTTTTATGGCAAGAACAGCATAAAAATAGTCAACGGATCAAGAATCTGTGGCTGTTTTTAATGTGTATTTGCATATTTTGGAATTCTACGCTGCCTCCTCAAGGCGTTCGCAAAGAACGTGGTCGTGTTTTACGGCGTGATAAACGGCGGACGGAGAGAGACAAATCCTCTAAAGACTTTCATCACAAAACATCGCCACATCTGGACGGGAGGAAACACTGCAGCGGTGGAGGAAAGTCTTCTGTGACCGCGATGCCTCCCGATCAGGTATGAATATGAATGTCTTTATCTTGTTGCTGAGCAAATCAGAGTTTTCCATTGAATCGTCTTTTGATGGTTCTTCTTTTCCAGGTTCTCCTCCTTCTCCAGGGAGCCGAGCCACCCATACTGTGCTCCCGTCAGAAGCTGAGCAGGCCCTACACGGAGGTCACCATGATGACACTGCTCACCAGCATGGCCGACAAGGAGCTGGTCCACATGATCGCATGGGCCAAAAAGCTTCCAGGTAAGAAAATTATCATCTGGTACTGAAAGGTAGTCACAGCATGAACTAGAGGTCCACGTTTTCCTCTGTCGCTGCCACATGGTAGTAATGGTATTGGTTCTAGTTTATTTATTTATTTTGCCATTTCCATAGCCTTCCACCAAATTTTAGGAAAATTAGTGCAGTAATCTTTATGTAATCCTGCTGAAATTAAAAAAACAAACAAACAGAAAACAAACAAAAGTGATGGCATAACCTTGTTGTGGAGGTGATAAATATTCACAATCCTAATCCTCAACAGTACAGTAAGTGGGTACCATGCACTTGACTTTTTTCATATGCTCTTGCACAGAAAGTGTGGCTTCAATGATCTCATTCCACTGCAGAGCTGGTTTACTTGTTAAAACAATCTTTTTGAAGGTGGAAAAGGATCAAACCAGATATTATCGACACTGTTCACAATATCACTGATCTGAGGGGATGAAAACATGGAGATTTCACTCTGTTGGTGTTTGTCCTCTGGTCTGATGACTGTTTCGTAGCAATTTGTAACTAGAACTAGGAACTTCAAACAGCCTTGTTGGGGTCATGAGCCTTTAACATCCAACACATCCTACACATTACAGAAAAGTAGTTGAACTCAATTCAAAAAACTTTATTTGTCCCCAGTGAACACATACGGTATGAGCAGCATGATTACATGAAACTTTTATACAACCAAAGAAATGTAAGAAAATAAAGTTTAAAAAATATACAGGGTGGGGAAGCAAAATTTACAATATCTTGAGGCAGGGATTGAAAGACAGTGTATGACCAGTTAGTTTATTGAAAGTCATGAGAATTTATTTGCCACAAGAAAATTTACATAATAGAAAATGTTTTTATTCTATGTGTCCTCCTCCTTTCTCAATAACTGTCTTCACACGCTTCCTGAAACTTGCGCAAGTGTTCCTCAAATATTCGGGTGACAACTTCTCCCATTCTTCTTTAATAGTATCTTCCAGACTTTCTCGTAATAGTTTTGCTCATAGTCATTCTCTTCTTTACATTATAAACAGTCTTTATGGACACTCCAACTATTTTTGAAATCTCCTTTGGTGTGACGAGTGCATTCAGCAAATCACACACTCTTTGACGTTTGCTTTCCTGATTACTCATATGGGCAAAAGTTTCTGAAAAGGTATGGATAATAGTGTTAGGTATGATTATGACATCAATATATGTTTGGTTTCAAAACAATTGACGTAGTGCCTGCTGAGAAAAAACAACTAAATGTTCCTTGTAAATTTTGCTTCCCCACCCTGTATATGTATAATATACAGTAATATTAAAAACAACTATGTACAATAAATAACATGTGAATGTGTGGATAAGGTGGGTAAAATGGATAAACTGCAGATAAGATATGACAGAATTTAAACATGTGTTGTGTATTTTGGGAAATTTTCTATTTACAATTGTTACATGCTTTCAGCTTTACTTTATTACTGCATCTTCCACACAGAACGTACCTTGATGTGCTTTAAAGAGTAAAATTAAAACAGCTGAGCCAAGAAATGGAGATTTACAAGACACTATAATATAATAGATAAAACAATGGAAAGACTCAATAGCATTTGGTTAAATTTCAGTTGTAATTTCTCACAAAGTTTTTTTTTTTGCTTAACACTATTATTTTTATTCCCTGATTTTTCGATTTCCCCCAGTTTTGCCTAATATAGAAAACATCACATCAAGATGAAAACACAATGACTTTTCAGCCTATTAAGTCCTCTCACAATAAAAGTCCTTATTAAATGATGGATGAGCCGATGTGTTTTGCTCCAAAGAGTGTTTATCAGGAAATAAAACATGACAAAGATAGATGCTTTGTATAAAACTCATCAGGTTGTCATGTGCTTTTTTACTCCCCATATTTTTTCTATTAGAGATTATATCATTTTAATTAAAAAACTCCAGTATATATTTGAATTGTTCAGATGTACAGATGTTCTTTGTCTGTGTGTGTTCTCCATTATACTGCAGAGGTAACAGCAGAGTGGTGTGAGACCTTTAACTCACTTAGCCACACACACAAACACAGAGCCATTACAGTGACAGTAATTACAGTCATCACCTTTGAGAGGATTGTTTGGCAAATCTGCTGGCACCCCATAGAGTCTAAATGCAGTATAACACATCACCCTTTTGCATGCACACACATACGCACACACTAGTTACACCTTCCGAGTGAGTAAATCCTGATTTTGAGGTCTTACAACCTTGTGCGTCACTAAAAGCCCAAAAGTACACAGTTTTAATTGCAAGGGGTCCCAAACAGGGACAATGGGAGGGAATTGGTTGTAATTACATATGAATTTAGACAGCTGAGTGCCAGTGATAAGGCTTCTTGCAAGAGCAGAGAGATTGCAGATGGTTTCATTAAAGTAGCCGTACCCTGCCAGAAAACAAGAACAGGCATATTTTTATTTTTATGAGTGGGATGAAGGTGCACGGAAAGCATTAAACTCTGTGAGTGTTAATGTACAACAACACCACACCACCCACCCCTTTTTTCCAATTATCACTGATAAAACAACACTTACCGGTAGCAGATGTTTTGTTGATGTTTGGCTCCGTCGTGGATTTTAGTGAATAATTACTATAATCAGCCTAAAAGGCACTGACACACTAATGTCGATTCATAATTTCCAGAGATGATACTTTTGAGTTGAGATGGACTGAAACACTTGTTTGTTTAAGAGATAATGTCATGTTAGAAGAGCTACAAAGATATTTCATCATGCTCATTGATATGTGTTTTTTCATCATAAATATTTAAGGGAAAATGTGTAGGGATGAAGAAACTTGTTTGGAAGCCTATCAAAATACTCACAAGAAACTACAATAATACAATACATTACATAAAAGATAAAATGCAATAGTACATGCAGTCAAAACAAGTTGGTAGAGATAAAAATAATCTCATGAAGGAAGCATAATAAGTGCATATGAAAGAAGTGTCAAATCAAAGTATGAATGTTAAGGAAGGATACAATAAATTAGAACTGACGCCACAGGATGCTTCCTCCAAATATAAATAAGTGTATTTTTAATTCTGGACAGTTTTGACCTTTACGTCACCGATAGCAGCTGGTGAAAGGACCCACGTCAGCATGGGCTGACGCTGACCAAGCATACTTGGTAGCAGGTAACGGTCATAAGCAGTCGATTGAAGCAGTGTTGTAGTCTGTTCTCTGTAGAGACATGCAGGCTTTCCCTCCTGTGTCTCAGCATCCATTCGGCTGCTGTAGGGGTCAAGATAATCCATATTCATTCAGAATAGTCCTCAGTGGCTGACCTCAGAATAGACAGTAGATTTGAGCCTTTTTCTACAATGCCAAATAAAATCTCTTTAAATAATTCCACCAGATTCAAGTGATAGACATAATCAAAATATAAGTTGGATATAGACATTTGCCTTTATATTTCCATATATTGTATCTATTCTTTATTTGGTGTTGTGTTGTACCATGTGTTTAATTAGGGTTCCTGCAGCTCTCCCTCCATGACCAGGTGCAGCTGTTGGAGAGCTCGTGGCTGGAAATTTTGATGATCGGGCTCATCTGGAGGTCCATCCACTGCCCTGGAAAACTCATCTTTGCACAAGACTTGATCCTGGACAGGTGCTAGCCAATGCTCCTTATACTTTTTGATTTTCCCTCCTCATTTGTCCACACCTCACACAAGAGTGATACATCAGCATTGTAGATTTTCCATTTCACACCTCACCAGCCATTGTGCCATCCCAACATGTCCATCTAAGAGTGAAAGACTAATTACATGTTCCCCATGGAGAGGAGCCTCTCTCCCCTGAAATACCCCCTCATCATTACAGTGCTGAGCAGGCAACAAGGACAAAGATTTAATCAAAGCCTCAATGCAAGGAATGATGGAAGAGGAAGAGGAGAGCGGTAGAGGGAAAAGATGAAGGCAAAAGAGGCAAAAGAGCGAGAGCTAAATGATGAACCAAGAGGATGAGAAAATAAAGATGCAGGCAGACTGGAAATGTGGCTGTTTTCTGCTTTGCAGGCACAGTCTGTTCTCTCCATTTCACCCAGTGTTCAAGTAAACAAGCTCCCCAAACCACAGCATGCACCTGAGGAAAAAGCAAGGGATGGAGTAAGACAGAGAGATGAGACAGACAGACAGATGCAGGCAGACAGAGCTTTTACCCTCTGATGTGCTTGATAGACCCATTTGATTCCCAAGTGTATTACAGAGTATTATCTCTAAAACCTGCTCTGTCCTCACCAATTGGACATGATGACTTAAATGCTGCGGGTCAGGTTTGACAAATTCCCTTGGCTCAGAGCTGTCCAAGTTTATCTGCTCTCTAACCACTGGATATTACCCATCTTTCTATCACTTTTGAACTGTCTGAAAGATGGAGTATTGCAGAGATTTGATCCATTAGTTTGTCTGCCTTCTCTCTGGATACTTTCATAGTCACACATTAGTCGGGTGTCTTTTCCTCTTACATTGATTCAGTCTGACTTTTTGTGTCATCGTTCATTTGTGAGGCATGTAGTCTTGTAAAAGAGCAGGAAGGCAAAAAAATCAATTCATCAATCTAAAATCTAAAAGTTTTTTTTTTTTCCATTCTGTAGAAATGAGGGTGACTGTGTGGAGGGAATGGCTGAGATCTTCGACATGCTGCTGGCCACCGCTTCCCGCTTCCGCATGCTCAAACTTAGACCTGAGGAGTTCGTCTGTCTCAAAGCGATCATCTTACTCAACTCTGGTGAGGCAACATGTCTCGTCTCACAATATTCGCTGTTCTGCCATGTTCAGGAAACTGAAAACAAACTGATGCCTGAAAAATCCTGACACTAATAAAAACACACATTTACACATATTTCGTCATCCACATGCAAACAAAAGTTACAGTTTCTGAGAGTAAATATTGACGAGCGTTACACCTACAGAGGTGTAGATGTGAACCCTACTCAGACACATTAGGCGAACACAGTGTTCTGGAAAAACCTGTACTGTCAATATGCCCGATAACTGTTCCCATGACAACATGAGACAGCAGACAAGGGCTGTGTTTGTCCCGGAGATTGAGGTATTCTATATGGGGAAGTGCCTAGACTAAAATACCAGTGAGATGAGACTGACACAGCTGCTGGGTCCACATGAACTTTTGATTGCTGTGTGGGCATATCTGCAACTGCAATTAATATCTTTGGCCTCATTTTTCCATGATGCTCAATTAAAAAAAAAAGAAAAAAAAAGAAAGTAGGGATTTCTTCAATACAGTGTAGTTTGAACCTCAATTTGCCATCAGTTGAGTGAGCCTTTTACATTTTACATTTGCGTTCATACATATTCTGCTCCTCCTGTGTTTACATAAACTTCTTACTAATAAATATGACCGACTTTCATCTTTCAGGTGCCTTCTCTTTCTGCACCGGTACGATGGAGCCTCTACATGACAGCGCAGCAGTGCAGAACATGCTGGACACCATCACCGACGCCCTCATCCATCACATAAGCCAGTCAGGATGCTCGGTGCAGCAGCAGTCGAGGCGTCAGGCACAGCTGCTCCTCCTGCTCTCCCACATTAGGCACATGAGGTAAAACTAAAGTACAAGAGCTCTTTTTTTTTTTTACCAAATTAAAAGTCCATAGCTTTAGAAATGTTACCCTAAGAAACATGATTTAATTGCAGACAGGGCGTTGAAAGGGTTAGTTTTTCTTTTAGAGTTGTAATTGATTATATTCTTTCAAGTAAACTAGTTGCACCTTGGTAATCTATAACTGGAAGGCAGATGCTTTGTCTCATCTCTATTCTAAAATATTTGCTATGTGTACATTATAAAGATGTAACAGAATAAACCACAGAACAAATTTCATGCTTATGTGGAGGTTAAAGGAGATGTCTACTTATTAGGATACACTGTTGGCTTTTGTCTTGGAGAATTTGTTGACACCGAGACAAATACAGAATTTGAGCAATTTGTGTATAGACAGTTTGTGTTTTTCTTTCTCCTATAGACAAGTTGGTCTGTGAGGCTTAACAGTAAAAAAAACAAAAAAAAAGGTTTGTAATAACTATAAATTGCCCGTAGGTGTGATTATGATACTGATTGGTTGCGTGTCTCTATATGTCCAGTGTGCATCCCACCTTCTAGGATACGTTGCAGCCCCTCCGCGATCCATACTACTACTACTACTAAAAATAATAATCTTTATTTATATAGCACTTTTAAAAACAGTGGTTTACAACATGCTTTGACAGCAGTAGATATACTTTTTTATAGTGTAGTTGAAAGAAAACAAAAATCAGCAGCATCAGTACACAAACCTGATTAAAGTGCAATAAAAGGGAAAAGGAAAGAGAGACTCTATCACTTCATAAAAACAGTACAAATGGTTACACAGCTATAGAAATAAAAGGCGGAAGAAGCTAAAAACCATAAAGAGGGAAGGTACAAAAAGACTAAAGTAACGCAAATTAATGATATGATGATAATATTAGTATTAATACTCTATTCTGTACTGCCTTCATTGCTGCTATTGTACTACTAGCTAGATGCTAAATTGTATTTCCTTGCCATATTTGTGTATATGTATAATGACAATTAATTAAATCTGAATTTCAAGTTTAGGAGCTAACATGTTATAACTTTTTTTTTTTTAAACGTGGACAAAGATGAAAATAAAATGTGAATGAACTGTGTTAAATAAATGTACAAAAACACCTCTAATAAGTAGGATTTGATGGATTTGTCTCCAGTAAAATAAACAACTTTAAGATCCCTTACTGCCTAAATTTATTTAGTTATTAAAAAAAAAATGTGTGTTGTTGCTGCCAAGGAGATGCTAAATTAAGTTTATATTGTTAATTTGAATATAGCACATATTCGAGTATATCTGTTATTTTAGAATTTCATATTTTATATTTTTGCACTTTGTATTTATTTTTGTGTGGTGCTGTCTTATGTCTTTTAATCTGTAAAGCATTTTGTATTTTTTATGTGTTGCTGTCTTGTATCTTTTAATCTGTAAAGCACTGTGTGAAGTTTTCTCTGTGATAAGTGCTATGTTAACACATTGTACTTACTTACATACAGTAAGTATCATACAATTTGGTGACATTAGGCATAATTGACATATTAGTAATTAAACAAATTTTCCAGTTTCAGGCTTGTAGATTATTTTGTTGATGCTAATATTGATCAGTTCCTCCAGTCAGCAATCCAATCCAAACAAAACTGTTCTAAAAATCAGTAGAATGTCATGAAGTTAATAACACTATTATAGAAACAAGCTGTTGAAATTGATCCATGAACATCAGGGATCAGAGGTAACCAGGAAACACATGTACCTTCACAGAGTGTTGAACAGCACCTCATCACAATAACAGTGGAATAGTGAGGTGAATTTGCGATGATAATCTACAAGGGGTCAAAAATAAGACTGACTCAGCTTTGTGTTTACATTCCCTCCAGTAACAAAGGCATGGAGCATCTCTACAGCATGAAGTGCAAGAACAAAGTGCCTCTGTATGATTTGCTCCTGGAGATGCTGGACGCCCACCGCCTCCACCGACCTGTCAGACCCATGCAGACCTGGTCTCAAGCCGACAAAGACCCTCCCTCCACCACCAGTACCACCAGCACCAGCAGCAGCAGCAGTGGTGGGTCCACCTCAGCCGGTTCCAGTTCTGGGCCCAGAGGCAGCAGCGTTGGCCCCAGCAGAGCCCCTCCAGGCCCGGGGGTGCTGCAATATGGAGGGTCTCGCTCCTCTGACTGCACCCACGTTCTATGAGATGGAGCATCAGCCACCACCTGAAGGTCAAATACATACCATAATTTATTTTTATGGATGGTGTGTGTAGTTTGGAAGGGCTCGAATGACAAGACGTGTACTAGAATCCCTTTTATGAGCTGATTATTTATAAATTAAGTGATTTTCTAGTTGTAGGTGTTGGTAGTTAGAGATTATTCCAGCAGCAGCAGGTCTTCTTTTGCACTGTTCTAATTCACTGCAGTCTGAGCTTCAATGCAGTTATTGTTCATTCTGCTTTTCATTATATCTGTGATTATGGCTTTTATGGCTCTACAGCGCAGCTTTTCCAAAAGGTGTTAAGTCATATCGTCCGCTACTGTATTTGAAAATGACGAGCAGCTAATTTTTCATTTTATTGCCTTGACCAAAGTGCACTTCTGGGTTTAAGGGGCTAATGGGCATTATTTACACTATATTTAAGGGATAATTGCACTCTAATCTACGGTAAACCCTATGAGAAAACCTGATAAATACATGTGTAATCTTTGCACAGTTTTCATGGGGAAAAAAATTTATCTGTTTAAAAAAAAAAAGATCAAATCAACAACTGACAAAGTAATGAGAGAAACAAAGCTTCATTGTTGGTTAACAGCGCTTTTCTTCTACCATAGGTTTGTTCTCTGTGCTTCATGCACCAAAGTTTTTCTGAATTAGTTTTTACTTAAGCATGTGTGTGTTTTTGGGCAAAGGACTGACAGTATTTGAGGCACTGAGCTGATAAAAATGATTGAGGTGTGGCTGCAGCTGCAAACATGTAAAAGCTTCAACCAGTAAAATATTCATCCTCTAATGATGTGATTATATGTTAAATCTGACTGGATTTACACATCCTGAAAACCCTGTATGTCATAAGATAATTACAAACTGTGAGTGTTAACAAATAGAAGGAATTAGATTAGAAATAGACACAAAAATCATTTGTAACGATCAACCTCAAAATGTCAAATACTGAAAATTGTCCGACCTTCTAAAGATGAAGATAATGTCTTTAAGCTGCTTTTTCATCCAATTAACAAATGTATTAAACTTTAAAACTAATCATCTATCATATTGAGTTCTAAGCTGTGTGTAATATTTCACAGAGCAGCTTTACAAATGCATTGGATTTGTGGGAAATCTCACTTTAAGTGTAGAATTAGATAAACACAGGGATATATTTGCTCAACAAAACCTTTTCTAAAACTTCAATTCAGGTTCCTAAAATTACATCTGGCCACTTAACTTGAGTGTAAATCCAGTCAAGCCTGCCCAGACTGTCATTTGTTTACTGTGCATAAAAATAAAATCCTTAACTGGCAAAATGTTGTTCTTTATCAACGTTTTTGACAGTTAAACTCGAGGTCAAAGAGTCGTTAGAAAACAACAGGGTAAATATTTCAGGTTTTATTTTTTTGTAAAGAGTCAGCATTAGCAAACTGTACATACATAAATAACCATTTTCATATTTCTTTTTTTTTTTTTTGTAACAGATTCTGGTTTAACAACGCAGTGATTCTGATGTGTCATCACAGCGGAATAATTCTTACCATTATTACAAAGCACACTATCTGAATATCACAGCCGTCAACTTAAACACTACCAGTGATTGTTTGGCTTCTTAAAAGCAAAGGGACTTTTAAGTGCATGCTCAAACAGATAAAAAAATAACTGCCCTGCCCTATATTTAAAGGGCATTTCAACATTAATATACAAATTACTTATTCTGAACAAGAGATCTCATATGTGTTTTTTCCCACATATTTATCCCCAGATGATTAAATACTGAAGTTAAAAACAGGAATAGAAGCCTTGGCTTTTGGGGAAAGAAGTCGGCCATCTTGGCTGGACGGCTTCAGTGCAGTACCTTCAACAGTGCTCTCAGTGCTTTAGCTTCAGAATTCAGCATCAAACGAAGACTTCATTTCCAACTTTTTAGCAGAGATGTGTGGAGCAAAAAACTATTAAGCTACCTCAAGTCCTTCAGAGAATACTTGAGTTTTTGTTTCTGTGCTGTTTCAGTCGTCGTGTCTGAGTCACGACGACTGAAATGTGTTGTTTTGGAACAAAACTCTTCACATCTAAGACTGAATGATTGCTACTCTAACTGCAGTTCTACTCTACAATTTACAGGTACAATACCCCACTCTGAAGGTGGCGCTTTAGCTTCATTACTAACAATCTATGAACTGATTGAACACTAAATAAATAATAGCAGCACTGGATATCATGGACAAAAAGCACAGTCGACTTTGGCTCCCAACGTACAGTATATAAATAGTGCTTTGCTTTTCATTGATTTCACTGGTTTCTTCAGAAACCTTAAAAAATAATATACACATTTAAGTTAAAACAGAATTCAAACAACATGAAATATTTGGGCAGGGGTGCTCCAGGTGTAGGTCCGTTCATTCTGGAGTGTGGGGGTTAAAGGGTAGAGGTGATTTCAGGACAGTGTGTGTGCAATGTTAGTGAGTCTTCATATCACCTCTGATTCACTTCATAATGCATGTAGCTTCCCCAACAGGGACAGTCTGTAGCTTTAGGGCACGGGGGTGAAGGAAACATTCACAGGAGTCAGTGGAGTCCTTGGCGAAGCAACAGGTGGGTGTGTATGTGATGCTCATATGGGCGGAGGTCCGTTGGTGTAGCGCAGCATCGGATGGAAGGAGCGGGCGAAGTTGTTGGCGTGGTGGCAGCTGTAGTCCTCCTCCGTCATCGGCACCAGACAGGCCAGACCGATGAGGAGTAGGAGGAGCAGCTGGACGGGGAGGGCAGCACGGAGGACCCGAAGCAGGAAGGACTGGCCCTTTGACGAGGAGGAGGAGGAAGAGACAGAATCTGGGAGGTCAGAATGGGAGGAAACGCAGCCAGCGGCGCCTGGTGATCTGCCCCGGCTGCAGGAAGAGACAAACTGGAGTTAAACACAACAGAAACAACTTCTCGTATTTGCAAATTGTGCTAAAATAGAAGAAGTGTGAGTTCCTCCTAAGACTCTTACAGGGTGTCAACACTTTAATGCTTTTTGAGATCAGTTTGAACCAAAATTAAGGCTGAATTTTGGGCCAAATGTTTTTCTTGTTTAAGCAGTGCAGGTACAGTAAATGCAAACATAAGTAGTATACATGGGGTTCTGTGCAGATTAATTTAATCTACATTTTTCCTAAAAGGTAAGTACAAATAGGGTTTAAAGGTTTCATGTAGACCAGCTTGATCTGCACAGACATAAAGAAAGTTAAACCTAGATAATTTAAAATATTTGGGCCAATGAAAAGTTAAATAATTCTAATTTAATACTGATATCCAAGACAAACTGGACACTTCTTCTACTTTAGTTTGAAAACATGTTTTTTGCAAATACTATTTCTCAAATGGCCTGGTCAAAAAAAGGTGCTAATGCTCAACAGGAAGAAAAGCAAAACACGAGTGTAAGAAAAACACCCAGATCCAGCAAGCAGTGTAACACACTACAGTAGTGACCACACACAAGACCTGCAAACACACACACAGGACACGAGCACATACGACAGAGTGTTAACCACTGGCATTCACAGACAGCCGACTCTTCCCTCACACAGGGAAACGCTCTGGCTTCAAAGCCGAGTGTGTAAGAGTTCAATGTCACGTCTCATTCCAAACAGAAGCAGGAGAATTGCCAAACGCCTCTCCAGAGATTTCCACTGTTGGAGCCAAGACTGATGAGGAGGAACAGTGTGTTCTTACTCCAACTCATCTCCACCGGAGCTGGAGGAGGGTCAGACCCGCTGACTCCCATCCAGAACCGACACTTTGCACAGTTTCATTTTGATCTGCAGCTGCTGTGGCAACACACAAGCAATAGGACGTGCATTTTTGTTCACATTTAATTATTGAATAAAACTTTCTGCAGCCCATGTCTTTGGGGTAAACAGTCCCTGCTTCTCAAAAAACAAAGACACTGTCACAAACGTGTTATTTCTACTGTTGACATGATTAGGCTGAAATATTCTGGTGTTTAATGACAAATCACACAAAGTCGAATCAGAAATGACAGATGTGAGTTAAAAGGTCTGGAAGGAAAGGAGGAAAGAAAGTGGGAGTTAAACTGTAAATGCATCATATCCTGCTTAAAAAACTAAGAATGAAACAGGAAGGAAACATGAGAAAGAAAAACAGCTAAAGGAAAGAGGGGTTACTGGGATTCAGATAGTGCCATCTAGTGGCTGAGAAGAAAACTACTAAATAAAAGACGAGAAGCCAAAGGCAGGATGAGGAGGCAGGAGATCAGAATGGAGGAAAGAGGAGCAGCGGCGATGATGCAAAGAGAAGCAGGGAAATAATACATTTGAAGACGAAAGGGAGCAGCCTGGTGTAGGCGATTCCCCACTGGTTTAAGAGCTGGTAACATGGTCTCTAGAGTGAGGGAGGATCATGGAACACGGGGTTAAAGCAGCCACTACTGAAATCAGATTCTACTGACTTAGAAGATCTACATCCCAAATACACCAAGTTAATGTGATTGATTGTTACTGATTTATTTTCCCATTACGATTTATTAAAAAAAAAAAAAAAAAAACAATCAAGGTTCTAGTGCGGCGTAGCTTTGGTTCCATCATCATCCCATGAATCTAGAGTCCAGGAGAGAGGTACCTGTGGCGCAGTCTGCTCTCAGGGTGTCCTGGGTGGGCCTGACTACTTTTGCCTCGGGGCTGTGCCACGTAATGAGCAGGGAGGGGTAAAAGAAAGAAAAGAATGTTTCAGTCAAGGGCAAATAAAGCTTCAGATGAGAGTAAAAACAACATAAAAAAGAGCCATAACATCGCTACAGAAAGATCATCATCAACCAAAGAGCAGCAACATAACCGATGACGGTGATTGACTTTCAGAACCAAGAAATCTGGCTTCTCAAGGTTAAAATAATGAAAAGTTTAAGTACATCTGCCAGGTTTAAATGTCCTTTTTATGCGTGATGTCAATTATAGAAGTGTGCTATCAGTGAAATGAAAAGCCAGGTTTTCTTGTGTATTTTTGGCAGATTGATATGGTGTTGGCAGCAAAAAACATTTCAAATAATAGAAGGGGCAGCAACAAATTTTTGTATACAGGTTAGCAGAGGAATTAAAAAAGGGAAAACAGTTTATTAACCATAAAAATAAGGCGTCGGTGGAGAAGGGGTATCTATGCGGTATCTATGTGGGAAAAGAAAAGGAGGAGGCTCTGTGCTGTGGGTCAGGTCATGTTATTTTGCTGTCTTATTTTGAGCCCCGACCCACTGGAAATATGGAGGAAGGACATTACCAGTCGTCTGCGGTGGACGGTCACCTCGGAAACGGGATCAGCGGACTCACACACCTCCAGTTTACCAAGAGACAGTGGTAGGAAATCCTGAAAACACATCAAAAAAGTCAAATATATCAGTCAGTGGGACCAAACCAGTACTTTTACTTCAATACTTTGGATTTTCCTTATGTTCCTTTATTTTACTTTACTACAGTATTTACATTTTGCTGTACTAGTACTTTTACTTAACCTGTTTAATTCCTAATTTTCCCCTGCAAAATGAGTCCATGCATTTCACTCTTTAATATGTATGATTTTTTTTTTTTTTTTTAATTTCAAGTTGGTTACATTAGTGCAAATGTAGGTTTTATACCCTGTAACAATACAGATTCTTAAATTTGACCTATTTACACATATAAAATTAACAATAACATGTAATTATAGCGTGTAACACAACTAGATATGGTCACAAGTGTATTCAGATCTTTATTAGACATACGTAGATACCATGGCCAAGGGAACTAACAATGACAACGCAATTACTGTATTTCATAGTCTCATAAATGGTTAAATAACCAAGTGTTACCAGTGGGATTAAATGAGTTCAGAATATGGTCCAAATACTTCTATGAGTGTAATAGTCCCCTCCAGATATATCTACTACTGGAGAATAGATTAAATGGTTCATCTGTTCAGACCTGTTGTGTGTCCATGGCCTCCAGTCTCCTCTCCAGTCCCTCCAGGTCTGAGCTGACCTCTCTGAGGAGCAGCCGAAGCCGGTTCCAGATCACGTGGACCTTCTCCTGGGCCTCCAGACACTCGCTGCCCTGGACTTGGATCTTCTCTGAGGTCTGAGACTGGAGCAGCAGAGTGGGAGGTTTGGTGTTGACCAACAGCTGGCTCGACAGCTCCTGAAGGGACGACACCTTGTGCTGTGAGTCCAGCAGCTCCCGCTTGATTTGCTGCAGGACAGAAAAGACAACATCCATGTTTGTAACTGGTGGGATATTATTACCTCCGCCAAGGAGGTTATGTTTTTGCCGGCGTTGGTTTGTCTGTCTGTCTGTGTGCAAGATAACTCAAAAAGTTATGGACAGATTTGGATGAAAATTTCAGGAAATGTTGATACTGGCACAAGGAACAAATGATTAAATTTTGGTAGTGATCGGGGGGGGAGGGGACTGATCTGCCTACGCAGAGGTCTGCACTCTCTGAGTGCTTTTCTAGTTCATGTTGTTTTAGGTGTTGTGACAATCATTGACTTTTATGGTGTAGAATGAGTTTGATATACCGGTAGTTAGTTTGTCCTCATAAAAGTCCTACCTTCAGAATTCATACAGGGTTCCCATGGGGTCTTAAAAAGTCTTGAATTTACAAATCTGCATTTAATACCTTAAAAAAGTCTTTCAAAGGTATTACATTTGATATGGTAGGTCTTAAGTTATGTAGCCATAAGCTTGTTGGCTGTATTATATTTAACTGTGTCTGTTAAATGTCCAAGCTGCAAAGAAAGTAACGTTAGTCAACGCAGTTCCAACCCAACAATTCATATTGAAATTAGAAAACAGTTATTGCCAACTTTGCAGCCTCCGGTGAAAAATAACTCAAAACGGTGGGAATCAAGGTGTTGGAGTAAATAAATACATTTTCCTGAATTCTAGGTGTCACGAATTTTTGCCAGTATGGCCGTGAAATGGGCATTAAATTCTGTTAAATTTAACTTGTAATAACCTGTAGGAACCCTGTCATAACAATGAGCCCCTTTACATGTCCATACAAATCAGATAACATATTTACATGCACTTCAGAAATGCTACAAGTGGAAAAAAAAAACTGGTTCAGATGTTTCAGTGACATGGTAGTGACAGTGGACTTAAACTTCCCATTATCTTTTCCACTCATGTTTGACTACGTCACTTCTGTTTCCTATTATTTCTTTTTCTTACACATCCACAGATGTAAAAGAAGAAAATAAATCTGATTAACAGGTATACATGTGTTAAGACAGAATCAAAATACCGGAATAACGGGAGAAATCCAGGAGTGTTAGTGTTTCATGGTCATGTAAATGGGTTTGTATGTTCATATGGGTTTTCAAGGTCTGAAAAGTGCTTGAATTTTAGTTTAAGTGCTTGAAAGTGCTTGCATTTACAACTCTGGGATCTGATTTATATATTTATTTTTAATATTAACTCTGCCAGGTTAGATGTCAAGGCAAAGCTACTTACAGAGAGGTGATACATTTTGAAAAATAACATTTTAAGTGAAAAAAGAAAATTAGTGGGTGCTCTCAGGTCGACTCCAGGTACATTTTTATCTTAATGTTTGTCTTGGTGCAAGCATGCCTGAAGAATGCCAAGTGGCTTCCCTTTTTTTTTGGATAAAACTTTATGTTCTTTAATTTCTAAACTTTTTGTTATTGTGAAACATAATTTTAGATGTTTATAGCATAATACAATGTACATCATTGGGATAAAAAGTGGAAAAAAAAAATCCTAAGTATATGTATTTGTGTAGATATACATTTAAGTGATTAAGGTGATGTGCTGGAAAAATTTAAAAGTGACCCTTAAAGTGCTTGAATTTGACATTGAAAAACGTATACAAACCCTGGATATTACAGATATGGAAATATAAAAATACACTAAACATAATCCTACTGTACGTACTGTCAGTGTTTTGTGATGAGCTCGTAACGTTTCACGGTCCACTTTAGGAGGGATGGGCACCACCTCGTTCCTTCTGCGGTCGATGTTCTCCAGCCACAGCAGCAGACCGTGACTCATCTCATGGAACTCCTGAAAAAAGATGTCCATGTGGTATATATTTTTGTTTTATCTGCACTGTGACACTTAGCACTATTTTTTATCAGTAGTGTTAATGCTAAATGTGTATTCTGAGCGGTTATAGTAACTTTTAAATTACTTTTAGTTTTGTAACAAATGTAGAAATGTTAACATGAATAATTCCCTTTCATTACCTGGCACTGCATCAGCGCCCTCTGCAGCTCCTCCCTCCAGTCCTCCAGAGACGAACCCAGTCGATCCCAGCGCGAGTTCATCTCTTTGAGGCCGTCTCTCAACTTCCAGGCTTCCTCAGAGTCGGGCTCTGATTGGAGGAAATCTGCACTCCTCAGATTGATGGACAGGACCTCTGACTTGTGGCCGTCCATCCCTTTCTGCAGTTCCTACGACAATAAACAGAAAAGGCAGACATAAATAGGTCAGACTGAGGTGTTACTAGACTGATATGATCCCCATTCAGGTTTCCACACCACCTCAGAGTGAAGTTGGACATTTGGATGTAGGTTAGCGGAGCCCCTGTGGGATTCAGAGGGATCTATTTATAGAGCAGAGATATGCTGCCTTATGTTTGTGAAAGGCCCCTGAACTCTGTGTGTGTGTGTGTGTGTGTGTGTGTGTGTGTGTGTGGGTGTGGGTTGGCATAAGGACAGACTTATTAGCACAAGGACAAAATGACAGGTCAATAGAAATAAATTATAACAGACAAAACAACACAAACAGGAAGCACAACAGAATATATGGATGGAGATGCTATCAGATCAAATTAATCCAAATGTTATGATTAAAGGCTGTGCTCAGACAACTGGCACAATCAGATGCTGTGAGTCAGATATGTCTGCGCAACTCAAATCACATGGAATTTTATCTGCGTCATTGTGATGTGGGCTTTTTCTCAGTGTCCTGAATCTGAATCTAACAGTTCTGTTTGTCTGAAAGGCCTATGGTTTTTTAACATGGAGCACATTTGGTTTAGTTAGTTTTACTTTCATACAGCCAAGGTTTCTCAGATTGAACCAAAAACTGCAAATTTAGGAGACCTATCTCATGAAATCGTGTTGTATGTCACGCCAGTTCTTATGACATGTGGTGTCCTATACGTATGCATTTTTGACCTTTCACGTGTTATTCAACGGCATTTGATTGTGTGCCAATTTACGCCAAGGTCTCTGGTTCACATAACCCCAGCCCTCAGTGTGTGGTATTTGACGTGGCGTGAACGTACATGTGGAAAGGTTATAATGTGTACAGGTAACACAGCAATTAAAAACTGGTGTGTACATTTACATGATTTCATGTTGAATTTTAGACTAAACAAGTGGTGCCAGACACAACAAACCCCACCCCTCGCACGTATTGTAGCTTATTTTGGCATCGATCCAGCTGATGTCATCATGTCTATGCGTGTGCTGACGTCAGCATATCAGTTGTCTCTATATATGTGCCAAGTTTTAAGTAAATTTAAACAAAATTTATGTTTTTATAGACGTGAAATTTTGCCATTATAAGTATATGGGAGAAGAAAAAATATTTTAAAAATTCATAAGAAATTTGAACTCTGACCTACCTTTCCCAAAACATAATCACATCTATTCTGGGTCACTGGCAATCTATAAACCAAATCTGGTATGAATTCACCCAATAGTTTTGCTGCTACAGACAATTGAAATTCCACTCATTATAAGTAAATGGGGAAAAATTTTTTTTGAAAAATTCCTAAAAAAATTTGAACTCTAACCTACTTTTCCCAAAATGTAATGCAATCTATTCTGGGTCACTGGAAAGCTATAAACCACATTTGGTATGAATTCAACCAATAGTTTTGCTGCTGGAGTGTTAAACAAACAAACCGAACCAAAAACCTTACCTACCCCTACATTACATACCTTACCTACATTACATACCTTACCTACCCCTACATTACATACCTTACCTACCCCTACATTACTTCGGGGGGGCGGGGTAGTAATGTAAGTGTGACAGTTCCCTCAAACTCAGTCGTAATTGGAATTCATATGAATGTATGTGACTCAGTGATCATTTATCTCAGTTCTGCATTGATGTGACTCACATAATGAATGAATACAAATAGGTTGGACAGCTGTCAGTGTATGTATTAAATAATTAGAAAATTTGCCTCTTTCTCCTCATTATAACCTCATTATCATTTGTTCATATGTTCATTAGATTCCACTGCACACTAACCTGTAAACATAGTGGCCTAAATTTTTACTTCTGAAAATGTACTGTGTGTGTGTGACATCTTTGTTGTTAACATCATCTGATAAAAAATCTAATATGAAGAGCCAAACAAATAATAAACATTAACAATCTAAGCCATGAATCCTCTAAGGCAGCAGTGTGAACGCAGCCTAAATGTCTCCTTCCATATATTTTTAATGCTATACAGTGATAAACTGGTCACATATACAAACTAATAACATATTTTACACAAACCTTGAGCCTCTTGATTCGCTGCTGGATGGTGTATATGTCGGTGCTCAGGTGCAGCCCTCGGAGCTGGCTCAGTTCGGCCTCAGACTGACCCAACCAGGCCCTGGTGGTCTGCAGATCTGAGATCAGCTGCTGCCACTGCTGCAGGTTCTGCTTGTGCCTGTGTTTGTCACTGAGAGACTGAGCCTGGATCAGCTCCCAGCGCTCGATCACACCTGCAGGAAAACCACACGTTCAGCCCAGCTCGGTGGGTGTTGACAGAGGAAACATGGCAGTCGTGCGTTTGTGTGTCACTGACCTGAACCCTGTGTGTCTGGGCCACTGGGGTTGGTGAGTCCAGGCATTTCATCCTCATCCTCCGTCAGTTCTCCCTCTGCCCTTTTAACTTTGTCTATGCTGTCACGACACTCCGACATCAGACGCATCTGGAAAGACGAGATGATTCAGATAAATTTAATAACATTTAAATGAATACACATGTTAACAATGACACACACACATCTAAGTACAATTTAAGGCACTTGGAGTTTACTTGAGTATTTCTTTTATATACAGTCCATTTTGGAGGTAAATATTGCACCTTTTAAGTAGTTTTTTTAGTTAACTTAGTTACAATTTACAATAAAAAACATGAATTACTATAATGTTCATCTAACCTGTAAGAAAGTATTTAAATTTGACAACATGTCAATATATTATAAAATCACTTTTAAAGGAGCCGCTCTGAATCATGAATACTAGATTTTGATTCTTAAAAGTGCATTTTACTGATTTTTTTATTACTTGATTACTTTTATTTACTTACTATAGCCTCTCACATCAGATGGTATTTATTTATAATCTGTTTCTATTTTATCTTTATACATACATGAGTAAAACCCAAAAGCAATATGGTCTGTGCCCTCAGACAATCATATCAGAACAGAGTTGGGTTTGAAAGCTTTTCAATTCACTGCCCCTTTTTCATGAAATGATTTAGAGAAGGACCTGAAACTGTCAGAACTCTTTACTTTGGGGGAATTTAAGCCTATCTTTAAGGAAATAATACTCTTGCTCGGTGTAATTGCTTCTAAACTTTGCACTGAGACTGCTCTTGAACTCTTATTGTATAAAAGTAGATATTGTATTTTATTACTTTGTCATGTATGTCTTAATAAGCATTTCACCTCATTAAATAAAGGATATACACACACATACAGTTGCGGAAAAAATGATTAGATCATCCTTGTTTTCTTCAATTTCTTGTTCATTTTAATGCCTGGTACAGCTAAAGGTACATTTGTTTGGACAAATATAATGATAACAACATAAATAGCTCATAAGAGTTTGATTTCAGAGCTGATATCTATCCATTTTCCATGGCTTTCCTGATAATAACCAAAATCACTTCAGTTCTTACATCAATATCTATGGCATTGTACTGACAAAAACAGTGCTTTTAGGCATTCCATGTTTTCTTTTCTGTGTGTTTTAGTCACATGATACACACAGGAGTTAGTACTTGATTGCATGACTATGGTCTAATAATTTTTTCCACGACTGTATGTACTTTTGCTGTAACAACACTTTAAAATCAGGTCTGTTCCTTGTGGTAGAGTATTTATACACTGTAGTATTTCTACTTTTAGTTTCTATGTATATTTGATTGTGTTTTTCCTGTAAAGCCACGAAAAAAAGCGAACTTGCGGTGGTGACTTCAAAACACAATTCATTCCAAAGTCAGTAGATTTAATTAACATCTCAGACTAAAACAAAGCTTTCTTCTCTCGTAGACTTTAAGCCAAGTTGTGTTTCAGCCTTTTATATAATATTTAATATAATATTATATAATACAGCTGTAGGCCAGCAGACTCACGTAGCCTGTGTAAACGGAGTCCATGTCTGGGCTGGAGCGGTTGGCGTTGGCCTCCCTCTGCTGGAGGTGGTACCGACCTGCATCCAGAGCCTGGTCCAGCTGCCTCAGACTGGCCTCCAGTTGACCCGGATCACCTGCAACGAGGCCACAATAGATTAAAAAAAAAGAATACCCAAGAAAATGTTGGATGGCTAATTTCTTTGTTGACATGCTTGCTAGTGGTGAATGATGTAATCAAAGCATGCTTTAATCTGAAATGAAAAGTGATGAGACGTCGTGACAAAAGACAGAAGTTGGTTTTAAAACAATGATATTAGCTGTGAAATTAATGATGGAAAAAAAAAGAATCAAACACAAACAAATACAAATTCGATGAAAACGTGACAGTTGGGTGAGTTGGACTTCATGCAATGGTGCCATCTCTGCATGTTGCACTGTCTTCAATGATGGGACATGCAATTTAGTGATGATTCTAACATGGTACAGATCTGTTAAACAGTGAGTTTTTAGTTCTAAAACTCATCACATGCTTTCCTGCCTTATCCTGACTGTTTCGTACCAGAGGAGGATTTCAAAGTGTTCTCAGTCAGTTTTATATAGGCCTCTGGACTCT
Source organism: Sphaeramia orbicularis (assembly GCF_902148855.1). Lineage (NCBI taxonomy): Eukaryota > Metazoa > Chordata > Actinopteri > Kurtiformes > Apogonidae > Sphaeramia > Sphaeramia orbicularis. The sequence goes on along the minus strand of NC_043979.1, from coordinate 37,227,040 downwards.
CTGGAATAACTACATCTGGAAAGAGAGAAATAAAACAAACACTACTTATAATGTGGGCATGATTCAAAGCGATACTGGTCCTCAACTATGATTCATGTCTTTTACAATGAGGATGTTGAACCTACTGCTATTATTTAATAGTTTCTTATGGTCTTATTTTCATAAAAAGTTTGTGAAGGGATTTTTACCCCAGCCCCGAAGGGGAGGCTAGGGGTATTGTTTTTGGTTTGGTTTGTTTGTTAACAATCTAGCAGCAAAACTATCAGTTGAATTCATACCAAATTTGGTTTATATGTTGCCAGTGACCCAGAATAGATCTCATTACATTTTTGGGTAAAATGGGTCAAAGTTGAAATTTTTTATGAATTTTTAAAATCTTTTTTTTCTCCCCATTTACTTATAATGGGCGAAATTTCAAATGTCTATAACAGCAAATCTACTGGTTGAATTAATCTCAAACTGGGTTTATAGATTGCTAGTGACCCAAAATAGATGTGATTATATTTTGGGAAAAATAGGTCAAAGTTAAAATTTTTCATGAATTTTTTTTTACGTATTTTTTTTCCCCATTTACTTATAATTGGTGAGATGTCACATGTCTACAAAAACATCAATTTTGTTTCAATTTACTTCAAACTTCACACATACATAGAGGCAAGTGATAATCTGACATCAGAACAGGCATAGACATGATGACATCAGCTGGATTGATGCCAAAATAAGCTACAATACGTGCAAGGGGCGGGGTTTGTTGTGCCTGGTACCACTTGTTTTTCCTGCATTTCTTATTTCATGTAAAGTATTGTATAAAATCTTAGGCCACTTGTAGCTTTGTATATTCATTTTTCAGTCTTTTTTGTTGGTTAAAACAAGAAAATATAAGGAAAATGTAGAAGGCCTTTTTGTGTGTTTTTGACACTGTACAAACTAAAGTCAGTATTTAGTGAGACCTGTGTTCCCATAACAAAAAGTAAGGCAAACATTAAGAAATGTCTCATGTGTTGAATAAAACCTGGTGTAAAAACAACAGAAAATTATTACTGAGAATCTCATACTGTTCTAAACAAGAGTTAAACATGTTATACATAAAAGGACATGACACTAAATACTCGACACAGGTTTATAGAAGCTGTATTTTTTCCATTCATGTTTGCTTTTAATGCTGTACATACAGTATTTCCTGAGCAGCACTGAAGCTGTTTTAACACTGTAACAGATGAAACATTTATAAAACTAATTCAACTTTGTTGGAATATGGAGAATAATTTAATTCAGAATGTGTTGGCATTCACCTTCCTGCCTTTGAGACAACCAGAAAAACCACAGGGAGCACTTACTTATGCCTAAGCAATTCTGTTGAACACCTCTGAAACAAAAAAGTAAACCTGCCAAAAGTGACCCTTTTCAGGAGACATACTATAGCCTTACATCTCAACAATGGAAGACTAGGGGATCAACTGGAAGAAAAAAACCTTAAACATCTAAAAGAACAATTAATATGTTCAAAATTATTTAACAGACCATAAATGAATATAAGAAAGCTTGTCCTAATGTATGGAACCATCTGAACCTGTTGGTGACGACCAAAACACAACCCAAACTCCTCTAGGAGCACTTATTAACACATAAAACACTTAAGAAAAATAAGGTAAAGAATGTAACAAAACTATATCCTCTCCGTCTTAAAGAGAGCAAAGGCTTTCACAAGGTTAAAATATTGAGAGTATATGTTTTTGTTTGTTTTGAGATTTTTGTATTTTTAGTAGAAAAATTAAAGCAGTTTGCATTTTTTCCATAGTTAAAAGTTAATCATACATTATTAGGCCTGTAACGGTACACAAAATTTTCGGTTCGGTACGTTTTCGGTTTTCAAAGCCACGGTTCGGTTTTTTTTCGGTTCGGTACGGGAAGAAAGAAAACCCCTCAAAATGTCTTTAATACATTTATGAATTTTTTAACATTTTTCCCCCAATTTTTGGACACAATAGAATATAGAAAAACAGGAATAATATAATTCTGCTGCTATAAATCAAATAGAAAATAAAATAAATTATTAATATGACTAAATGTATTTTAAACATTAGTATTGCACTTTTCTCTGACAGGTAGTTTTGAACAAACAAGAAAAATCTAATCACAGTTCTGTCAGTTCACAATCTGCAGAAAAATATCAGCAAAAAAATTCTGCATGAAGTTCAACATCAACAGGAGGGTAAACTGGTATTCTGTTTAAACAAACTGAAGAGCAACATTGACAACAAACTGAACCAAATTATTTATTTTAGGACAGAGAATAAATTGTTTAGGACACTGTGTGTACTTGTGTGTGTATGTGTGTGTGTGTTTGAGTGTGCGCGCGCATGGAACGTACGATTTGTCTGGGGGATGGTTTGTTTGTTGTTTTTTTGTTTTGTTTTTTTTGGTCGGAGCCGGGGGGTGGGGGGGTGCGGTCCGGTCCATAACTAACGTAACTAACGCTGGCGTGAAACGAAAGTGAAACTTTATTTTTATATACTGTCAGTGGCCAACTCCGAGTTTTATTCCTCTGTTATACAGCGTGCATGAGAGAGAGAGAGAGAGAGAGAGAGAGAGAGAGAGAGAGAGAGAGAGAGAGAGAGAGAGAGCTAGTGTGTTTTAGAACTACCGTAGTTCCTAGGGGCCAAACAACGTCCGTCTTATCTCCGTCTCTTTCCTCGTTGTTGTCTTTCACCGGGACCTGAAGTGATCCAAACTGGACTATACTGATGGTGGAGGGTCTTCAGTCTCTTCCTTCCAGGTTCACATCATATTTGTTTTTTTTGTTTTGTTTTTTTTTTTACCTTATATCAGCTGCTATTTGGTATTTTGGGTCAATGTGCGTGTCCTTTAATATGTCCGTGTGAAACTTGCGCGGATTTAAAGTTCCGCATTAAACGACATCTTTCGTTCCTTTTTCTTTTTGTCAACATACTGTGCCGTTTCGGTACAGCTGTGTGCCGAACCGAACAGGTGTGTACCGAAACGGTTCGGTTCGGTACGTGTACCGTTACAGGCCTATACATTATCATTATGAATTTTTACAGACATAAAACCTTTGTAGCCTATTTAACCCCCTACACAATGATGATCTCAAAGAAACTGTTAAATACTGATGTCAAAAATGCACCTTTTTCTGACTATTGATGCAGAATTAAATCCCTGCCAATATTAGTTCAAGTCCAGTGACAGACCAACCTGACAGCACTGCAGACGCCGTCCTCAGATACTCATCCTCCTCGTCCTGTTCTTGACCCCTGTCCCTTTGTCTCTGTCCTCCAGGACTCTCCAGGCCTCGGCTCAGGTCGTAGTCGTGGTCCCACTCTAAGGGGATGGAATCCACGCTGGCCGGTGTGTCGCGGCCAGAGCGGTCGGCCCTGGTGAGCGCCGTTGTGCCTGAGGCTGGACGGCTGGACGGCCGAGGCAGAGACGAGTCGCCCCAATGCAGCTCGGAGAGTTCAGCCCCCTCCTCCAGGTCCAGCTCCCGGTCCGAACCGTCCAGCTCATCATCAGCCAACTGCAGGAAAACAAAGACACGTGTTTAAAGACACAAAGAAAATGATCAAATGTGTAAAGGCCGGAGAAAATCATAATAATAAAAATAAAGCCCATTTTTATCAACTTGCATAATGTACTTTATTTCTATCATGGTGTATATTATTTAACCCTTAAAGACAAAACTATTTTCTCTACATTTAATGTTTCCTAAGTGATTAATCACCATTTATTATAATATTATCCTGTGAGTTTTGCATTTTTCAGTGAAAATCATGTATTTGTCTATATTTAATTCACTACTCATGTAGATGTTCATTAAAACTCTGAATAAATTCAAAGGTAATTAATTCAGAACAGAGAAAACTGAAGAAAAAGTGGCTTTTTCAGTAAAATACATCATTAACTGAACATAAAAACAAGTGTCTCCATCCTCTGTCATATAGACTTCTCTTAGACTAATACAGAAGACTGTGGTGTTTATCATATGTGAAACTGAATTTTTCAGTAGAAATCAGGTATTCTCCAAATGATCATAAAGATATTCATAAGATTTCAGAGTGATTTCAAAGGTTATTAGGTCAAATCAGAAAAAACTGAAGAAAAAAGAACCATTTTCAGTCAAATATATCATTAACTTAAAATAAACTACATGTGTTTTTTGGTGAATCACTGTTCACTCTGGAGCCTCTGAACATCCAAATGGGTCATATCTGATAACCATGAAAAGATGACAAATTGTCATTTACATCTATTAATAGGATTAGTGGATCAACACTTATCAAACATTTTAGATCAGCAGATGCTTTTGGTCAGATCTTTGAGGGTTTATATATTTGTCGCTTGTCTGTACCCATGTGCAGCACTTTGTAGTTTCTGTTTTAAGAGGCACTACATAAATAAAATGGGAGAGTTTTGTATTCAGTATGTTATGAACATGCTGATATAATGGAGCGTATATTCTGTTTATAACCAGCTGTCGGTGTCAAACTATGCCGGACATGTTTTCACGTGTTTTCACCATGTCACAGGTGTTGAAGGACAGCTGTGATGTGAATGTTGTCGTGCACTTTGCGTGAACTGAGTCAACTGTTGACTGTAACAAAATAATATCTCAGTTCAGTCCTGACATGAGACTAACGGCCTAATCTTCCTCCAGAGGTCATTTAAGGAAATAACTTATTTCGAGAAGCTGTATCTTGCAAAATAAAGAACAATAAATAGATTTTCTTCACCTCCACTGCATCATCGTTATTTCTGACATTTTTGCGAGTGAGACTGAGTGTCTACAAGCTGCATGTGTCTGATGTGTAGCTGCATCTGAACGTCAACTCACAGGCAGACGTGTGAGCTTCTTGTAGTATCTGTCGACTCGTCCGAACACCTCCTGGCAGTATCTCTGCAGCTCCTCCAGCTCCTCTTCGATGACAGCTGCATCCAGAGGTTCACTCTTCTCAATTAGAGCTTCTCCTTGTCTGAACACCATCTCAATCTTCGCTGTGTTCAGGTAGATCTCCTGCTGGAACGCCTGAAGGGAAACACGTCAAAGATCTCAGGCTCAGCACAGAAAAAGAACCCTGAATACAAAGGCAGACTGTTTCTTCAGTAAGATCCGCTCACAGTGTATATTACTGATCACACCTAGGAGTCAAACCATGAACTGAAAACATGAAACATTACATTTATTACTCCACTACTTAGGAACAGAAGTGCATGAAATATCTTCACTCATATTTAATAGTGTTTTATGCTCGGTTTTAAACAGTGGTGGAAAAACATTTTTGGACATCCCATGCATTTGTGATACAGTACATTAAAAATCATTTCATTCAACTCTGCCAAGTAGTGCTCCATTCTCCAAACCCACATAATCTGTTCCATCGAGAAAAACTGGATTTTTCAGCAAAATAATGACTGTCACGAATTTAGTTTGATTGTATCTTCTATTTAACAGCAAACAAACAAACAAAAATCACTGATGCAACCACAGATTTTGAAACACAAAAGATTTTTCTGAAATTATTTCATAATAATATTGGAGATTTTGTAACATTTTAGGTGTCTGAAAACGTTTTTCCCTCTACTTTACACAGGATAGCAGACAACTCTGAAGGCTCGTGACACGATTAATTAAATTTGGACTTTTTCTTTGGTTTGAGCATTTATGAAATTAATCCTTATGAAGGAAAATTCCCTATTGGTGGAGGTACTGTATAATACAGTCATGGAAAAAATTAACAGACCACCTTTGTTTTCTTCAATTTCTTGTTCATTTTAATGCCTGGTAAGGTATTTAAGGCACATTTCTTAGGACAAATATAATGAAAACAACAAAAATAGCTCATAAGAGTTTAATTTAAGAGCTGATATCTATCCATTTTCCATGGTTTTCTTGGTAAAAAAAAAACAAAATCACTTCAGTTCTTACATCAATAGCTATGGCATTGTACTGACAAAAACTGTGCTTTTAGGCATTCCATGTTTTCCTTTCTGTCTGTTTTAGTCACATGATACACACAGGAGTTAGTACTTGATTGCGTAACCATTGTTTTTGACGACTATTGATGGTCAAATAATTTTTTCTGCGACTGTACAATATGTTGTTATTTATTTGAAAAGTCACCAAAGCATTCAAAAGTATTAAACTAAAAGGCACAGCATTTGCCTCTGAGATGGATTCAAGTATAAAGTATTGTAAAATGGACATATTTGAGTAGAAGTATTTGGTTCCATTCTACTGCTGTTCATTCTTACCCTGAGTTGTTTTATCTTGGCCTGTACGTCGCACTCAGAGAAGTGCTCTATGTTGGTGAGTTGAAGGTCCATCTCCGTCAGCCACACCAGGATGCTGTCTCGAGCCGTCTCAAACTCCTCCCTCTGACCAATGAAGTGCTGTTGAAGACACAAACACATTTAATATCAGATACCCTTCTTGTGATGTGAATGTTATTGGATATTAAACACAGATATAATTTATTTTACGGGCAGGTACATTTCAACCACCTGACCCTGCATTACCTTAAGTCTACGGAGAATGGCGGCTACCCTCCTCTGCAGGCTATCCCATCTCCTATTCCCATCATGCACCATTTCTTTGAGGTGGCAGGAGGAGTCGGTGCGGTTTTCCCGGGCTAGACGACGGTACTGTTTGTTGATGAGTTCCAGCTGAGTCAGACACTCCTGCACCTGACGCTGGAAGGCCTGCAACAAAAACAAAACACATACTTTTAAAAGGCTGTAGGGACACACTGACAAAACAGTGATGAAAGTTGTACTGATTTTTTACATGGATGCAAAAAGAAATAAAAAAAAATGGCTCTTGAAATCTCTTTGTGTATTTAGTCTAAAATATGTACTGCATGTCATTAACGTGGCATCAGTAACATATCACATCCACAGGTCCTGCTCACAGGCCATGAGCTGTGTATCATTTGCATTTTGTTGTACTTAATCTGCATTTGTTGGTGTCATCGTAGAGCATTTTGGTGTTAAATGCTTGTCTACATTTATGATTTTTTCCCCTATTATTCTTACAGTTGCAGCAGATGATAATTTCTGAAAAGTTAATAAACAAAAAACTAAGTATGCTGACAAATTGTGTGTTGGATAAGAGTTATTTTACAGCCACCAGGGACAAAACCAGGGCAGATGGTCCAAACCAGACTCAGTGAGCAGGAATGTGCACGTGCCCAGTGACGGACGGCAGCAGCTGAACGGACCAGCGCAGACGAGTTAGAGTAACATGACACTCATCCCGTTTTCTCTGTTTTCTCTACTCTACTGTGACTGTGTCTGTCTACAAATGTGTTAAACTCACATGGTGAAACTTTAATACCTGACAGGAAACGCATTGAAAATACTAGAAAACATACAGACATCTATGTTTATTTTTACTTTACAACCAGTTTTAGTGCAAACACATGTAATTACACAGTAACTACTGCAGCTTTTTACTCTTTTACTCTGGTTTACACACCTCAAACTTCTTGAGCTCCTCTTTAGCGACAGTATAGAGCACTCCAGAGGAGTTGGGCAGAGCTGCTGTTCTTTCTGAAGTCTTTAGCCAGTCCTCAAACCTGGAGTAATCATCCAGAAACTTCTGCCACAACCTCCACGTCTCCTCAATCCTGATAAGAAAAAGTTGCAGCATGAAGGCAGTAATGTTACAACTTAATATTTTAACTCATCATGAAAGCAAAAACAGTTTGCACATGAACACAATGAAGAAGAAATGATCCAAGAGGCACTGACTTGAGTCTCCTCTCCATAGACATGGCACAGATGTTCCTCCATCGTCTGTCCAGGCCTCTGGTTGCCTGTTGGATGGAATCACACTCTGTCTCCGTGGAGCAGGCATCGCAGTCATGGAGCAGGACTTCACAGAGGTTTAACACAGATGCAACACCGGTGCTGTGTTTCTCGATGTCCCTCTGCAGCTCCTAAAACCATGAACGATCACTTAGTTTGTGCATCATCAAAGGTAAATGTTCTAGATGTACATTCTACCTTACTACTCCACTTTAACTTAAGAGAAGATTTTATTTTTTTGCAACACCATTTCAGACATTACTTGGAATGCATATTATGTATAAAGGAGGCTTCTGGTGCTACATTATAAAAAGCAATTCACTCCAAAAAGGACAGACTAGAATGCAAAAATGTAATGTTAATATATATTTCTACTCTTTACTTGAGTATTTCCATTTAATGCTACTCATGCATCAAGTGAACTCTTCAAAAACCTTCTTGACTTCACTGGAAAATGCACAAAACTAAAAACGGTAGTTTTCCTGAGCTCATAAAGAGCTGAGTTCGTAGAAATGTGTGGTTCTTACATGACAGTGAAGTTAAAAGTCTCTGATGAGCTTATAGAATATGATGCATTTCTACCTAACTATCATCAGTTTATCAGATCACTTAAATGAGCTCAACTGTAAACATGTACAGCAGTAAAATATATCATACATGTTACTGCAGCAGTAAATTAATAAAAAATGTAATGTAATAGAAAAGCACGGCTTTACTACAAGTAAAGGATGTTCACAGTGTGATGTTAGTGCTTTTACTTCTGTAAAAGCTGGGAATATAGTGTGGTCTGATAAACTAAATGCATGTGCAGTTAACTCTGGCGCTTTGAAGAGGAAGGAGGTCTATGGGGTCGTAGAATCCAGTCCGGATTTAGAGCGGCATCTTGGCAGCAGCAAAGATACTGATACTGACTGTACTGACTGTAGGCAAGTTTAAAACATACACTCAGATGTGTGTGTGTGTGTGTGTGTGTGTGTGTGAGTCATGCTGTGGTTCCCTCATGTGCTTCGGTGTCACTCATTTTCCACCAACTCAGTTTGAGTCACATTATGTTGAGTTATGTTTGTTTACCCTTATTTACATGTTTTCCATAAAATACAATGTGCTCTCTCAATATTTGCCAAGCTTTATGGTGCTGCAAAATGGAGTATATTTATCACACACAAGGCAGGCTTTTGTTGTGTGGTTTGTTATGTATTTCCTGTGACTGGAGTTTTCTGGTGTTTTTCCAGTGTAGGTTCTGTTCCACTCACCTGCTGCTGGTTGAGTTTCCTCTGGATCTCCTGGTCATCACAGGTGTCGTAGACGATGGGTCTGGACAGCTCTGTCTCAATGTGAGCCAGCCAAGAACGCAGGCTGCTCATGTTTTTATCCAACTGCTGCACTGCCACCAGGGTTTCCCTCAACTTCTTCACCCTGAAACAGGAGCATGGGGGTCAGAGTTGGATTATGGGATGACAGTGATCAGTCAGGAGAAATCTGTGACCACTCACTAAGCTATTATTGTCACTGAAAACTTAACTTTTTTCTGCTTCTTTCAGTTGATTTTGTACAGTCACAAAAATGAAGCAAAACAGGAAAATGTAATAAATCACCGCAAAAAACAGATACTGCATGTAACGTTGCACCTAAGTGTGAATAACATATTGTAGCTGAAATTAAAAGTATTCATGACTCAGCAGCACAAAACCAAAGCCATGGTAGAGTAATATGCCAGACATAAGCAGTGTTCCTTAGATCAGAGAGGCCAGACTTGCTCCGTTACAAGATTATGACATAATGTGCCCGCACTTAAAAACCCTCAGCCTTCAGTCCAGGCAAAAATGTTTTGTACATGCAGATGGACAGACAGATGGATGACGAACTGATGACAATACCCTGCAGTGAGGGCCAAGGGTAAAAACCTTATTTGAACCCCTCACACCAACTGGGAACCTACAACAGCACACTGGCATTTATAAACTCTTAGCATTACAGTCCACAAAATCATGTTATACTTAGCACACATCCATCTGTTTACAAGGACATGACCAGACATCTTAAGACTCGAAGCCTCACCCTAAAAAACAATGCAAATTCATTAAGAAGGCGGTGGCTGTAAACACACATTCAACACATCTGTTCTACGCTACGAGCTAATGCTTTAGTGAGACTTGTCTTGTGCACATGCTCAGGTCAACAGACCGATGAACGAAAGAGCGTTGCCATCTTGCAGTACTGTGGTGCAGAAGCTACATGGAATTAACAACACACTGAGTCTCCAAATTCAGAGATTTGCTGTAAATTTTCTTACAGTACAACATGATGCAAGTCAGAATACTTTGTATACATGCACAGCTGACCCTGATGAAACACTAAGCACAAAAATATCTATTCATGCTACTCATGTCGTCTCTGCATCAGTTCAGGTTAATTAGTAGCCAGAAAACATTAATATTCCATCTTTTGTCTTCTTCATGACAATTTCCACCCTGAGCACTGAAACAACTTAAAACCACAATGACGAAAATATTTTTAGACACAAGTTCTGCCACATTTCTTCTCAACCATGAAGCTAAAATAACAATCATACAGAGAAAAAGACACACATTGCAAAAACAACTATATCAGAAAAGCTTGTAGATGAATTCGCTTCCATTAAAGCTATAGATGTTTATCATATTGAGTCTGTACTGAAAAAAGTCCTGCCTGTTGATATCGCAGTCGCAGTCCGGCAGATCCTCGCTCGGGCATCCTGCCATGTTATCCGACCCTAAATCCAAAACCATGGGGGTGCCAAATTCCCAAAGACAACGATAATGTCAGGAAGTGTTAGTTTGTGGATCCAAACACCCTTCTCTTTCGTCTGTGAGCTCCACATGGGACTTTCTCTAAAGTCTGTCTGTGCAAAAGGGGGAGGGCGAGCAGGTAGTGGCGGGGTGGTACAACTGTGACTTATCAACTGTTGCTCTTCAAGGTTAAAAAAAGAGAAGCCCAAACAGGCATGTGTGTATGTGTGTGTGTTAGAGAGTTGGAGTGCCTGAGAGTGACAAGTACTGCTGTTTCTAAATGGAGACTTACAGTCAGAGGCAGGAGCCACAGAGCTGCCTTGTGTTGGAATAAAAAAAAAAAAACTTATGCAAAGATAAATGCTACCAGCTTCATGCATGTGTGAAAACTTCCATGGACAGAAAGAGGTTCCAAAAACATATTTAGAATAAAGTAAAATAAAATCCCATCTCTTTGGAAAATGAAAAGTCCAGAAACTGCTCCTCAACTTGACAAAAATGCTCTAAAAACACCAAATGGCAACGCAGTCTGCTCAATATGATGACTAAAGTGTCTCCTTGTGCATTTGGTTTTAAGATGGAGGTAAGAGACAAAGAAAGCAGCTGTCAGTATGAGGTCAACACCCCCACCACCACCCCTCCCATTATAGTCCCAAAGGGAAACAACCAGAAGAAAGAAAGGAGAGCAGAGTCAGAGTTTGAGTCAGGTCAGGCTGTTTGCAAATCAGTGATAAAGGTGATATTTAAGCCATTTTCACATCTTCAGTTTCAAAGTGCAGTGTGCATCATCTCTGCATATATAAAACTGACAAGAGAAGAGATCAGGAGTAAGCGTGAATGGGACCTGCCCCTGGTCTATTTGCTGCTTCACTGAGTAGAAGCTGCACTGACAGCAAAGGAATCAGGAAATGCCTCAACAGCAATGTGGGAAAATTAATTTCCCACCCTGTGCTGAAGTGTCATGAGAGATAACATGGTGAGGAATCCAGACCAATGCAAGTCTTCAGTTAGGCTATACACAGACTGCAGATTAACGTGGTAAATGCTGATGTTTTTACTTGCATGATGAACAGATTTGTTTTTTTATTCATGACAGCTCTAACCACATCAAGTCTGATCTTTTCTAATCAGATCAGACATGTAAATCAGACACAGTTTGAATTTTTTGGACTGAGATCTGAGTCTGAACTGTCACATCTCCATTCATAACTTTAATGTCACATTATATCAACAGCCATCACAGTTCTGTGTGGGTGAGAGTCTGTGAATATAAACATGGAAGACAGATGATGGAGCTAATTAGCAGAAGGTGCTACACCACTGAAGTATTTGGGGTGACAGCTCTGGACAACCAAACCATGTGGGGACATCTCACATTAACACACACCTTTAGTTCCAGAAAAAGCCACCATCAAATCCAGCCGCTCATGAAGTCACTTATACAGTCGTGGAAAAAATTATTAGCCCATCAAAAACAATGGTTATGTAATCAAGTACTAACTCCTGTGTGTATCCTGTGACTGAAACAGACAGAAAAGAAAACATGGAATGCCTAAAAGCACTGTTTTTGTCAGTACAATGCCATAGCTATTGATGTAAGAACTGAAGTGATTTTGGTTATTATCAAGAAAACCATGGAAAACGGATAGATATCAGCTCTGAAATTAAACTCTTATGAGCTATTTTTGTTGGTATCATTATATTTATCCAAACAAATGTACTTTTAGGTGTACCAGGCATTAAAATGAACAAGAAATTGAAGAAAACAAGGGTGGTCTAATAATCTTTTCCGCGACTGTACGTCACTTTATAATTAAATCACATATTCTGACTTTATTAGCCTCCTTCTTTACTTCCACATGACAGGATCCTGCCTGTGATGTCAACTGGAATCTCATATTGGTTATTGGTAAACAGCAAAAAAAAAACCTGAATCTGTGCAAAAAACCTTGGAGTATTTTTCTTTTCAACGAAACAAAATTTTTAAGACCAGACACGTTTCCTTGCCTTTCTGCTATAAGATCTGGAATTCAATAACCCTAAATAACACTGTCATTTAGTCGTGACAGTCAGGAGGACTCACCTGGCAGCGATGAGGTCCAGCAGGTGTTGCCAGCGCTCGCTCACTTTGCTGAGTTTGTGTTGGATCTCGGCCGCCTTGCTGTCCTGGCTGGCCCTGGCCAGACGCTCACCCATAACCTGGAGCTGCTGCTTGTTCTCCTGTGCAACACTGATCTCCTCCTGGTAATCCTGGAAGGAAACACCATGAAGGTGAATGTTAGCACAGGGTGGTGGGTCCATACTCTGTGCATCAGCATTAGTCAGCCTCAAGGAAGTGCTGCATCCATATTATGAGCCCTGGTAAATATTTAACACTTTCAGTGCCATGGGCCGATTAAATCGGCTTTACGAAAACAACCTGTAAAGTGCCACGGGCCGATCAGATCGGCTTTGGAGAACACGCCATATTTGTGGACAAACAAACCATCCACCCCCATTTCTTTCTCACATTTCGATGACGTTCTTTCTGTGTCCCCCTTTTGAGACCAAGCCGACGGGAATTTGAGGTCACGCGACCGAATAATATTTTTATATCTTTTTAATGTTTCTTATTCTCCGGTGTTTCATCAGAGGGAGCCCTCCATGCCGGGGGGCAGCTGTGGACTCCGGGGGCTGTGGCGCCTTCTCTCACTGGGGTCCGCTCCTTTCTGGTGGGTGGGGGTCCCAGTTGGCCCTCTCCCACTGGTTGGGATGCGGGGCTGTGTTGCTGGTGCCTGGTCGCCGGGGTCGGCGGCTGCATCCTGGTGCGGAAGGCTCCCTGAGACAGCGCCTCCTAAATTGATGTTTTACTTTTACTTGTACATTTTTGTTCTGGTCTACCTGTGCTCAGTTAGTCTTCTTAAGTATGTGTGAGCTTGTGGGTTTGCATGTATATGTGTGTGTGTGCGGGTGTGTGTGTGTGTGTGTGTGTGTGTGTGTGGGTGAGTGGGTGGGTGTGGGTGGGGGGCGGTACTGATTTTTAAACTGATATGTAAAGCACTTTGTGCTACAGTTTTTAATGTATGAAAAGTGCTATATAAATAAAGATTATTATTATTATTATTATTATCATCATCATTATTATTATAAATTATGCAAATTACGATCAATAATGAATCGGCTGCGTCCGGTGCGTTTTGGATCTAATCAGCAATCGGTCGGATGTTACCGAGCGGTTTCCTGCAGGATTCTTCAAATATTATAAAAACGACGCGAAATACTGAAAAACGGCCAAATTCTGTGGCACTTTTAAGGCTTATTAGCCCCTTAACTGTCTGGCACTTAAAGAGTTAATATCACTCTGATGAACATGCAAAATGTTAGAGGTCTAAGTAAAATATTAAATTACATTTTCCCCTTTTTTCCTGCGACTGCTAATGCTGTAATTGGGTCTGTGATCCTCGGTTTTAACAGTGTTCAATATTTTTGACTGCTTTGTATCCTAGTCATTTATTAAAGGGGTCTGTATTTAGTTAATTTTATTTATTATGTATGCTGCTGGACTTGTGTAAAAAATGTTGTTTCCAACATATTTTAACATGTTTGATATAACTGTTAATTGAACCTTGACCATTTTTATGCACAGGTATTCACAGTAGGAAAAAACAGAATTATTCTAAGTGTTTACAACCAGTTTCTACAAACCATTTGAAAAAAAATTTTTTTTTTCTCAAATATGCTTTAACTATTCCTCAAGAACTGCTCTGAAATTAGCATGAGTATTTATACAGTTAACAGAGCAGATAATGTATGTAAATATCTTGTTAGGTGATAAATGGTGGAAAAAAATAGATCATATAAAATCTTTTTTTGACCCTTGTATTCACTCCTTCATAAGTGGATGGTGTCAATGTGTTTACACACATGTACTGTATGCATCTGTCACATTTTCTATTAATATTAGATACTCAAATTACCTTTCGCAGCTTCTCAATCATCTCTTCGATGCTGATGTCTCCATTCTGAGAGACCTTGCTCTCCATCTGTGTGAGCCATTCACACAGCTCCTTGTTCTTCTCATTAAACACAGCCCACTCATTTAACTTCTCGCTCACCTGCTGCCTGCGCAGGGAAAGCTAATGGGACACAGAGAAAGAAAAACGGAAAGGAAGGGTATGTGAGAAACAGTAAAAACAGAAAAAAAACTGACAGATTTTGCAGTTTAATAGGAGAGATATTTTCGTGGAATATAAACAAAATTAAGCTATAAAATAAAAGGTGGTTTGGTTGCAGGTTTGGTAGACTGTAGATCTGCACTTTGAGCCTGTTAGAAACAACTCATGCCAGAGGATCTAAAGGGCTGTGCCGCTTCATACACTGTGCATTCGTCACAGCTATGTCTCCAAATCTGCCCCTAATCCTGTTTTAATATTAATCAAACATCTGTGTTTTCTGGTTCTGTGACGCCTAAAGTGTTAGCCATGGATATAGAAAGTTAAGCACAGTAGAACTCTGGGCTTGAAAATGTTCCACAGCTGTTAGCACTGTCTGTCTACAGTAAAAACTGTCTCCAAAGAAGAATGTTAAGTGATCCCAGCAGAGCAAAATTAAACTTGGTGGTTTGTGGTTTAATTTTAGGCTAGGAGCACAATGTGTGAGTGAGAAAGAAAAAAGACCCTCAAAAATACAAGGCATTAGATTATTATGGGAATAAAATGCCATTTTCAAATACTTAACACACAACAGTCCCTTCTGTGTGAATGTGAGCGCAGAGGGGGTGTACCTGGTGGCAGACTTCCTCCCACTGTCGTTGGAGAAGCTGGAGGCGTTCCTGAAGGACAGTGATGTCATCAGCACTAACCACGCCCTCTAAGGCATCCCTCAGCAAGAACAAGGAAGTGAGGTCATCAGTCCAGCCCTCTACACTGTTCTCCAACTCCTGCACCCACATGACGTGACAAAAAAACAGGAAAGATGAAGAATGTAAACAGAGCACGCTTAAATATAAACACCCACTTAAATTAGAATTACAAGAATTATTTCTGTTGGACACAAATGTGGTTCCATATAACAGTCAAACAGACAGAAAACCAAAGAGCTGCTGCACCTGCTTCACCTTTACAAAAATGATGAACAAAACATCAAACTGACAATGAACGTTTCAGCATAGAATTGTTTCAAAATAACTGTAATATCAAAAGCAAGGATACAGTCTTGATTTTCTTGAAATAGCATAAAATCAAAGCAAAATAATGCAAAGAATCAGAAAAAAACAGCTAGATCCAAGGTTAAAAGCAGGACAGGATAGCAGAAGCATCTAACCTTGCATCTCCTCCTCCGTCACTGTGACGGTTCTGCTGCGTTGTAATCATTTGTGGACCCGGAGAACATCTCCATTACGCAACACACACAAAAGGAAGCACGCACACACACTCATACACCCCCACAGCAAAAAGGGATGCTCTCTCTCGTTCAGTCTCATGCGCATGCACTGTGTCTCTCTCTCTCTCTCTCTCCTCCTCTTACCCCACCCCCTCTCCGTCCTCAGCTGATGCTTACTGTGTTCAGCTACACTCCCCCCTCCTCCCTGAGGAGCTGACAATGTGCCATGCATGAAACATGACTGCACACAGTGTCCAGTGGTTAACTCACAATATCAAAAGGAGATAATTTCTCTGGAGCCAAACAAGGATAGTGTGACATCTATTTGCTCAATTCAGCAGCATGTTGGGATCATTCTAGCTTGAGCCATGTTGCCAATTCTTTGTTTAAAAAGCTTACTTTCTGCCAAATTACAAAATCTAAACATGGTATAAAATAAGCAGCAGAAGGAGAATTAAAACTATTATACCACCAGCAGTCATAACACGACAAACAAGGACACATAATGAGACAGCAGCTTATTTTTTCGTCTGTCTGTCTGTGCCTGTAGCCAGATTAAGAGGGTAGAGCAAGGACAAGTGTGTATGTGTCTGCGTTTGTGTCCAAGTAAAAACTGTATGAGAGGAAGAGCCCCTGGGTTATTAAGTGGGACGTGCCTGTGCATTAATGTGACACATAAACCTGGAAATTGAAAGCTAAGTGAACGTGTGCATGTGTGGATTAAATTCTGCTCACCTTGCATCTGATTTGCTCCGAGTGCAGCTCTTCGTGGTGATCCGGCAGTGGCAAAGACAGCTTCCTCTTAAAGGCCCTCAGCTTCTCAAGTGATGCATCTATACCCTTCTCACATCGCTCCCAATTCTACACAAACAAACAGTTAGACTTAGAGGAGGAAAAATAAGAAAACAAACATACGCACACAGACTGCTGAGCTTAATGCACTCAGAGAAGTTGCTATAAATTCTTCTCACAGCTGCAGCATCACAGAGGAAACTGCAGAATACGCCGACATAAACTGACACACAGACTGTAAATACTCTGTTTAAGTCTGAAATCAAGCCACATCAGTAACACTGAGCATTGCCCACTCAGTTCTAAACCTCCAAAGCTGCAGCAGAGAGTGATACAGCACAAATCCAACAAGCAAAGGAAAGAATTAACACAAAGAGGAAGGTTGTGCTACAAAGGACACAGATTACAGCTATTTTCAGAGTCTGAAACCAGTCCAGTTTAGGATAAAATTTGGTAAGAAATGTTGCAGCAGAAAAGCATACCTGAAGAAAGAGTCATGGTAAAAGAAAAACAGGACAAGAATAGCTACTGAAGCTGTTTTCTAAGAGCAAACCCAGAAGAACAGACAGAAAGAGAGAGAGATTAAGGGGAAAAATGGTAGAAGAGGGAAGCACCTCCAAAAAAAAAAAAAAAACAACCCAAAAAAACTTGGATGCCCGGATGTATCTTCTATTTAAACTGCGTCACTCTGTGCCATTCAAAAGAAGGCACAGTCATAGCCCTGTATAATCTTCCTCACTGGGGCCAAATCATTACAGCTCACTGCACAGTCTCTGCAGCGTGAATGTGTGTTTATGTGTGTTTATGTGATCGAGGCTGGTGTGTTTTTAGCTAGTATGAACAGGAAGTGCATGTTTTGCAGTTAATCTGAAGACAGAAATCAGTATTCTCCAGCTCTGTCGTTCATGTCTTCTGGTGCAGCGCTGCATAATTCATGTGATAACCTGGTTTCACTGTCCTGAGTGTACAAACGGGCAGAGGCATTAAGCACACGGATGAGCCAATGCCCTTCAGCACCCTCCACAGCACCTTCGCACTGCAGCACAACACAGAACCAGCATCTAGGTTAGTTTGAAACACACACATCTCGGCTCAAACGAGGCTTCACACAACTGCAAACTCTAAAGCATGTCCCATAAAACTGCATTATTTCAACTGTAATCTGTTCAACATAAAAAACTCATTATTTACAGAGTCGAATGTTTTAATATCTAACAACTGCAAAGATTTCAGAATGCTACAAATAATGTCTAGAGCTGAATCTAAGCACTCCCTCTTTGAAATAAAGAATAAAAAGACCACTGTTGTGAACAAGTGACACTTAAGAGATCAAGTATGGAACTGTTGTAATAATCAATATAAAAAAATGTTAAAACTATTACAACTGAAAGAAGATTTGACCAAAAATGACGGGACATAACAAAAATGACTTGTCATATGTGTTGCTACACTGATACTGTGCAATACTTTTCTTGTTTCATTTTCCTTGTTGCCTGTTATATGGGTAAAGTGAACATATAAGTTAAAAGTGTTATAGGTATGTACAATGAACTTAAGTTTCAGCCTACATCTTTATTTTCAGTCAGAGAACAAATGTTTGGCATGATTTATTTTGTATGCATTGATGTATTTTATTGAACTACTACCATAACTGCAAAGTAAATTGTTGTTAGTGTGTGACAGAAATGACAAAACAGAAAAATGTAAGCAAAGAATGAAAGTAAAATCTAATAAATTATGTTTGTCTTGTGGTTTAAGTTGAGTGGAAATGACACCAGAGAAACCAAAAGAATACACACTATAAAAAAAGTACGAATAATAATAATAATTATAATCCTACAGTTTATATACATATGTAAAAGTTATTGCAGAAAGAATTCAGAAAGTGCTTTACCACAAAATCAGAAGTAAAATGCATAGCCCCCCCCCCAAAAAAAAAACAAAAACTTGGTTTGTAATAGTAAAGCACAGTTTATGTCACAGACCTTGAGCAGGCCGTGCAGCTCCCTCCTCTGTTGGTCCAGCCGATGGTGGGCGTGCCTCCACTTGTCCTGTATCTCCATCAGCTCTGTTTGCAGCATGGACTCGGCCCGGGCGTCAGCCGACAGCAGCAGGCTCCTGCCGGCCTCCACTGTCAGGATGTAGCCCCCCTGCTGCCGCTGGAGCACCCGTTCCCTCAGCTGCAGGAGCAGAGACAGAGACAGGGGGGACAGGGGGGACCAGTTAACTAAGGGAGTCTACAGTTGGACAGGGATGAGGATTATTAGTAGAGGGGTTCTTAAATGCACAGCGTGTCATTTCTACTGCTAGGGAGTCTCTAAACCAAGACAATAACAGAAGGAGCTATTTCAATAACAAAAGAAGCTATTTGATGACATTGTAAAGCAGCATAGGATCATGGGAAATGTTGTTTTCACCTTCATTGCCAATTTCACCATCACTACAGTATTAACACATAAAGACCTAGTACTATTTTTGTGGCAGTTCCCAATTTTTTTTTTTTTCTAGTTAACCTTTCTTAAATAATTTAGCACCATTTATTATCATATTATCCTTTTGTTATGACCCTGGGTCATAATTTGTCTATTTATATGTATATGTATGTGTTTTCTGTTTAGTGTGTGTGTTCTCCCCCATCCTGTAGGTGTGCTGTGCCTTTTTGTGTCTGTCTGTTGCAGGTTGCTGATTGGTGGAGCATGATTGCCCAGCCCTTTAAAAATGGCCCTGCAGTTTCCGTCCTCGCTCGCTCTTGCTCTTCTGCCAGCTTCCAACCCTGTGTTCGTGAGTGTGACCGTCAGTCCTCGTGTGATTAAGTAAAACTTCGATTGTATATAATTGTAAATAGTTTTGTTTTGTAAATTCGATCCTTTTTCTGGTAGGGGAGGTCGGTTCTTTTGTTTTCACCTTTTCTCCTGTTTTGGTTAGGTAGTTAGGTAAGTTTGCTGTATTTTATTTCGTGCATTTATTTTGAGAAGGTAATTTAGTTTAAACTGTAAAGAAGATATTTTGTTTGTTGTTTTAGCCGCTCCCTCCCCTAACCCTTCCTTAGTTGTTGAGGAAAAAATACTAATAATAAATACTGTGAACTTTTAGTTTTTTGACTGACGTGTGTGCTTGGGAGCTGGGAGGGGACAAAAGTTGAGCCTATTATGTTCGCCCTGGTAAACCCCTAGGCCGGGGCGTAACACTTTGTATTTTGCATTTTTCTGTGAAAATCAGGTATTTTCCTGTATTTACTTTAGTGATCATGTAGATGTTCATAAAAGCTGAGGGTAACTATCAAAAACAGAAAAAACTGAAGAAAAAGTGACTTTTTCAGGAAAGATTTCAATAACTGAACATGAATGAAGCATCTACAGCCACTGTTGTTTGTCAAACTCCATGGGTTTTACTAGCGAATCAGTGTTGTAGAAGATGACAGTGTTTCTACATTAACTACGGTGCGTATAAATATTTGAAGAGGTCATATCTGCTGACAATGAAAAGGTGACAAACTTCATCTTACCTAAATTATTTGACTGTACTGATGGGATTAGTGGTTCAGAAGTTATTAAATATTTTAGGATCAGTAGATGCTTTTACTCACCAGTGGTTGTTTAGGTCTTTAAGAGTTAAAGTTTTACTCACTTTAAATTTAGTGAATCAAACTCATGTTGTTTCATTTCATTGTAATGAAACAGCTTCAAATAATGTGATGTAATATTGCATATTATACCTTTAAATAGAGAATACTGACATGTTTGTTAAGACTGAACATAAGACAGAAGATGAAAAAGACTTTTAGTGAATTGTGATGTTTGTATGCATTTAGAAATATGTAAATATAGTGCTAATGTTTCGGTAATATTGGATATCTAAAAGGTCATGGAAATGAGGCTTGTTAGTCCAAAAAAATGAGGTTCCTCAGTATGCAAATATGCTCAAAATCCCCTTCAAATTACCTAATAAAAAATGCATAAACTTCTCAAACAAGCTTTATGAGTAATGATTTAGTGCGTAGTCTGAGTGGGAGTGACAGTACCTGAAGTCACCTTCACTCTAATCAATGCGCTACACTCAAATTCAATTTTGATCAGAATACAAAAACAGATTAATGAGAAGTTTCCAAATTAAACTGAAGTAAAGAGGTGCCTAAGCGGTCTACTTTAGTGTCATGACCTACCTGTATCTGGTCTAACAGGTTTCTGGCCTGCTGCAGGGCCACTGGTTCCCCTGCCTGATGTATGTCTGGGTCATGATTCACTTCCTGGAGCCATCGCAGTAGCTTCTCAGCCATCTCCCTGTAGTTCTGCCACTGTCGGACCAGACTATCGATAATGCCTCTTCTCTGCTGGGCCCGCCTCACCACACCCTGCCACTGGTTACTCAGCAAAGCCAGCTTCAAACTAAAGTCATCTCTGTTGAGGGGACGTGAGATAAAACAGAGCAATTAACAACATTTACTGATCTTTTGCTATAAAACTCAAACAAATGTGCAAGCAATGACTAATGTAGCCTTATAGACACACAAAATCATGCAGGTCCACTGTTCACGTCACAGTGGAGCATCAGAATAAACTCATTTAATTGCTATTTTCCTATCCTATAATTAAGATATGGTTGTAAGTATCCTGTATGTTACACTGCATACTCCACACATTTATTTTTTACATTACAAAACTGTTTACCTGTCATCCACTTGTCCCTGGTCCAGCATTTGATGTCCATCACTGATGATTGAGTACAGGATCTGCTGTCTGCTGAACATCTCAGCCTGGAACAGCTGCAAATGAATAAATAGACAGATTCAGTACAACAACTCAGTCACATGAAGCATAAAGTAATGAGCACATATTCAGCACACTGACCTCGTGATCTCTTTGTTGCTCCAGGAGACTTTGGTAGTTGCCTGAAATCTCAGCAGCCAACTTCTGTTCAGTCTGAGACAGGAAGTCCATCCACGTCTCACATTTCTGCAGGAAGCTCTGATGTTGGAGCAGCACTGCCTGCAGTTTACTGAGAATGGACAGAGAAACATCACACTCGTGCTGAATATCAAATTAAAAACATGCTGTAAAGGTATACTGTTTGGTATTCTAGATGTAAAATGTTGCTAAATAAACACAGAATTCATGTGGCTGCTCAGATTCCAGGGTTTCTGTACCTGAACCTCTCAGTGAGGTGAGCACAGTGGGCGGTCCAGGCTCGGTTGAGGCTCTGAAGGCGTTTTACATCTGCATCACTGACTGGTAGTCTGTACACCAGATCATTAACACGCTCCAGATCTGGAGAGAGGCTGCTGAGCTTCAACAGATGAACCTAAGAAAGCATCAACACACGTCAGTATGACCCAATCAGCATGAATCATATTCAGTCACTCAACGCAAGAGCTGTTGGTACCTTTAGTTTTTCCATACGTGTCTGGATAGCATTAAGATCTGGTGAACCAACAGGGTCAGACTCCTTTAGCACCTCCTCAGCCTCCTCAGCTTTACCGATCAATGTGTCGAGCTGCTCTCTGAAGCCCTCACAGGCCTGAGATCCAAACTAGAAACAGTCGCACAGAGAAAGACAAAACTCAAATGACAGACTTCATAATTATTAGAATTATTCTTATTACTCATTTATTTATCTATCAGGGACAATGCAATGAAACACAGTGGACATATTGAACATCCAATGTTCTGCATAAAGAGTAAAGAGCACTGAGGTGGTTTGTAACACCAGTCCCTGGTTGGGCTTTTCAACAGAGAAACACATTTACAGCATAAACAACACAGAAATAGTGTAAACAATAACAAACAAACAATAAAAAAGCTTATTCACAATCATACCCTCGAAGGAAAAAAGTAAAACAGTCTAACCTCACTACCACCACTTTATTTATTTATTTTTTATTTTGCAGTTTTTAGTTATGTAAAACACAAAAACAAAGGCTCAGATGTGTGTAACAGCTAATTAATTAACTAGTCAGTCCTTATTCAAAGAAAGAAAGAGGGGCAAGTTACCGCCACTTTTTAACCTTTGTTGTGAATGTTTGGAAATTTATTATCAGTCTCGTTTCCTTTGGAATTGTGTTCCGGATGTGACTGCCCTTTATGTGTGCTGCTAAAACTGACAGTGCACGATTTACTCATGTGTTTTAATAGATGGAACTTTACAATATTGATTTTTTTTAACAGACAGGATCTTAGAAGGAAATTTGATATTAAAAAAAAAGAAAGGATGGTGTTCTGTTGCAGGAAATGTGGTAGAAATAGAATATTGTTTTTTTGCAAAGTATCCATGCAATTTAGCATTCTGGAAGCACTACTTAAAGGCTATTTGCATAAAATAAAACTGTCCATTTTCCTACTGACTGTGTTGCTATCTTACCTGCAGTATTTCCTGTTGCCTGTGAAGGGCGTGCTCCAGTGTTGCTAAGCGATGTGTGAGTGACAGGTGGTCTGATTGGAGGGCTGCCGAGGACGAGGCGTCGACTTGGCTCTTCAGCTGTTCCCCTAAAGCCTGCAGCTGCTGGAGGGACTGATGCACTGAGGTCTGGTCACCGAGGCACGCCTGCAACAGTAATGCATTCAGAGAAAAGCACTTTAGCAACAATCTGTAAATGCCTGTGTGTGGGGGATAAAAATATCAGAACCAAAACAGACACTTTTTTATATGTTTTGTGCTTATTCTGAGGAAAAAGGAATGTTTTCCAGTGTGGTAAACTGGTTTTAACCCACAGAGAAACGTTTATTTTGCTTAAGATGTGAAAATCTGACTTTTCTAAACAGTTTCAGGTTGAGGGTTAAGTCTTATGTGGATTTGGCAAAGTATCAACTATGAGAGGAGCAGTCAGAGTCTAAAAATACTAAAGCTGCTGTAAAAATACTCCACTACAAGGTAACTTTAGTTAAAGTATGCAAGCATTGCTTCTTAGTAATATGTATATGTATTTATTGCAAATGTGCACAGCACTTTGGCCAACCTTGTTATTTTAAAGTGCTTTAGAAATAAGATGGGTTTGGATTGGATTATCAGTGAATCAAAATTAAAGTATTAAAACTACAAGTATTATGCTGTAAAATGTTCTTAGTCTGTTTCTGGTTTAATTCTACTTCTGTAGATGTTTAAGGTTGAGCTCATGGTAACTACATAACAGTTTTTTACTTCTCAATTTTAACTCATCTTCTCTTGGTCCACTCTGCAGGACTAAATGTGACTCCCATACCAAGCTCCCACAGTGGCTTCAGAGAGTCATGATCCAAAGAGTCTGGGTGTAACAATATAGCATAGAACTTTGATAGCTTATTGATAAATTTGGCAGACCTCTGACGTTCTGATAATCTCAAATAAATGTTTTCTCCATCAATAAAACACTAGATTTGAAGATACATTTAAAAATATTTGAGAGGGATATTAAAATTTGTTCTAATTTGTTCAACTGACTTAAATGAATCAGCAAGATTAGATATACCCATAGAAAGCTGAGAAGTCAGGATTCAGTGTCAGGGGAGGTTGTTAAATTTCAATAATTCATCATACATTTTATGATTATCATATGTTTACAGTGTCAGAGTCCTGTGAGAGCCAGGAAAACCAGGGCTCTGCTTTTGGTTTTGTGATGATACATTTTAAAAGATAAGCCAAGAAGGGTTTTAACCAATACACTTTAACCTTCAGTTCATCACAAATATTGATTTATAATATATTTTCACTGGACAGTAAAGTTATGGGAAATTGTAATCAGGAAAATAACTAAAGCTGAAGAGATGAAATGGAGTAAAAAGAACAATATTTACAATGGAAATACTCAAAGTAGAAGTGCTTCAAATTTGTACATACAGGGTTCATATACATTTTTCAAGGTCAAATTCAAACATTTTTCAGGGTCATTTTCAAATTTTTCCAGCACAGCACCTTATCCCTGGAGTAAGATACGTATCTACAGGAATACATATACTCATGATTATTTCTTTCACTACTTCTCACAATGATGTACAGTGTATTATGCTATAAACATCTAAAATTATGTTTTATAATGGCAAAAAATTTAGAAATTAAAGGAGAAGTTTTATCCAAAAAAAGGGAAGCCACTTGGCGTTCTTCAGGCAAACTCGTACTGTGCCAAAGATAAAAATGTATCTGGAGTCGACCTGAGAGCACCCGCTAATTTTCTTTTTTGACATAAAGTTTTATTTTTCAAGATGTATCACCTCTCTGTGGGTCACTTTGACTTGCCATCTAACCTGGCAGAGTTAATATTAAAAATAAATAAATAAATCACATCACAGAGTTATAATTACAACCACTTTCTTTCAAGCTCCTAAACTAAAATTCAAGCATTTTCAGGGATTTCAAGCACTCGTATGAACCCATTTACCTGACCATAAAACACTACGACCCCGATCATGATCTGAGTCATCAGATTATTCAAGTGACCATGTAAACAGCATAATCTGATAAATGTAAAGAGAAACTAGGTTGACACACCTGGATTTCACCATTTATTCCAGTATTCTGTTGGGTTTCTGTAAATTGGCTTAGAGTCTGGTTTCGACCAACTCGATATGTAAAGCGTCATGAGATAACTTTTGTTATGATTTGGTGCTATATAAATAAAATTTGATTTATTGATTGATTGATATTCTGCACTAGAAAACCTTGAAAACACAACATTGAAATTCAAGCATTTTCAAAGATTTCAAGCACTCGTATGAACCCTAAACATAAAAGCAGTACTTGAATAAAAGTACTGTTACATTCCACCACTGGATAGGGGGACCCATGCACCAATATTCAGTTTCCAACTTCATGTGACTAGTACCAGAGTCTTCTTACAGTGTTAAATAAAATCTCTAGACATGGCGCAGTGTGGCCCTACAAGCCCAGCGTGACACCGGGGCACCCCTGTAGTGTAAATCAGGGGCCTGCTGTTCCCTCTCCTCTCCCCTTCTCAAAAGGCTTTTGTTAGATTGTGCTGTGAATCTACATTCAAGCAGACAAAAGGACAGGCTGCAATTTGGTATGCAGCAGAGGCGACAGAGGCTTTGTGAATCCTTAGACTGAGCTGACAAACTGTCTCTGGGCTTATCCACACGTCTTAAGAACCTAGAAGACAGGGGGAGAGCTGAAATTTCAACATCTTGCTGCTGTTTGAGGGGAGAGGCTACTTTTTAACAACTGGTGTGTGGATTTTAAATAGCAGTAGCAGTAATAGCTGGGACAGGCGACACTATTTTGACATCACTGGGCGAAAAATCCCTAATCACTGTTCAACAGATTGTAATTCAAATGATTGTGAAGACATTCAATTGCTGCACATCCTCTTGGATCTGTTTTCCGGCTTTAGATAATCTAGTCTTTAATAGCAGATTTTGGCCAATCACAGGTCTTGTTGATGGATGAGGAAAGAGCTGAAGGAAGAGGGGGTGCATTTTCTAATGTTTGCCATTTCCAGATTTCCAGTTTAACCACTATCCAAGTGATTTGCACTGGCTTTTAATACAAGTGTGTGACTTTTATTTGTTTGATCTTCTGGTTGTGTTTTAGATGCTATTTATCCTATTACTGTGCATTCATTTTATGTTTTTAATCAGTTTTAATATACAGTCACAAAAAAAAATTATTAGACCATCGATAGTCATCAAAAACAATGGTTATGCAATCAAGTACTAACTCCTGTGTGTATCATGTGACTAAAACAAACAGAAAAGAAAACATGGAATGCCTAACAGCACTGTTTTTGGCAGTACAATGCCATAGCTATTGATGTAAGAACTTCAGTGATTTTGGTTATTATCAAGAAAACCATGGAAAATCTCTAGATATCAGCTCTTAAGTTAAACTCTTATGAGCTATTGTTGTTGTCATTAGATTTGTCTAAACAAATGTACCTTTAGTTGTACCAGGCATAAAAATGAACAAGAAATTAAAGAAAACAAGGGTGGTCTAATAATATTTTCTGCGACTGTATTAATCCTATTACTGTGTATTCGTTGTTTCTTCAGGAGTTTTAATATATCTTGTATTTATTCTTATTTTACTAGTTTTAGTATATCTTGCATTTGTATCTACGACTTTGTACAGCACTTTGGGCACTTTCCATTGTTTTAGATTTCCTAAATAAATAAACTTGACCTTGTTTTACAGAAGAAAGCTCTAAAACAATACACATTTTCTACTCACATTGCAGTCCTTCATCCAGGCACTGCTCTCCTCCTCTGTGATCTCCCTGTCGGTAGCACTCTTCAGCAGCCGATCAGCACATTCTTCCTGTTTCTGTACCGCCGCCACACATTGTCCATATGACGTCCTGTAGCGCTGCCACAACGCCAGCAGCGCCTTACTGCTTCTCAGCTGCTCAGAGATCTGTTCGAGTAGACCGTTCCACCTACGACGGAGGACATATGCAAAACACAGTGGCCTCAGTTACTTCAAGTAGCACAAATTAACTCAAAGGAAATGTTTTTCGTATGGGATTCTGCTCTGACCTGATGTTGACGTCCCGAAGGGCTCTGTTGAGTGTTTCCGCCACAGATGGGTGACATTCTGTTAGTAGTTGTTGTGTTACGGAGCCAAACTTCCTCAGACTGCTTTCTTGTTTATCCATCTCCTCTTGCAGATTCTGAGCAAAGAAACCCAATAACAGTTAATTTTCCTTTATCTACTCAACACATTCTCTTCATAACAAAATACTCTTTGAACAATACCTCACCTAAGTGTTTTATAGAAGAAAGCTCTAAATTCAATCAAAGTCAGTAATGTATCAAGTAAAAATAAATGTAACTTGAGCTTAACCCTTTATCAGTTATCAGTTTAATAGTTACAGTGAGGACAGTGAGTCAACAATCTCAGGTTAAATGTGGTCTACAGGGTCTGTAAGGTCACCTCTGCATGAGTAGTGAGTGTACCTGCTTTGTTAGGTACCATGAAGTAATGATACTAATGTAAGGAATGATTTTCAAAGGGATAATATGGATGTTGACAGGTGTCTGGATCAGCACTTATGTTATTGTAATATTCTAAAAGTGATGTTCTCTTCACCTTACATGTGTTTTTCTTGTATTTTATATAGATTTTTTGCCACTTATGTGTAAGGAACCATTTCACTGACTTTAATTTTCTACATAATAAAAAACTGAAAGATTTCATAAAAGTAATACATTCTTGTTAGGTCCTCCAATTATACACTAAAGATTCAATTTTGAATTTCACAGTATTTCTATGAGTGCCCTATAAAGGGTTAATGGACCTCTTTTCATCAGATATGATGGCAACATCAGGTCCTGCAAAGTATTATAAAAAAACAAACAAAAATCCCAAAACTCTTAAATATCTGCACACTGACTTTGAATGTTTAGAGAAAGACATTATAGTACAATTAAACTGAAGAAAACATGCTTAATAAACAGTTTCACAGGTGTGTCCCATATTTCCTAGAAGAGTCTACTCTCAGTGCTCCTCACCTCCAGACTCTCCACCTGCTGCTGGACGGCCTCTAAAGACCCATTAAGAAGGTGCAGCCTGGACACAGAGTACCTTCCCTCCATCAGGTATCCATTAATCTCCTCTGCAGCCCGCCGGTACAGCGTCCATTGCTCCAGCACCGACCGGAGGCTCACCTTCATCTGACTTATCTGAGGAATACAAGGGAGAAAGTGTGTAAGTGTCCTGACAAAACACTGACAACCATTGTCATCTTTCACAAGGGGTTTAAAATGCTCACCATGTGGTCCAAATGAGCCCAGGACTTGTTAAGGCCTTTGAGGGTTTCTTTGACAGCAGAACAGGCTTTTCCTTTCTTATCCTGAATGAGAGCATTTCCACGTTCCTCTGCTTTCTCTAGATCCTTCTCTTTTTCCTTCACTAATTCTTCCAACTCCTGTAGAGACATCATTTATTTTAAGACTTACGGAGTTGATGAAATCTCTGTTTATTGGTGACATGCATAGTTCAGCTGTATCTGTACCTGACAGTCTTTAAGTGCATTTTGCACCGATGCTACATCCTCTATCCTGTGTCTCTTCTTCAGTTTCTCCTCCTGTAGTGTGAGCCAGGTCTTCAGGGCCTGGACTCCATTTTCATGCTCCAACCAACCTTCCAAAAGTCCTTCTAAAAGCTGAATCTATAATACAAATAGAGTTTAGGACAATTTAACACATTAATATATAAAAATAATTAAATATTAGATGTAATTCCTGCCTGGTGTGTATCTGAAACATTACCTTTTCAGTGATAAGCCCCTGCAGTATCTGCCAACGTCTGTTCATAGCTCCCAGCTTCTCAGCAAAATCTGTTTTGTCACTACGCTTTCCTTCCACATCCTGGCTGCTGATCTGCAGCACCGACTGGTTAACGAAGTCCACAGTTAGCTGCTTACATGTCAGGTCTATGCGGAAGCCCTGTAACACAGATGAGACATAATGAGACCACCAAGAAGAGGATATCAGTGAAAGGAGGGGGCAGAAGGAAAAAGAAGATTGTATTTTTATGATAGGGAATGGGCATTTTTAGTGAATAATATGCCAGTTTCTAATTTTACATTTTAATGAGCATGGTACATTCTGAATGACTGATGCTACTATTTTTCTGTCTAGCAAACAACATGCCCAACCATCATGGATTTAAGAGGACACCAAAGGCACATTTATAATGGTTGAGCACTTAATTAAATTTGATTTCAGTGCAATTTTACAAGTTATTTTAATCAGCCTCTCCTAAAATTGGCACAAAAAGATCTGCAACAAAAAGTATTCCTTTCTGAAGCACAACTCATAGTCATCTACCCAAAAGAAATCAAGAACAATTGAGGACATTTACTTAAGATGCACAAAAAAATGGGGAACCTTATCCTCTTCTGGAGTGGCATTAAACCTGCTGGTCTCTGCCTAAAAGGTGAACACACCTCACTTACTTCCCTTAATGAGATAATATACTTTGATTTTTGTTTATGCTATAAAATTAACACAATTTTTTTCCCATGAGAAACATTTTTCTCCTGAATATCACAAAGTTATCAGTTCTGAAAAATTAATCAATCAAATAGCTATTTCCACTCATCAGCTCAAGAATGACCAAGCTAAATGTCCCAATTTAATATGTTTTTAACAAAATGAGTCCAACGTGTACCTTATACTTCTGTAAGAAGTTCTGCACCACCTCTGAGCCTACAGCTCCCAAAATCTTGTCCTGGTCTTCCTCTATGATGTTTTCCATGAGAGAGATCCAACTCATCAGCTCTGTGATGGCGTGCCGTGATGCCAACTTCTCCATCTGCAGCTAAGGTACAAGGGAAGAAGCGTTAATGGTGTTATACATAAGCATCTGTACCCTGTAAAGGTTAATACTACTTAGACCCATTTGACAAACTGAAAATAACATCTTTTATATCGTAACAGGAGGTGCTTCCACACCTGGTGTAACTTTTCTTGCACGACTGGAATCCGAGTCAGCAGCTCAGCCCATTGAGTGTCGACCTGTCCCAGCGCTGTCCTCAGACCAGCTGTATCTACTCTTTTTAACCGCAGGAGCTGGTTTCCAGTGCTCAGGACAGAAGAACGCAAGGACGACTTGGCATCCACCTCCTTGGAAAATTCCTACCAGAAACAAGTACCAATGAGTAACATTGACCTGAATATTGTGTTGATATTGTTCTTAGACCTGGAGTATGATGATGATGATGATATGATAATCTGACTTACTAAGAAGGCATACAGATGGTCCCTGACAGTCTCCAGCTCCTGAGGCACCGTCACCGACTGTGTAGTCCAGAACTCCAGCCGGTCCAGAGCCGACTGCAACCACTGTCTCAGTTCTGCTGACTCATTCTGGTATCTGGTGTTTTCAAGCAAAATGCAATGTTTTAATTTAGTTACAATAGCATTAGAAAAGTTTAGAGGACACTTCTTATTGTCAGTGTCCTAAGGAGATACTTCTGCGTTCCCTTTGGCAAATACAAAGGGTATTTGACAAGTATACAGTACAATTCCACATGCATTTGTTAAGAGGGGAGAAACAAGAGAATTACTGATTTATGTCATGTTTTGTTTACATGATACAGTTGAAACCTTTTAACCCCATATGTTCCAGTTGACAGTCCACTTATCAAACAAGCAGAGTTGAAGTAGTTAAATCATAGCATGTGTATGTGTGTTTCATATAACAAACTACATGTACCATATAACAGTAGTTAACTTCATCAACTTTTCAAAGCCTAAACTAACAAAAAACAGCATGAATCAACACTTGAAATAGTAGGCCAATGATTAAAAACATTACTGAGCTATTCAGTAGGTTAAAAAAAACTATGGGTAAAAAAAAAAGCAAGATTACTAACAAATTACTGTTAGACTAAGAGTGAAAGAAACAAACAGGCCCACAAAAGATATCTCAGACCACAGTTAGAGCCTGACCTGCTCCAGTGTTTAAGGGTGGAGTCGAGGCGGTGTAGCTCCTTGTTGACTTTGGTGGTGGATGAGAGCCAGTGCTCCCCGAGCTGGGTCAGCTGGTTCTCCAAGTCTGAACAGCCGACAGACAGAAGAAGCCTTTTGCCTTCCTCCAGTACCTGGTACAGCTGAGGCTGATGCTCCGTCAGACTGGCCTTTAGACGCTGGTGGACAAGGAGGCGATAGACTGATGAGTTACCATGTACACTAGTAGGAGATACATGTTAGGGGAAGACTGTATATTTACAGCACATTTCAAACCATGGGTCAGGGTTAACAACATAAAAACTACAATCACAAATTTTACATAATCTCAAACATTATCAGGAAGTATTTGTGGAAAAATCCTTTTTGTGTGCTAAAGGTGTGGCTGCATCAGACAGACACATAAAAATGCAAATGATTTTTTTTTTGCCCTTTATGCATTTCTTGCTGAAACATCCAGTTTTGACCTCAATAAAAGAGTGCATGTGCAGAATAGAGCATGTGGGTGTGGAGAATGGAACAATACTTAGAGTTCAATGACTTTAGAGTGATGCTTAATGTAATACATCACAAATGCATGGAATGTAAACTTTTTTCCCCACCACTGTAAAGGATATGACAAGAAGATGCAGGAATATGTGTGCAGCCTTCAGGTTATTTACCTGGTAGAGGCTGATCCTTTCAGTTAGTCTCTCTTCTGTCTCCTCTACCAGACCTACAGATGGGATACTGCACTCCACAGCCTCCAACTGTCTACACAAGGCCTGGTAGTCCTCCACAAGCTGACTCCAGGACTGGCAGAGACAGGACAAAGCAGGGTCAGGATCAGGTATTACCTTTCAGTATGCAGTGTCATTTATTTTTGCACCTGAAACTGAACGGAACAAAACGGTACTGATCGTGTCCTCTGTCCCTCTATTAATCATACTGACCTCCAGTATGCCCTCCAGCTCCACCCCCCTCCTGTGGGCCTGTTTGAGCACACTCTGGGCTGAAGCCATCGTCTCCTCCAAAGCCTGAGTCTCCCTTTGTGTCACCAGACCTGATACTTTACTGAAAAATGTCTGAGTGAGGATCATATGGCACTCCAGACCCTGAAAGAATTCCTGCAGGACAGAAGAAAATACAGAGAACTCATATTTCTCAGAATGAGCAACAATACAGCCTGTCAGCGTTGGAGCGCATTCATGTGTATGTTACATATTACTGTTCTGGATGTAAGGGGTGAGCTCATTTGAACTACTTTCTATACTGCTGGGTAGTTTGAGCTACAATAATGCATGGTATTGTGAAAGATCCTCGGACTGTTGTAGCAGATGACCAAAAAAACAAACAACAAACCAAAACAAAACATTTGAACATATTTAGTAATCATTCAATAAGAGAGGCACATATCCTTGCCAGTACAATCCATTTTTAACTGTATAGCCCATTTTACCAACACAAAGTATCCAAAGTGCTGCACAGACTACAAATTAGCATAAATAAAATAAAAATTTAAAAATGAAAACATGTTCATAAGCATACAATCAACAATATAATTTCCCATAAAGTTGGAGTAATTTTGTTTTCATTCCTCTTTTTGTTCCCATTTAGACTCATCAGTAATCACCTTTGACCAGGTGCAGTGACTACACACTGAGTTCCAGTTACACTTCATGACAAATAAATCACATTGTCACAATCATTTCATGAGAAGAGGTAAAAATATTTTACTCCAATTCTATGAGCAACAGCATCTATGGGAAGTAACCAAAGCTGTCAGACATATGTAGTGATGTAAAAAGCCGAATATTTGCCTCTTTGATGTAGAGTAAAAGTATAACGTTGCATAAAATACATAGTTAGCCTCGTAGCTAAAAGCACTTAATTTCTTTCCATAATCCTTACTTTGTGTTTGTCCAGTAACATCTGAACCTCTATGACAGAGGCCACTGTCATCTTCTGGTCAGCGGCCATCTTGTCCTGAGCCGTGTCCACCAGGTCTGTGAGGTCGTGCAGTGCAGCCTCATACTGAGCCTTGAGAGACAAGCCGTGGTTGAGGCTGCTACGTCTGGAGCCCACGATCAACACCAGCTCCTCATACACATCCTGAACCCGGTAATCAACATGTTAGTAAATAAACAACACTGTGCTTCATGTATTAAAAGTGTAAGACAGACAGATTTTACCTGCAGTTTCAGTAGTTCCTGGTTAGAGATTTGGTCTGCATGGAGTCCCTCTGATCTGGCCTTCAGCTCAGTGACTCTCTGCTCAAACTCCCGTAGACTGTCCTCCACCTCTGATAATGTCTGGAAACATAATGAGCCGTTTACACACACGGATCAACATTGTGATAAAATATATTCTGTGAGTTTTACTAATGGACAAATATTTGACCTATAGTTTGATTTATCTTATATTACAGCCAAACTCTAGATTTGAATTAAACTTTCAGTGTATTTTCCAAGTGGAAGCAAACCTTAAACATGAAAGGTTTTTTTTTTGATCACCCTTTTCTTTGGTCTATTCATGTAACACCCTCATAAGTAACATTATTTCATATCATTTTTTAATATGTTGAAACCTAACTGAGATTTTGATATGCTTTAGGCAACATTATATAACTGATAAGCTTGGTCTAATAATAATCTACAGAACATATGTTTGCAATCAGACTTACAGTTTAGGATGTGAGTGAGGGATATCAAAAATGTGTTCTGGAAAAAAATTCTCAACAACCTAGCCAGGGGGAATTTGTAGAGTGGCCATAGATGGATGTAAATGGAAATTAAAGTGTAAAAGATAGGAATTGTCAGTTCTTCTAAGATTAAACTATAGCAGCCCAATCAGGCTGACTGAGGTTATGTTTCTTGGGTAAACAACTTCTAATAATTCAACCAAATCTTTTCTCTTATTGAATTTCTGACAGAAATTCTGCAAAAAAAAACCAAACAATATACAACCTTAAAAAAAGAAGTCTTAGGGTTTCAAACTTTGTATTCCTAACGATATTTTAGATACTTTTAGAGTAAATTTCTCTATTCAGTATCTGCCTTGGGTCAGTATCATACCTCTATTTGTTTGGAAGCAGGTCTGTCTGCAGTTCCAGCCATTTTCTGCAGTAGTTGGTGTTTACTTTCACTCAAAGCGGTAAACATCATCCGTAGTTCACTCTGAAAACAGCATCAAAGAACATTAAAATGCAAGTATCCATATTTCTTTAATAATGAATGAAATGTTTAATTGAGGTCTGGTTGTGTGACTCTCTCTGGTACCTGGAACGTGGAGTGTTCCTGCAGTTTGTCCCTCATGCCGTCACAGTGCTGTTCAAGAGTGGAGTCCAGGAGGCCCATCCTCTCCTGCAGACCCTCCAGAGTGTCCTCCATCAAAGCTCGCTCCTCTCCTCCACAGAGCCGCCCAGCTCCTCCACTCAGCAGATCTCTGCACTCGTTGACCTCAGTGGTCATCATCTTCAGCTGCTTATTTAGACCCTGAACAGAAGAACTCAACTGAGCACCACAGTGGAACATTCAGCCAAGAGAGTGCAGTTCAATGCACCAACAACTGGCATCTTAGATAGTCTTTTAACTGTGTCATGAAAAGGCAAACTGTAGTTTTACATAGTGAACTGACTTTCTGTGCTGATGTATATGTTACGGCAGAGTGTAAACTACAGGAGACGTGCAAATTTTGAGGGTCTCCAAAATATTTCAAATTTTTCTTGTCTTCATCAAGCCATTATATTTATGAATGGGTGAACAACATAGATCAGCTTACTTCACTTTCTCTCACCTCTAGATTTGTGAGCTGTGTCTCTGTGTCCTCAGACAGCAGCACAGGACCAGAAAGCAGCTGATTCTCTGCAGTATCCAACCAGGAGGAGGCTGCTGAAACTGCAGCGTACAGATCCTGTTGGACCGTCGTTCCACCCAAAGACATCGCCATCTTACTGTCACCGTTCGCCGCCTGAGAGAATAAAGAATATTTACTCAGCACATTGAGAACTGATGGAAGGAATGTTTTTGTCATCTGTAAAGTAAAGACATCTTTAAATAGAGAAATGTGTGTCACCTCTTGAGCGATTCTTTCTAGAGTATGACTGCAGGCCTCAAACAAAGCTCTGGGAGACTGAGTGTCCTCACTGGAAGTCTCACCTCTGAACACCATGCTAGGACTGGACAGACGGGACCGGTGGAGGACCTGCAAATAAAAACAGCATAAGATGGGAGCTTTTTTCCCCCTCACATAAATAGGCAAACATTAGAACTGAGTATCAACAAGAATCTATTGACTCAATAGCCATCATAATAGGGGATCATAATTCAGTAGAAAGGTAATATATGGCAATTACTTTATTCTAATTTCAAGAAAACTGTTATTGTAAAAAGAACACAATACCACATACATAAAAGTTGAGTGAAACATAACTTTTTTATGCAATGGGATTCACATTTGAGCTCATGCAGCTGCCGAGTTTATTGATGCGTAATATGAAATTAATCACTGAATGTAAACCATTAACAAATCCATACACTGCTTTTGAGAATATCATTTGTAAGCAATAATGCACAGTGCATTTGACATAATATAGAAATAATCAATGGCTGGATGATATAATAACAATAATAATAATAATAATAATAATAAAATTAGATTGATTTAAAATGATTTTATTGTTTATACTAAATAAAATAATCTCATAGCTTTTACAGCTGGAACTGTATGTATCATAGCAACAATCATTCTAATACAGAAAAACAGACAAAAAAAAAAAAAGATTAGATTCAAGGATTATGTGGTAACTCTAGTTAACGTGGTAGTGAAAATCTGAAATTAAATAGAAGCTCAGCTGCATAAACAGGTTAAGATGGCAAAATCACTGTGGACAAAAAACAAAATGGAATAAATCATGTATCTTAAATGCACTGATACCGGACTAAGCTGGTCCTGTTCCAGGGAGTTTAGGGACAGCTGTAGTTTTGTGCTCTGATCTTTATTCAGGTTTTCCCAGCGCTGCTTTAACTGGTCCAGAGGAGACATACTCTCCACCTCCAGCAACACTCCACCTGGTACCGACATCTCACTGAGGGAAAAGGAGGAAAACATGAGAGACGTACATTCTTCTTTCTTATTTCCAACCACTGAAGCTCACAAAATTATGTGATGGTTTATTTTTATTATACAAACAGATAATCATGCAAGTATGTCAGTAATACAGAGGCAGGAGGTCAGTACCTGTCCCCGTTGGGTGTGGTCTGTTGGCTGAGTAACTCCTCCCCAACACTGGCGACAGACTGGAGCAGCCTCCTCTGTTCAGCTACTTGCTCTTGCAGCTCCTACAAAATATCAAACATTTATTAGATTAATTTGTTCTTTATCTTTAATTTGAAAACAACAGACGTACACACAGTCAGCAGTGAGTTTATCAATGTTGATTGTGGTCTTACCCTCTGTCGCAGCAGGTTGTCGTGGTGCTGCTGTGTCCGGGTGGATCTGGCCTGGGAAAGCCAATCCTGAACATTAGGACTTTGAGACAGAGACGAGTCTGGTTCACTGTCCTCCTGCTCCTGCAATGAACCCTGGGAGAAAAACAGAAATGTCAGATATTAGAGATTTTACAGCAACACAGTTCTGGCAGTCATTGACAAAGTTCAATCTCTTCCTCCACTGATGAGTATTTTAAGTTTTAATACAAAAACCCAGACACTTAAATACTAAAAACAGATTCTTTCTACAACATAAACAGTAAAGGTTTGACGTAGATCATGAGGCTGTATAGTAAAGTATCCTCACCTGACTACTGTTGAATATTCAGCTCTGTCTGAATTAATATCCGTCTGTGTTTTCAGGTATTTCATTAATTAAACCGAGCCCTATTCTTAAAAATCTAATTGCTCTAATTACCTCTGCCAAGAGGTTATGCGATCACTCCCATGGGTTTGCCTGTCAGTAGAATTACACAAAACCTCTTTTACAGCCTGACAAAAGGAGGAACAAGACAGGATTTGTGACGTTTTGGTGGTTTAATAATATTGGGGAAAAAGAGGAAGTAGGCAATTGGATTGGCTGAACAAGCTTTTATTGTACTTTTTTTTTTTTTTTTTTTAAATCAACATCATTTCAAGTTTTCCGTGCGTTTTATTTTATCACAACTATAGAGTTTATTCTATATTCTTTTTAGCATTATATTATTTTGCTAATCATAGTATACCATATTTTAGTTGATTGGTAATTGTTTCACAGTTTCTATACAAGTATACTTTGATTTATTGTCAGAGGTCTGTGGTCTCTGCTGGTACCAATGCTGATACCAGCATTTCAACATGATTCAGACAATGAAAGCCTCTGTGGTTTGTGTTACAATGACTTAGTGCTTAAGGAATGCAAGTCGTTACTAAAACAGCAACAGCTAAGGATAAAACGTGAGAGGTTTAAGGAATAGATATGGAGATGAGAATTGTTGTTCACTGATGAGACACAAAGAACAAAGTCAAAAAGTTAAAATGTTGCGTCGTCAGAAACACACCTGCATGTAGTGTAAGCATGTGATGACGCTGCATCTTTTTTTCTGGGGTCAGAGGCCCATTGTGATACACACAGCCTTTGTTGTTCCATAGTGGAAAACAGTGAAGGAGCATCACATGACCTTTAGGATTTAGACAATACTACTATTGACTCTGTGACCGAGTGCAACATAATGCAGCACAACACGACAAAAATGACACAGAGGGAGGAAAGAACGGAAAGGAACTGGAAAAAAGATGGGGCAAATATGTGGGAGTGTGGGTTGGAAAGTTAGGGCTGTGGTCAAACAAAGCATGCATGATTTCACCTGTCTCACCTGTATGTCGACCTGCTTGTCCTGCAGCATCTGCTGTAGCTCCAGCAGACTGTCTTTGAGGGAGCGCAGTTTGAGGGTGAGCTGCTCCGCCTCTCCTTTGGTCTCGGCCCGACCCTCCAACACTAAACTCTCACTGTGGACTGAGAGCTCCGACAGATACGACACCTTCTGCTCGATCTCAAACAGCATATTCTGCAAACACAGGACCACAAATGGTTATCGATAAAAAATATGTAATACAAACAGGTAATGACAACATAAAAAATTGTCAAACTGCAGATTCTTTAAGCCAATAAACTGTATATTTTCACTGCTGCAACACCTAGTTTATAGCAAATGATATTTCCAATCTTTCTTTTTTGCCTTATTACTTCTCTCTCACATTCCCTTTTTCCCTATTTCTCTACATTCAAATTTTTACAAAACATGCCACTCATTCTTCTCCATCACTTTGTGTCAAGAGAAAACAGACCCTGGCTTTTCATGTAAAGGCTGAAG
Organism: Sphaeramia orbicularis; assembly: GCF_902148855.1. NCBI lineage: Eukaryota > Metazoa > Chordata > Actinopteri > Kurtiformes > Apogonidae > Sphaeramia > Sphaeramia orbicularis. The sequence continues at coordinate 37,188,587 of NC_043979.1, read as the reverse complement.
TGGAGGAAAAGAGGGATTAGGGTTGTATCCCCTCCTTTCACAGGAGGATAAAGAGTCCTTAGTAGAAATAGGAGGAATTCAACACAAAGAATTTTCTCAGACAATACAGACTACAATTGAACGCTGTATAATTCAGACTTTCAATTTGTAGATTCACATTAGTAGCAACGAATCCACAATGTATTTTCTTCTATCATAGTCCTAGATTAAATCTTTTTCATGGCATTTCAGATATGAGATGGGTAAAAAGGTAAAAGTTGCTACATACAGTGGTGTACTGTGCGTCAACTACACAGTAAAGCAGACTGCAGGAATCAAACACTTACATTTAAAGATTCTTAAAGCTTTCTAGGCAATTTGCAAACATAATTAAGACTAATTTTTGTGCAAATCATTGTTTTATACTTCCAGAATTGTAGGTAAGTAGTATATACATTATGTGCTTCCTGTAAATATAAGTATTTTGCCAAGTGCAAGTACAAAATAGCAAGACAGTACTTGTGGTAATGTCAGAAATGTGGATTTTCACCCAGAACATGGATAAATTATTAAGGAAACTGTGTGTTTTGAGCTGCTTTAAATTGTACAGATTGTGATTCCATCATTGATAGAAATTCTATGTAAAATTTAAGAAAAAAAAAAAAAAAAATCAAACCCTTCCTAAGTTTCTTCACTACTTTCCATCTCTCTCACTCACTAACATTTTTTCTCTTCACTTCTCTTATCTCATATAATTTTAAACATATCCTGCCTCTTCCTGTAGATCCGTAATGTAATTATCTATGGTTGTACACAGCGCAACCCCCTGGAGATAAAGATCCACATGGATCAGACCCTTAGACCTGAGCTCCACAGGGGCCATATGTGAGCTTTAATCAGCTTACTGTCTCACAGCTGCTACAACACACACACTTCAAACACTCATTTTATTTGCCTGAGTCTTACAAATACTGTAATGTTATTAATGCCAAGAAGTTAACCACAGTGCATCCCAGGAAGAATGTTTTAACACGTATTAACAGTAGTTTGGTGTTGAAGTGTTCAGATTAAGTAACTGAGAAGCTACAAGCATGTGACAGAACACAGAATAATCTCACCTCACTGAATTAAACAATTCTGAGCAAATTAAATTAAGCTAATATTAATAAATGTCAGGAAGATCAACCCCTGACACTATCACTGCTTCAAGTTGAGAGATGGACTACAAAACCCAAAACATTATTCTAAAACAAATAAACTATCACTGCCATTATTCTTGCTTTTGTGATAAAAGTGGCTAACGACACAAAAATGCAGCCTTTTCAAGGATGCATGCATGTGGATCAGTAACTATTTTTGCTTACATTTTAGTATAGAGGCTAATTACACCATAGATAAAGGGAATGTTACCATAGTAGCAGGATAACAGCTTGGGCTGGTTCAGGAATGTCAGGGGGGTAACGACAGAAAAGAAATTCAGGATCAGACCATAATTGTTAGTCCAATGTCTGAATCTGTTAAAAATGCCAATTTATTGGACAACAATGGGTTAAAACTATCCAGTATTTGGTAAACAATCTCTGCTTTCTTTGGAAGAACAGAACATTTTATGTGTCTGAAATAGTAACAGTAATATAATACCAAGGGAATGAATCCATGGATATGCACTATTTCTGGGCAGTGATTCAGCCAGTTATTTCACCTCAGCCATTGATAGGTTGTCCTTGATAAACACCAAGCGGCAACAGTTTTATTCTGTGACTGTGGAACAATAGAGTCTCAAAAGATTTATTTGACTGTGTCACCTGAAAAGAAGTTTACTTCATATAGTAGCTAAGTACAGAAAAGCCAGCTAACAGAGAAGTCTGGTTTGGTTGAATAAAGGTGCTTAGAAAAACTTGCAAAAAATAAACAAAAAAAATAAACAAAACTGACAACATATACAAAGTGTGCCTACAAAAATGGCATTTGTTTATTACAAAATATTTAAATTTAGTTTCAGGATGAAGTAAAAAAGGTTCAATGACTTTATAGATGAAATTGCAAAATAAAAGTAACACAAAATATTCATTAAGTGCACATTATGTAATTGCAGTAATTGCATTTAATTCACTATTACCATATGAATGTATGTGTGCAATGTCATTAATACTAATAGTTTAGTAGTTCACTTCTCCCCAGAACTGGTAAATTAAATGACACTTTGAATCCATCTACAGTCATGGAAAAAATTATTAGACCATCAAAAGTCATCAAAAACAATGATTATGCAGTTAAGTACTAATTCCTGTGTGTATCATGTGACTAAAACATACAGAAAAGAAAACATGGAATGCCTAAAAGCACAGTTTTTGTCAGTACAATGCTATAGCTATTAATGTAAGAACTGAAGTGATTTTGGTTATTATCAAGAAAACATGGAAAATGGATAGATATCAGCTCTGAAATTCAACTCTTATGAGCCATTTTGTTGTTATCATATTTGTCCAAACAAATGTACCTTTAGTTTTACCAGGCATTAAAATGAACAAGAAATTGAAGAAAACAAGGGTGGTCTAAAAATTTTTTCCGCGACTGTATGTTGTCAACCCTTGGAAAACTTTAAAGATGTTGAGTGTACCAGTCCTACCTGACAGTCGATGAGCTGCTCCTCCATGTCCAGGTCTTCATTTTGGGGCTGGAGGGCAGAGCTCAGAGTGGCGCGAGTGCTCAGCAGCCAGTGGTCCAGCTCCTCGGCCTCACTGTGGTAACGCTGCAGCGCCTGCTCCTGCCGCTGCTCCTCCAACTGTTCGCTTAGTTTCTCCTGCGGTCATCAAAGAAACAGAAAACTTAAATACTCTTAGTGTGTATTGGTAGAGTTACTCTGCAGTAAACCGACCCAGAGACACAAATCACTTTACTGACATTAAAGAAAAAGAATGCGTACAAATGTCTGATCCCATACCTCTAGTAGCTGCCGTTTCCCAGAAGCCTTCATTCTGATGGTGGCCATCCTCTCTCCCAGCACAGTGAGCGTAGACTGCAGAGCCAACTGGTCGCCAGCCTCCCCATCACTGTCGCTATCTGCCAACTCCTCAGAGAAACATGTCTGTAACTCCCCGATCTCATCCTGCAACATCAGGATCTCATCCATCAGTGCCTAGACAGACAGAGACGAGAAAAATATTAGAGGTAAAAGAGAAGAAGCAGAAAACACGTTAGAGAGAAAAAGAGGGAGGCAGCGGCGATGGAGTTTTGTCCAAATCGCCTGACAGTACTGTTACAAAAAGGAACTGTAGTCGGCTGTAGCTGTGAAGTTGGCATAGCAACCAAGAACAGGGCCATGCAGTCTGTGCAACCATTGCACGGGCTGGTGCAATATTAAAGCCCTCAATCAATCTTTGTTTTCCAGACTTATCCTAACAGGGTCTCTGACAGCAATTTAGCTTAATACACACATGAAATAACTAACGTTGACATTTACAAAGTAAGAAAAAAGGAAAAAAAATTAAAACAATCTAATTTTCCTAGTGTTTTATTCTCAAAACAAGATAAAACTTCAAGTCTCAAAATACAATTGCAAGTTTTGTTTAGATCAGAAGTTTTCGTATTGCTCTGTTTTAATTCATACTTCACATGTTCTCCTGTCAGTACTATTACCTGAACCCCTTAAACATGACCAGAAACACAACCTCCCCAGTATATCCAGACATTTGGATCCCCTCCTTCTGTCTAACCTGGTGAGCAGCCATCTGGCTTTCCGGCGTCTTGGTGGGCTCCAGGCCTTCATTGAGTGCTCCCTCAATGGACTCCATCTTTGTGGAAATGGACTGAAGTGACTCCTGATAATGCTGCTGCCTCTCCAGGGCCTCGTACAAACTCTTCTGCTTCTCACTGATCTATTACAGAGAAATAGATAAATAAGTATATATGGAAACATGGTAGTAGAACCTCTAGAGACGGCAAGTCTGACAGTGCTAGACTTGCTTTTTTCTCATTTACCAAGGACAATGTAAATAAAACATTTCAATTTACACATTGATGCAAATCTGCTGGAATTAGCTTATGTGAAAATTCTCATTCATAGCCTCTGGGCAGGTTACAATATGATACAGAAATACTTTACAGAAGTGAGAAAGATGTGCAAAAACAATATAATGTAGATGCATATAAAAGCAATGCCAGAGTAAGTAAAATAACTGACAATTTAAAGTTTGATTACATAACTTTAAATCATAAAGTTAAACCAGTGACGTATATTAATTACAAGGGCAGACCATTCACAGATTGAATGTGACAGGAAGTACAAATAAAATACAGATAAACTGATCTATTTGTGCCTCAGACCAAGTTTTGGTTCTTACACAATGGTATTATCCAAGTCACTGGGTCTTTTTTGTGGTAAGTGTCACTTACCACATTTTTTAGTGTTTCCCAGGATCTCTGTAGGTCATCGAGGTTAGCAGCGCTGGTCTCCATAGACGGGTCATAGAGTTCCTGCAGAGGCGCCCGACTGAGGGTCCCTCGACCCTATTATATATCAACACAGCAAGTTTGTGTTTCATTAGTTCCAGAGGGCTTTGACGGTACATACCTGTCTCAGTATATTTACATACAATGAACAGGACCCATTGCAGTGTTTTTATAAATACACCGACTAATGGGCGGTTGTATATTAAAATATTCTTTAACATACAATAAAATCAGTATTAAAATGAAAGTTTTTTGTTTCTCTGATTGAAAATACACATAATTCCTTCAAATTTAAATTAAAAACCATACTGAAAGCACGTTTACATTGCTTAAAATTCAGGCTACTTAAACTAATCTAACACTTAAGTTTGATTTGTTTTACTCTGAGTTGCATCTGGTCAAAGTCCCCTGAGATTAGTGCGAACTCTTTCCCCCAATACTTTCTTTCCTTGCAGATTTGAACTTTATTGATTGTAGTTATCACTCCACAGGCAGTTGACAAAGACATCACAAGACAGAAAAAGTGTTTTTGTTAGATTTTACATTAACAAATGTGGGTGGACGCATCCCAGAGAGGAAAATGCAACTGTTTCACTACTGTATTCTTATGAGTCCAGAATACACAAAAGCAAACTTATAACTGTAGATTACCTACTGGAAACTACTTAAAAAGAAAAAAATAGGGACAAACAAACCAGCAAAATAAATCTGCAAAGCTAAGCTGGGCAGCAGGGGAAAGCAGGGGCAGCACACCAACTCTCCCACTTTTCAAAACACATATTGTGTTGATACTGGTGATTGTTGATGGTTGATGTTGAGCGTTGATGGTTTGGAGATGACAGTGGTGGTGGGGAGGTTGGGAGAGGGGTGGGGGTAACATGTCCATCTTAGCAAGTCATGTAGACTCACATACAACCTTATTAAAACAAGTGAACAATTCTTTAATAAAAGAATGATTATCCAAGGTGTTTATGTATAAAATGAGTGGAGTTTTGTTGTAATGTTAGACAGAAAACTTAAAGAAAACGTGATTTTAGGTTAAAATGGACAATGATGGTGTAGCGGAGGCAGGTCAGAAGGGGTTTGAAGGTTACCAGGGTTGGGTTTGCAGTACCTGGTTAAGAGGAGCGTCAGTGTTAGCCCCTGGGGAGGGGGAGCGGCAGGCAGGGGGAGAGGAGACCTCGCTGTTGGTGCCCTCCTCCCCTGATTCTTCCGTCACAGGGGAGAGGAGTGTGTGGCAGCGGCCGGCTGTCATCTGACCACACAGACGCACCGCACATCAAACACACACATCAAAGAAGCAGGTTGAGGGAAAAGGGAGGGGGACCAACAGAAGAATGCCCAGATGAAAGGAAAGAGGACACAAGAGAAAGACAAAAATGCGGTAGAAGAGAGGAGAAAAGAAGAGAGTATAAAATTAATGGGGGGAGTGCAGGTTAGGCTGATTGCTGAGTAATTAGAGTAGTCAAATAACATGGAACAGAAACCTATTAGATCACATTACTGCGATTGACATCAAACACCATAACACTTTGCCATACAAAGCATTACAGCATTACAGAGGAAAGGATTAGAGATGTAATGTAGTGCAGCATTCATCTGTGCTACCACATGGACAAACAGTAACTTGGGCTGGTAATGAATAAGCCACTAGGATTTTAACAGGATGCATCAGTGGAAAGGAATGGACACTACCAGGAAACCACTCAAACTGTAAGCACACACACAGATTTCTCACACCAAACTGTTCACGTTGCAGTTTCAGAACTAAAGTAGTTTCTCAGAAGGTAGTAATTTCCTGTTTAAACGGCAACCAGACACTACCACAAACAGAAACTTTGCTGTGTAATATTTAATTCACATTTCTCTAAAATGTCCCACAGAGAAAAGTAGAAAGCTCAAGAGCTAGACAAAGTATAGTTAGAAAATGACAGACGGGAGTAGAGAGTACAGCAACAGCAGCAACAGCAGTAGCAGCTGTCCTAGAAGCAGCACAGTTGTCTGGGTCTGCATGCTTCAGTAGGGAGGCAGAGCTGAAATGTGAGCCAAGCTCTACTGGGCTGATTTTTGGCAGTTAATGCACAACTTGGCTGCCTGACTCAGGACCTTGTTATATTCTGGGCTTTTTTTCCCGGGCTTTATGATGCAATGCAATGCAACGCAGAGCATCAGCATGCCGGCATGTGTGGGAAAGTCAGTGGTTCTGCAAAGTGAGATTAGTTTAAACTCCGCAGCGGGCTACTAAGCTGGATACTAACCATGTTAAACAACTACGGGTCAAGGATATCAGCAGTTCCAGCTGCCTATTAATACCATTCATACATTCATGCTCAGCTCACACCCAAACACACACATGCAGTAATATCCTGTTTCCTGACTGCTGAGGCTGAACACACCACAAACAGCACAAGGCGAGGAACAGAGCAAATCTGAATAGACATACTGAAACAGTGAGGATGCAAGGAGTATCTGGCGGTTTCTTATGTGCTAAAGTAAGGAAATGAATGATCAAACTGAGCAATGCAGACTATAGTAGCAGCCAGACAGATTTATGCTAATATAAAGCAAAGTGATGTGACACAGCATGGGAGAAAACTAGAATAGTAACAGTTGAGATGCAGAAACATAAGGGGTGTTATTTCTTTCTTTCTATACAGTTTAAAAAGAAATGTCAGAAAAAAAACCAACAATATTTTGAGAAAAAGTCATTCAGAATCTGAATAGGTGCACCAATAGTTGCATAAGAGGAAAGAGCAGTGGCAGCATTTAATGTCTCACTGAATTTATACTTAAATTTAGGAAATATAGTATGTAATAGAGCTGCAGCAATTGTTTGTACAGTTGATTATTTTTGTAATGTGTTGCTTGCAATGTGTTGCTTGAACTATAAACTATCAGAAAATGTTGTACAGCGTTTCTCAGATCATAAGATATTGTCATCAATTGTCTTGTTCTGACCACAGACAAACTGACAACTAATCAATTAAACATTGCAGCTGTAGAACAAAGTATAGCGAAACTGAATTTGCTGCACTCCCAGGTCCCCAGTGGGACCCTTCAGGATGTCTGAACTCCACTTTGACAACTACTGGGACAGAAATGAAAAAGGGAATGAGGCTTCGATCAACGACAAACAAACTCACACACAAACCAGTGTCAGACAGACATATAGCCGTGCAGTGTGTACATGTGTGTGTGTGTATCTCCTAAAAAGGCTTTGCCACTCACCATGACGACAGAGGGGTGTGCTGGAAGCTGCTTGGTGGTGGCAGTGGCGGTGTTGGCCACAGCACTGGGCAGTTCCTCATCACTCAGCTCATCCATGCCGTCTGAAAGACCCTCCACCTCACTGACCGTCAGCAGCATGGTGGCGTGTTTGGCCTTCACTGTCAGCATCTTACACTTGGAGTGGAGCGAGGCGATCTGCTCCTGATAGCCACGGATCTTCTGGGCCAGCTCCTGTCAAAACATGCCCCCCAAACAGACAACCCCACCACCCCCAGGGTCAGGAGAGTGTGGCTCAGTCCACAATAGAAGATCAATAGTTCCTTGTTATTTTGAACGAAAGGGGGGTGGTGGCTGAGTTGGTTTAGCGTTGAATGTGGTGCCGGTGCGAGAGGAGTAAGTGGAGCGGACGCATTCTCTTTCCTCCCCAGTCTCGGCTTCACAGTGAATAAGCGTAGAAAGAGAATAGCACTGCCTCACTCTCTCTCTTTTCTTTTCCTCTCTATCTTCTGAATCTCTGAGCCAATCAGAGCAGCACAGAGGCGGGTGACTCAGAGTGGTGGTGTAGCCAGCATACAGGATGTTTGGTTGAGAGAAAGACCCTCGCAGAAATAGTTCAAAATCCCTCAGACACTCCCTCTCCTACACATACACAAATGGTAAGGAAAAACAGGAAATGACCTCACTGCCTGCCCCTCCCCCTTCCTCTGCCTGCTGCTCCCTGCCGCCACCAATCCCAGGGGCAGATTCCTTCCAACAAAAGAGCGCCGCAAGGAGAGAGGGAGTGTTTAGTCTAAGAATGACAGAGATGGTGTCAAATTACAGCTTCAGTATAGTCGAGGCCGGGTCCAGCTGCTCCTTACCGCCTCCTCCTCCTCTTTCTGCTCCCTCTGCCCCACAGATGGTCAGTTCACTGATAATCAGGTCATGTGACTAACTGGGCCAGTGGAGTTGCAGCTATCTGCTCAGTTTAGAGATCAAACTCAGACATAAACACTGCCACTCTCTAGTGACAGGAACTGCAGCTACAGGAAAATGTATACAAATACCTGGATTCGTGTGTCGCCTGTCCCTGCCTGCAGGACATCACAGGGAAAGTTAGAATTTAATCTAAAAAAAATGTTGCCTGCAGAGAGATTCGATCTGTCTCTCTGCAGGTTTTTGCTGCTATCAGGCCGCCCTCCCTCCTTCACAATTTCTCTCTCCGCATGGGAGATCAAATGCACTTAGTCAGCAAAGTAACACTGCAACAGAAAGCACAGGGCTCCAACTACAAAGGTAAACCATATCAGCTAGGAATCTAGGCAGAAAATATTTACATACACCATCAGATAAAAGAGGAAGCTCTGACTGTGGACTGAAACAGACTTCATGCTCTTCAAAAATGCCTGTATGGTATGGCCACTACCTGATAACACTGTGCAAAATGGATTAAAGTAGTGCAAAGTTATACTTGAGTTTAGAAAATCTCTAGTTCTTCGTATTTCAATATGAGCAGACACTTAAAATGAAGATTTTAACCTCTTCAGCTCAGTGACTTTGCAAAGTACAGTCAGATTGAGTCAAAATGATCTCCCTCAGCACCTCTAAGGCATACAGTATATTTCCTGTTCTCTCTTTTACACCGTTTTAACTATTTCAGATGACAGGAAACGTACAGTGACTCAAGGTTTCTATCTCTTTCTGCCCTTTAATTTTGAAGAAGCTAACCTCAGTAAAGTTGCTATTACTTCCTTAAATGGAGTAAGAATGACGAATCAAAAGTGATGTAGTGCATAAAAGCATTACACATCATCTAAAAATACTTTGTGCAGTTCTGTGTTTGGGGCTGTTAATGGTTTAGACCAGGACCTCTTAAGTCCAGCTCAGGCCAAAGATTTACAATGAAGTGAGTTACAACTTGTAACTATAATGTGATGATCTGCAGCGTTCTGAAAACCAGTTTACACCATCTGTTCCAACTTCTGGATTTTCAGGCTTTTTCATCACTGGTCCTAATTTGTTGCATTTTAAAATTTGACAGGAAATAGTGATAGTGAGATACCTGCTACTGCTGCATTTTTACTATTGATGAAACAGTGAAAAAAATGAGAAGGTTAAAAATTTGGAGCTGAAGCAAATATAGCTGAGGTTTTTGCAAATTTATGCCATGAACTTGAGACAGGAGGCATGTGCCCTACAGATGCAGCTGCTCCTCAGACCAATTGATGAAATAATGCCCCCCCATTCCTACATGCAGAACTATCATTTTGACATGTTGACAGTTCGTAACAGGCCTGGCCAGCTGACTTCTCTGTGAGCTGATTGGCTATTGAAACAGGTGACATGCCTCACATTCTACACCATAGTGTCTGGACCAGCTGAGTTGCAGGAAACATCTTCAACTGGTTTCAATCAGCCTGAGACCAGCCAGACGTTACTGCTGCAACTTTTCCATTCAACCCTCTGAAATAGTTTCATCTCCTCGGGAGTCTTCAGTCTGAGCTGGGCTTTAGGTTGCATTTAGAGCTTATCTTAATGCTCCAACAAACACTATTTCAGACAATTGGTCAAGTGTTGCTCAAGGCACTTTTCCATTAAACCATGACACCCTCAATAGTCGCCTTCAGAATGAAAGCGAGTCCATGCACGTAGATACCAAAATGTTACAAAATTATTTCCTTAGATTATAGGGTGTTGCCGAAACTGTGACTATACCTTTTGGAATGAACATATGGGTGTAATGTTTATTTAGAATATGGACAAACATAATTGTATTTCAGTGAGACTCACCTCGTGGTGGTGAATCTGAGCCTGGAGTTCCTGTATGTTATTCGTAGAGACGGGCCGATCCTGAATGATGCGATGGGCTTCCTCTATTAATCTCTGGAGGTTCTTCACCTCTTGTTCGTACTGCTCATACTGCACCACAGCCTCCTGGAAAAAAAAACAAAAACACCACCACCATTCCATCAATGGAAGTAAATATTAAAAACCCTTCTCAGTGAAACACAAAAAACATCTTTGCAAAGCCCAGCTTCAAAATAAATCTATAAGAGCTCAGAGTAATGAGATGAGAAACGGTAATATTCTGTTCATTATGAGCCTCTGCAGAGTGAAAAGCATTTATATGTTACATCCTGAATCTTTTAACTTAAAGGTTTTTGCATAGACTTGAGTGTGCTGATGGTTTTTTCATTCAGTTGACTTAATTATACCTCCAGCACCTCGTCTTATTGTTATTCTGTCAGTGAATACAAACCATTTACAACCACTAGTGTTTAAATTATTACATGAAGTCTATTTAAGCAAAGACACACAACTTGATCCAAACTGTACAACTGTGAGAACACAGGCAGATTCAGTTTCATATCTTTCTCCATCTTCGACATGGCATGCTTGGTTAAAAAGGCTTATAAGCTTCCAGTGTTTGTCCTACGGAAACCGTAAAGCTGAGAGTTAAAGCTTAATCTTCACTACAGTGAGATTAAAAGCAAAATCTGACAAGAGCCAAAGACCTGGGAGATACCAGTGGTCATATGGGGGCTAGAAGAAAAAACAGACATTCCTGGGAAGGCGTGTTAGGACACTACACCACGGTTAGAAACACCCACCTCAACAAATGACACACTAAAGTAAACTACATAAGGAAACAAAACATTTTTTGATACTGCTCACCTGGTCAATTTGTAAGGTATTATTTAACTTTAGACAGTTATGAAACTCAACAAAACACTAATCTACAAAATATTAAATGGAAACCAGGAGTAGGACTTTTATCTAAACAGTTATTAATGCATTACCTCAGTGTTCCCAGCTGTTTTTGTGGGGAAACACTTATTAAAAATGAACTATCATGGTCCATTTTGTAAATTCAACTGCCATTTTATAATATTAAACAGGTTCATAATAGAATCTTGAAGAGTTAAACAAGCCCATTTGAAAAGATAAACATCAACCAACCCAGTCTTTGGAAGTGGATGCGCAGGTTTCTTAATTTTGAAGTTTATTATCAACTTTTCAATATGAGGACGGCCTTGTACCTGCAGGATGTTGCACTGCTGGATGGTGGTGTGCTGCAGCTGACTGGCCTCCTGCTGCAGGTTCTGAGCTGTGCGGCAGATAGGTAGACTAACCACTACCTCCTCAGGCAGCCGGAGGGCGCTCTGACACTGCTGCACAGCTGCTACCTGCTGCTTAAAGCCCTCCATTTCCACCAACAGACGCTTATAAAGAAAGAGAGTGGAAAAGCTGGTTGGATCCTCGATCATACGGAAATAGTAGTGCAACTATTTTTTCATATTTAATTAGAAACATGCATGAGTACCTGTCTCTGAGTGAGCTGCTCCCTGAGGCTGAGCCTGTTGAGGTCAGGGGAGGCAAGGGTGACCTGGATCTGGTCCACAGCACCATGAAGGCTCTTCACTTCTGCCTCCAAACGCAACATGTCCTTAGGAGAGAAAAACATGTAATAAGTCTGGTTATTTCATCTTAAAAACAATGGCGTGCAAAAGCATTTTTACATTCCAAGTAATCTATTTCAGTAAAATTAAAAAGCTCAAAGATGGCCTATCCTATTTTTAGTAAAAACTGAAATGTTAAATGGCATCCAAGACAAATCCAAAGGAGGTGAACTAAAAACATTCTATTCAATCATGGATAAGCCAGTATGTTTCATCTTCCAACTCGTTGTCAGGACATGTCAGGTTTCAGCCTTTTTTCAGTGATTTTTATTGCTAATTTGACTCTGCCCTGTCCTTGATGAACATTTGGTTGTTTTTCCAGTTTTCTCCCTTCAGTACAATATATGCAAACAATCAAAAACAAAATAGAATTTGACAGAAAGGTGCATGCTGGAGCCAAATATTACCATGCCTACTCTTATCTTAAAACAACACTTACTTATTAATTTAATTTATGCAGGCTCAGACAATACTGGATATGCCAACCCATATACATATATTTACAATCATTAATTGTCGTGTGATACAAGTGAGACACACAGCTATAAATGAGAAGAAAACAAAAGAAAAACCTCCTCATTTGCACTAATACCATAATATAATTAAAATGAAAGAAAATTAAAGTCACTTGGAATACTAATTGTGCTGTATCTTCATTGTACACATTGAAAAAAATCCAAACACGTACCACAAACAGATTTGCAAATGCACAATGTTATTTGCAGCAGCAGACTGTCATCTGTGTACCAGCTGCATAACAATCAGATTAGCATGACAGATTATTGCTGCACAAGCGTAATGAGACAGCGCATTCCAATATATTGGTGTAGTACCAATAAAAAACCACAGGAGAGCACTGTTGGGCTGCAGTTCTGGTCTATTTGAACATCAATGTGTCTACATTAGTGAAATAAAATAATGCAGCTCTGAGGAATACTTAAAGTAATAAAAAAATAATCCGATCACAGTGCCCTAAACAGATTTTGAGATGGAGTATTCCTGATGTGTTTCTTGTGATGCTCATCTTAATGTCATTTACCTTCGCTGCATCCTGCAGACTCTGCAGACGAGTCTTGGCCGTCTGATGCAGCTCCTCTGTGTGCCTGCTCAGATGTTTCACCTGCTGACTCCACCCCTCAGTTTGTAACACCTCACCCAGCTGCGCCTCCCGCTCGCCCATAGCTTCCAAGTCGCCATGGAGACCCCGACACTCCCGAAGCAAGGCCTGTCACCATAGAAACATAAATTACAACTCAAAGAGAAGAGCCTTTTCTGTTGAGCAATTATACTAATTAAGGCCAGCCTGCGTACTGTACAATATGTGACATGTCACTGAAAACTAAACGCGTGTGTGGATCTAATTAACAGTACATTTTGAGGGTTTCTTCACATTTAATATGTTAGCCTGCTAAATAGTCTTATTTATTTTGTGTAAAGATGAAAATAAAATGACTAAGAAAACAGTTTTACACAAGTCAGCAGTAGTTATCAGCTATCTTTAAACCATTTACACCTCCTGCTCATTAAAATACTGACCTGATGAGCACGAATTTGTTCCTGCAGCTGGGATGCAGAGCTCCAAATGATGTTACCAGTGACCAGAGAATCTGCCTTTTCAGCCCAACTCAAAATGAATGCCTTCATGCCCTGATATTCCTCGACTTGTCTCTCTGCCTGCTCACAAGAGATAAAAGATGATGAATATATCTATTAATGGATGGTAAAGGAAATACTAAGTTAGGTAAACATGGTCAGTTGTAATTAGGGGTGTGTATCGGCAAGAATCTGGCAATACGATACAAATCACAATACTAGGATCACGATATGATATATTACGATATATCATGATACTGTTTATTTGTTTTTTTAAAGATTATTTCCTGGAAGAATTACACCAGAAATATGTACAAATACTAAACACATTTTTATTTGATCAGAACAGGATCTGATGCTATATCACAAAATTTTTCTAATTCTCCTAGTTTCCAAAGGAACTAACATCTGCCACTCAGACAGTAAAAAGTGCTTTTAGTATGCTTCAAATAACCATTATTTAATAAAACAGTGTTAAATAATAATAAATAAGATATAAACAATAAAGAAAACCAAAAAACAAAAATGAACCTCTGCCATATCTGCATTTGATTAAATACCTAAAAATATCGATACAGTACTTTTTAATATCGATACAGTATTGTGAAATGAAATGTTGCAAAATATTGCCGAACTGATATTTTCTAAACACCCCTAATTGTAATGTAAATTTTCACCTTCTTCAGTCTGTTAGCTCTGTCCTGGACCTGCTGTGTCGTGTGGCGTTGAACCTCAGTCAACTTGGCTACAGCATTGCCCAGCTGCTTACAAAGGAGAGGGTTCTGCTCTCCAAACTCCTGCACTGATACTCCTAACTCTGCTAGAGTTCGACCACAGCATTCACACTCCTCACAAAGAATCTGAGGAGCGGGGAAGAGAAGAAAGTTAAGGCAAAAGGAAATAGAAAAGTAGTGAGTTGGAAATAGATCAAAGAAGAAGCTGGAGGGTAAAACTTAAAGGAAAGCTAGTAAATCTTGCATCCCCTGTGGCTCTGGACCAAACGTTATTTTTACTACACAAACTGCATAGCCTTGAGTGTCAGATGGACAAAGAAGAAAAGGGAAGAAACAAGTGTCAGGAAGGAGGAATGGGAAGAACAGGTGGGAAGGGGCTCAGACTCCCACCTGGAATACTCCTCGCTAAAGTGGGTCAACGTGGAAGGCAGAATTCAGTTCATGCCATTCCAACTCTCACACACTCATTAACCTCAACATCTGCAAAATGAATAGCCAATTTAACAGGGGTTAATTGCTTGTTAATTAGTCAATCTGTCTGGTTGATTACTTTGGTTTCTTCTTTGGCCTCCTCCAGGTCGCCACCCTTGTCTTCTAATTTCAGAGCAATGGTCTTCAGCTTTGTCTCAATGTCCTGGAGTCTGGAGCTGAAGTCCTGTTTAACATCTCTGGTCTGCTGTACCTCCCTTTCCCTCGCCTGGACCTAAAACAGATGTGATGGATAGTACTGTAACTGAAGAATGGCTTAAAATTCCTTTGGAAACAATTCACAAGTTGTATGAATCAATACCTCGGAGAATTGAGGCTGTAATTGACGCAAAAGGCGGACCTACACCATATTAAATTATATTTTGTTGATTTTTTAAGGTGTTTCCATTACTTTGTCCAACCCCTGTACATGTCTGGAAAAATTAAAAGATCACACCAAATTTCCACACCTGATTCTGAAAATCAGGACTATTATACCAAATAATTGATGAGCTCTTCTTATCTTTACAATTAAAACATTAGTATTGTACTGCTTCAAATTAAAATGAACTTGTTTTCTTTGCATTATCACCTGAAAACATTGCAGTGTTGCAAGCTAGCTGTATTCAATATGTATTAGTGGTTATATTTATTTTATTGGTTTATTTGACAGGGACAGCGCATATCAATCAAAACTGCTGTAAATGTGCCAGAATTAGCCAAAATTAATTTTCTAAATTTTTAATTATTTTTATTTTTACATTGGTTGTACCTGGACAAACTGTTCTGTGTCACTATGAAAATAAAACAAAAAGATTTAAGTTACAAAACTTTTAAAACAATCCACCGGTAATGGTTTGTATTCTTATTCAAAAACCTACTAATTAAATAGTTAAGCCAGTCACTTCTTAATTTTTCAAGAGCTCTAAAGTCTAACATCAAAAAGCAGCAGCAGACTAAAAGAGAGTGCATTTACATGTGAGTTTGAGGCATATGTTCAGCATGAAAACAACAACATACTAAGCAGTCCTAATCTGGTAATGAAGCTAGACCATCTGATATTATCTGATCTGTAACTGTGTCCAGGAGTCACCTGGTCTTCGGCAGAGCCCAGAGCCAGAGCCACCTCCGCCAGCTGCATGCTGAGCTCAGAGGGTAGACCAGTTTGGAGGTCCTGGTACTTTGACTGCTGCAGCTCCGTCATACGCTCCACACTCTGACGTCTGCTGATCACTTCACCATGTGCTGTCTACAACAAACACACATACTAACCTTTAACACCCACATGACATGGTAGTGAATTTTTCCAAACAATAAAAAGGTCCATACTTCAACTGAATACTTTTTTGTTGTCCACTATGAACTCAACTTGGACATTTTGCTTAACTTGACATTTTACCAAGTGTTAAAATGTATGTATTTTTTTTTTAAAGATATCTAATTCAATGAATTAATGAGGCATTTATTTTTAAAAAGGGACAATTCATATTAATGAACATTTGCACGTAAATCCGAGAGATTATAGTCACACGGCTAATTTCCATCTCGAGTTCCACTGGCAGGTAAAAAAAAAAAAACAAAAAAAACCCTGCTTACAAATAACGTAATACCATAACTGAAGTAAGACATACAAAAAGAAAAACAAGCAACAACACAGAAAGCACACAAATACACAAAAAACGGGGACCAAGGCAAGCCACCAAGCAAAAACCTATCACGGTCCGCACATAAATTAGATTATAAATATCCCCTTGTTGCTGTTACACATTATTATATTACCTGTCACTGCTAAACACATCTGATGTGCAATATGTCTTATAAGGGATCAGTGCAATAACAGAATGTATACTTGAGTGAGAGTGATTGGTTTCTGCTTGCGTTTTGTTTTTCTTTACCTATTAATTTTACCTGCTTTTATTTGCATGTTTATAGTAGATTTTATATATGATGTACAGATTGGATGACACTTTAAAATTTTGTTGTACTTGTTACAAAAACATTAAAGATATTCTATTCTATTCTATTCGGTTGTTCCACTCGTGTCTGATACTGGTATTCTGAGGCTCACTGATTTTCGCTTTTCACAGCACAACAGTTTGTAGAGCTCACAGGCCAAAATATTATTCTGAGCTACAGCTCATTTAATGCCTGCTGTTAACTTTATCATGATGATTCACTGTTTTGATTTCAAGGTCAACATGAAAAAACAGTCATTCATTCACCATTTCTCCCCTGTAATTTCTAAACCACAACTCTGACTATTATTTCCCACTCTAAATGTTCTTTGCAGTCTATTGTAGTTGACTGTTATGCACACACTTGTAATTAATGGCCTGATTCAAGGACCCTCACATGTAAAAATGTATATTATTGTGTAAAAAATATACTTGTTGACTGGTAAACATTATGTGCATGGTGTTTGCTTGTGTACCTCTAGTTCATGCAGCAGTGATTCTAGGTCTGCTGTAGGACTCAACAATAAGCCTCGAGTATCTTGGATCCAACCCTTGACCAAACCCAGCTCCTTTTCAACCTCCTCTCTCTCCCTCAGCTCCTGTTGAACCTGAGCTCTGCTGGCCCGAACCTGCAACACGAGGCTAAAAGAGACAAAAAAAAAAAAAAAAAAAAAATCAGTGTTTGACTTTAATGTGATTTGTAACTTGTGTGAATGCATTTAATGTAGTGAAATAAAAAACAAACATTTACATCTCACTCACCTGTCGTATTGTTCCTGCAGATTTCTGATTTCCTGCAGCCATGGGGTCTTTTCATGCCCATTCTCTGTCTTCATCTCCATCGTCCTCTCCTCCTCTTCCTCTCCTCTGAGGCTGCGAGAGAGTTGTCCCAGCAGGGCCAGGATGGACTGCTCCCGCTCCACCTCTAGGCTGAAGGAGTCGTGGTACTCCAACAGGCTCTGGAGCGCCGCTCTGGTGGCTGCCTTCTCAACCGTGCTGTCTGGAACACGGCTGTGGAGGTCCTTGGACACAGAGCGCACCTTCTCCATCTGAAGGACAGAGATATTTGTGAACTTAAGACAATGATTCAGGTGGTGCAGTGAGATTTCTGCTGAAATTATTACTGCTAAGAACATCATTCCAGTCAGCAAATATACTGTAACTATATTTGTGATGATTGAAGAGGTTATATTTGACTCAAGACTCCACATTTACATTTATTATTGAAACATTATCACAGCATATTTGCTGCTTCACAGTCAGATGCTGATTGGATTGACATTTTTTGCAACACTAAAAAAAGTTATAACACACATCTACAAAAAATTGTAAATGTTTTTTTGTGCAAGACGTAGACGATACTTTCACAAACAATGGAAGATTTACTTTTTTCTCTTCCCTTGTCTTTAACACAAATACCTTTTCCTCTGTCTAATTAGAAACAAATATCATTGTCCCTAACTTATTTGTGTAACCTCTACATAGCACAGAAACCAGAGCCCAGAGACTGAAAAGTACACAGATGACATCATGTCCAGTTAAACAAAGGAGCCATTGAAAACCAGTGGACAACAGAAATGTGCCACATATGAGGAAGTGACCACCACATCTTACAGTTTAACCTCATTTCCTTTTCAGGAACAAGGCTTTGTGGGAATCTTTGGTACCAGAGAGCCTTCACACTCAAAATAGGTCGAGAGGCGGGAAAACTAAATGACACAGTGATTTGGCAGAAGGAAACAACTGGCTTAAAGCCTGGAGTTACATCACACTCACCAACTGGTATTCAGTCGCTGTTGCATTTGACCTAAATCTGGAGTTTCAAGAACACTTCTGTGTGTAGTCAGCTTTAAGTGTAATGTGAGTAAACGGTTTAGTCTGTAAATTTAAGCAGCTGTTGGATGACTATGGGGACACTGAAAGCTAGGTTCATGCACATACATAACACATATATTAATAGCTACATGAATGTATACTTGGAACAGACGTAGACAAACATGGGAGGAAACCTTGTGCAAAAGTGATATTAAATGTGCAGCATCTTCTCTTCACCTTTTCTGTGAAGTTCCTCCACTCCCTCACAGTGTCCTCCAGCGCCCTCTCCTGGACCCGGGCCACACTGCAGAGTTTGGTCCAACGTTGCCATAGTGATGAGACACAGTGACTGGTCACAACTGTGCTAGATTCAGAAATGATCTGCTCTAACTCTCCTGCTTTCTCTCTCACAGCGTTTAAATGCAACTCCAACAGGTCGATGTGAGCCATCAGAGACTGTGGACAAAAGACGACACACAAGTGATTTCATTAATGATTCATACACTGCTTTGGCCACCTACCAGCCACAGCATAATTATAGTTTCATGTTGTAAATACGCGATAACCATTCTTGTACTGTCACGCTTTATGTCTCACCTTATAGCGCTGACACTTGTCCTCGGCCTGTTGCATACTGACGGCCTTGGCTGTTGTGAATGTAGCCATCTTGTTCTCTGTGTCATTCATCTGTTCAACCACTTTGTCCTTCTCATGTTGGAAGGAGGCCCACAGAGCTGCACACCTGGAATTTACACAATCATATGCTTATATTCAGTCAGATTACATAAGTATATGTACAACATTAATGCAATAATCTGTATGTACTAGCTTTATACTTGTGTTTCTTTGCTCTACAGACTGTACCATAATGTGCTTTAATTAACCTCTGACTATATTCACACACCTCTGTAGTTTCTCTTTGTGCACATTCAGTTGTTGTTTGACTTCTTTGTTTCTGAGCTTCATTTCCACAACATCTTCTCTGATTTTGCTCATGGCTCCTGGTTCTACAAATTCCACCAGCAGAGGATCCAAAGTCCTCATCTCTTCTAAGGCAGCTGTGAAGCTCTTTTCCTGAGCTGAAATTTCTTCCAAATCCCGGATACAATCTGTCTGGTTGTCGAGCTCCACTCCAGAGCTGGCTCTCTGGAGGAAAGCTGCAGCACAGCCAAGCCATTTCTGCACAGACTGCACAGATAAGTAGTGCCTCTGGACCAAGGAAAGAGCTTGATCCACAGCCAGCTGTAACAAGCAAAAGGTGAATTAATTAACTTTAAGTTCTAGTTGCATATTCCTACACTAGAACTTTTTTAAAAACATAAATGTTGATTGAACATGCCTCCCTTTACATACAGTTAAACTACTGTAAATGAAGGTTATATGTAAGAGAGAGCTTTATTTAACTGGCATTTCAGATAGGGAGGCATTTCAGAAAAAAATCTCTGCAATGTCATTATGACTTTTACTTATTCAACAAAATGGGACATTTAACCAGATTAAATCCCCACATTATCTATAAATGAATCATTTATTGCTTTTTTAAACTTTATGCCATTTCTAAAAGAGTCTCTTAGATCTTTCAGTCTCCCCGAGTCTATTAATATTAAAAGCTTAGGAGAACAGCAGACAGAAAATAAAATTCAGTAGGTTTAACACTTTCAGTGCCATGGGCCGATTAAATCGGCTTTACGAAAACAACCTGTAAAGTGCCACGGGCCGATCAGATCGGCTTTGGAGAACACGCCATATTTGTGGACAAACAAACCATCCACCCCCATTTCTTTCTTACATTTCGATGACGTTCTTTCTGTGTCCCCCTTTTGAGACCAAGCAGACGGGAATTTGAGGTCACGCGACCGAATAATATTTTTATATCTTTTTAATGTTTCTTATTCTCCGGTGTTTCATCAGAGGGAGCCCTCCATGCCGGGGGGCGGCTGTGGACTCCGGGGGCTGTGGCGCCTTCTCTCACTGGGGTCCGCTCCTTTCTGGTGGGTGGGGGTCCCAGTTGGCCCTCTCCCACTAGTTGGGATGCGGGGCTGTGTTGCTGGTGCCTGGTCGCCGGGGTCGGCGGCTGCATCCTGGTGCGGAAGGCTCCCTGAGACAGCGCCTCCTAAATTGATGTTTTACTTTTACTTGTACATTTTTGTTCTGGTCTACCCGTGCTCAGTCAGTCTTCTTAAGTATGTGTGAGCTTGTGGTTTGCATGTATATGTGTGTGTGTGCGGGTGAGTGGGTGGGTGTGGGTGGGGGGGCGGTACTGATTTTTAAACTGATATGTAAAGCACTTTGTGCTACAGTTTTTAATGTATGAAAAGTGCTATATAAATAAAGATTATTATTATTATTATTATTATTATTATTATTATTATTATTATCATTATTATTATTATTATTATTATTATTATAAATTATGCAAATTACGATCAATAATGAATCGGCTGCGTCCGGTGCGTTTTGGATCTAATCAGCAATCGGTCGGATGTTACCGAGCGGTTTCCTGCAGGATTCTTCAAATATTATAAAAACGACGCGAAATACTGAAAAATGGCCAAATTCTGTGGCACTTTTAAGGCTTATTAGCCCCTTAACTGTCTGGCACTTAAAGAGTTAAGTCATAACTGGCTTTAAATTCTTGTTAAATTTTAACTCTTTACTGCAGTGATTTTTCAGTTTTAGATGACTTTTTAGTTTGCATTATCACATACTGTGTCACTACATATGTGACTTTTAAATGATGATGGTAGTGTTTGGTGGTCTGTTACAGTTGCTAAAAACAAATATAAATATTAATTAATGTAATTAAATTACAGCTGCTTAAAATACAGATTATACTCTCTTCAATAAGAAGTTCATACACTGCTGCCAGTAAAGTTGTAACGACTGTTTTCATACACATTCCTCTTTTTATTCCCATCTATACACATCTTTAATGTGGTGCCATGCTTACATATTGAGAACATAACTTTAAAACACTGGTTGATGGACAGAAATTACACATGACTGTATAACGCACCTGTTTTTTGCTCCGTTCTTGTTGAATTTCTGCTTCCAGCGTTGCCAGTTTCTGTAGCTTCTCTTCTACATTGACTTGAGAAACTTGCTTTCCCCTACTGGCCAACACATTGGTTAACCTCAGAGCACTTTCTACTTCCTCTTCCACGATTTTCAGTCTCCTCACTTTCTCTTGTACCTGTTTAACTGTGACCTCAGAAAGTGTCAAAGGCTCCTCCAGTCTGACCTTTAAAGTCATCAACCACTCCAATACTTTGTCATAATCCTTTGTGACATCCTCATTCTTTGCAATATCTTTCTCTTTTTCTTCAATAAAACATTTAATTTTGTACTGTGCAGATTGCAGTGATTCAAGCTGTGAGGTAACTGTCTGAAAAGCAGTGGGATCAAACTTCAGATCAAGGCCTTTAGTGTGTTGGTTACATTCTTCAGTCTGAAAGTTCACACAGTTCAGATGTTCCAGCAGCAAATAAAGGGTTGCGATGTTATCCATGGCATCTGTTTCTCTGTCTGATTTTAGTCTGTTGAGTTTCTCATTCACAGACTTCAACTCTGAATCCAACTTCTCTAACACTCCATTATGTTCAACTACTGTTTTCAAGCAGTCGTCTAAGTCTTTAAGTCTCTCATCATTTTTCCTCTTCAGTGCATTGTGAAGGCTGATCAGCTGCTGCGTCTCCTCAGCTCTGTATTGCTGACCCCTACTGATAAACATCTCATTTTTACCATTAAGTTCTCTTACAGCAGGGCTAATATGGAATAAACTCTCTTTAATATTTCTGTGTTCATTTATTAGACGTAAAACATCCTCTTCATTGATTCTGATAGTCTGCTTGTCCAGATTGTCAAACTGCTCCTGGAGCTCCTCAAGTGCATTACGAGTGATACCAAAGAAAGTGCTGAACTCTTTTCTCTCCAGGATGATTTGTTGGACTCTGTCTTTTTTCTCTTTGGCTAGAGCTAAGATGGTGTTGTACTGCTGAGGCAAGGCATTTAACCTCTCATCAAGGTAGCAATGGTCAATCTCATTCAGAGTAGGAAGAATCTCCTGACCTATTCTTTGGACTATAAGGAGAAGGTTCTCATACTCTGAAGCTTGTTCTAGGACCTTCTGAAAGTTTGAGAGTTGTGTTTGCAGCTCCAAGCTATCATCAACATTGCTAAAAGTGATTTCAGGGAAGGTTATGGCATCTGCTTGTCTCAACCAGTGGCAAGTCTTATCCAGGTCAACTTGGAAATATTTCCGAGAGGTTAAGGCTTTTTCCAAGTCTGTGAGTCGCTGTGTCGTTCTCTGAAGGGCTGCTTCAAAGACTGCTTGTAGCTCCTGAAGTTTTGCCAGAGTTTCTTCTCTCTCTTTGTCTGTGGCATCTCTCTCTAGCTCTCGTCCTTGTGTCCAGAGAGATGCTAGCTCCCTCTGGTACGCCCGTAAGCCACTATGGACCCCCCGACACGCAGCGACCTGTTTGGTCAGGTCTTCAGGGAGGAGTGCGATGTGGTCATCTATCAAAACCTTCCTCTCCTGCTGCTGCACCCAAGACAGTGCTCTACCCAGGCCTTGAAGGAACTGTGTCCTCTCTGTGAAGGCCTGGAAAGGAAGAATTAAATATCATATATTAATTATAACAACTCAAACACTGATTGACATTTCTGACTAAACAGTTTGTTGATTTAAAGTGCACCAGTACTGGTCATGCTTATGATATTAATTGTGCTTTATGTATTCCTTATAAGCAAGAGTTTTACAACTTCAGTAAAAATAAATAAATTAAAAATCGTCATAAATGCACCACACTGGACTTATTTATTTTATTATTTAAGATTATTTTAGGCAAATAAAACTAAGACTAAAACTAGCTGTAAAAATTCTTGTAAAAATAGCAGTTTTCAAGGATATTCAGACTCATCCTAGACAAGAATAGAATACTGCATTCCACAATATGGGACCTTTAATAAACAACAGTTTTGTGCATAATCTATAATGTAATGAATTCTTTCATCCCACCTTACCTAAAAAACTAGATCAAAACTAAACTAAAACTATTTTTTCAAAATTAAGTTGAAACTACTTTTCACTTGTAAAATTATCTGAAACTCAATATATGATTAATTAAAACCCATATAAATTGAGTAAAAACATTCTGTGAGGCCTAATTAATACCAAGTCCAGCTGCTTACCTTACTCAGGTACTTCCTCCTTTGGGATACCCGAGCCCCTAGAGCCTCCACCTCCGTCTGAGCGTGTTCAACGAGCTCCTGCAGACATCTTTTCTCACTCAGCCCCAACCTTACAGTTACTGCCTGGGCCTCGCTCACCGCTTGACCCAACAGCTGTTGACGAGCCTCCAGTTCTACACACACACTCAGATGGTCAAACAGGAAGCTCTGGGCCAGATCAGGTGGAGGGCTGCTTTTCAGTGCAGAGGTTAGGGCAGGCCGCTGCTCCTCCACCCACTCCCGTGCTTCCCTCAACTGGGTTTCAACCCGTGCCAGATCCTCTAGTGTCTGAGCAGAGTCCTGGATCTTCTGTTGAATCAGGGCTTCGAGTTGAGCCCAGCGCTGCTCCAGGTGACCCACCTGATGAAAGGCAGAACACGGACTGACAGTGTTTCTACAAGAATCTGAATACAACGCATCTGCACCATCATAAGTTTCTAACAATAAATTTGTTCAGATTTATGTGGTAGTCCAGGACAAACATATACACATATACATAACTGATAGTGTTTTTTGCTCATTATGCATTAGACAATAAACAATTAACATAGTAAAGCTACTTTTCTCACCTGTTGTTTGACCAGCTCCTTGTCCAACAGGCTAAGTCGAGGCAGAATAGCTTGTCTCTGGTCCCTGAGCTCTTCTAAAGTTGTTCTCTGTTCCTCTAGATCACTGAACAGCTTCCTCAGAGCCTCCAGGTGCTCACTTGTACTTTCTGTGTCTGCCCTGAGAACAACAGAGTAATGGGTTCAACAACAAGCTGACAAACTACTGTAAAAATAGACATGCGCTCATTGACTTTCTGATTCACAGCACACACCAGGGTTTTTGCAGGTTTCCAGAACTTAAATGTATGACTTTTACAGACCTTTATAAGACAACTATGAAATAAATGAATGACCTGTTTTTGTTCTTGATTCAGATCCTGTTGAACTTAAAAGGAAATTTAGCATTTACAAAAACATTACTGGCTTATTATTCATAGAGGTAGTTATTTTTGGATGAGAAGAAACACCACATTGAGACACAGTACCATGTGACTAAATACATTGTGACTGGACTGCACAGTTTATATTGTGGTTATTTTTTCTGTGTTACTTTTCTGTAGTGTGATACATAAAAATCCTTTAGAAGAAGTTTACAAAAGTTCATAATCCAATATATTTTTTCAAGGCATGTCAAATTATACTAATAAAAAAGAATACAAAATGCCTTAAATGCATATCATAGGATTTGGGATTTTTAACGACTTGTAGAAACCCTGGATGAAGTTTGAATGATACATACAGTCAACTCTTTAATGATAAATTAGTTTGTAAATGATTATGCAGTACTTTTAAACAATCTATAAATAAAAAGTTCCACATAAATACCTGGCGAGGTAGTCCCACTCCCTGGATACTTGGTGGAAAAGTTCCTCCACAGCCACCACACTCTCCTGGTACTCCCCACTCCTCTGCATGTCCTCCCCTCTCTGGGCCTCCAGCTCTTCAGCCCGCTGGCCCAGTTCCATCCAGCTCTTCCTGAGTCTCCTTATCTCCTCTAGGACAGGGGAGTTCTGTCCGTCTGTCAGCCGACAAATGGCTTCATTCAAATGGCTTACCTCAGACTGCCTCTCCCTAATCTGCTGGAGGAACTCCTGCAGGCAAGAAGACAAACGATAAACACTCAGTTATGATGTTTTAAGCTTATTTTCTTGATTAGACTAATGACATCAACAGACCTGTGCTTTATCCAGCTGGTTCTGTGCAATCTTCTGCTCCAGTTCAGCAGGTCTCCTGGTGAGACTCTGGAGCTGCTGCTCAGTCTCTCTGAGCTGAACTTCCAAATCTGCCTTCTGCTCCTCAGCGTCCCTCCAGCTGTCGGCAACTTCCTCACAAAGCATCATACGATCCTCGATCTTAATTAAAAAACACATTTTCTAGTTAGAAAATATGTTGTTGTTACCATGGATATTATAGCAACACATCATATCAACCAAGCTAGCTGTGAAAAAAATAATTTGGTTAAATCAAATCAACACAACACAGAATAGACTACAATGGTCAACAGAACACAAGCTGAAAATAATTAATTGCACATAAAGTCAACTTTGCTTTCATTTTCCCCACATGTTGTTGAGTTCATGATGTACATGGATTAAATTGTTTTTCACAATAAGGTGCCATTAACAAACACTGGTTTTATGAATCATATTTGAGGTCATTCTTGCATCTTTTTCAAGTTTTAAAAGTCAATATCTAAATGATATGTGAAAAACTAAATTACTTGATGAATATGACTAAATAATTAATAAAACGAAAAGTAAAACTAATTGTCAGTTTCTCAAAACAATAAAATAACGAATACAGTTGTGTGACAAAAGTGAAATCTAAAACCAAAATAAAATGAGTGAAAACATGACTAAATGATCTTGGACTGTAGCTGTATGTTTGATTTTGAGACCTGTTGAGGGGTTCCTACCTGCAGTTTGACCTGTTGAATAGCTGCTGCCGTCTCCCTGACCCTCGGCTCTGACAGGTCGCAGGCCGAACACACCAGTTGGAGGTAAGTGCTGGCTTGTTCCTGGAGAGCCCGCTCCTGCTTAACCTGTAACAAATACAGCACAGATGAAAAACAGAAGCTTAATTTTTCTCATTTTGGCCAGTACTGGATGTGTTAAACAGCAATGTGCTTAGAATACATCAAGACAAACAGCTGAAAATTAGTTAAAAAAAAAAAAAAAAAAGACAAACAGCTGATTGGTTCCAACATGTGACACCTCTCCTCCTAATAGTACGTTTCACACAGTGATGAGTGGGTGGATGCTGACTGACCTGCTGTAACGCCTCCTCCAGACTGAGAGGAGAATGTGTGGGAGGCTCTGGTTCATCTGAGACAGAGGTCAGCCAGCTCTGGCACTGCTGCAGGGTATCTTGCAGACTAACATGCCTCTGCAATTCATGGTCCAGACTCTGATAAACCTGAAAGACACAAGAAAGCAAATCAAACTGTTATGCGTCTGAACTGGTGCCACCTGACAAACAACTGTACTCAAACAAAAATAATAAACCCAAAGCAATAATGAAAAGATGCTGAGATGCAATAACAGAAATACAAATTGAAACAAATCATAACACTTTATATCAAAGCACACATATTCACCAACTACCTGCTTATTAGCATATATATTAGTAGCATAGTGACTGATAGCACACTGTTAATATGCTTTGCACAGTATGGGTCTGATAAGGTAATAATATTGAGCAAAGCATATTCATCTACAATGATTTCCACCTATCAGTATGCAGTAATTAGGGGCTTTTATGCTGGTTAATGGTCTAGTATTTGAAAGTATGGTCATTCAGAATAAGTTATTAACAAGTGCTTAATAATGACAAATGAAGAGCTAATATACCATCAATATGTATGCTAATTAATGGTTACAAGGTGTACTTTAATAGAGGGTTACTAAACAAAAGCTACATGACAAAGTAAATGGCTTTGAAGTCATGTAGAGTAAAACACAATGACACATTAAATGATAAAAGCCTGAGACCAAGTCAGTTGTGTGGTGTAATATCTGACAGGTGTTGAATGTGGAGGCGTCCATGCCCTCCAGGGGAGAGTAAAACAGCAAGGTCTGACTGACAGTGTTAATATGAGAGTCTGAAAGAGTAGAAAAGGAGGGGGTACGCGGTGTTGGCAACCTGCCAAGTGTATTTGGCGAAGGCTAGAAGGTTGGCATGGTGGCAAGTGGCAGGCAGGATATTAGAGCTGTGCTGCACTGGGACATAGTTGGCAGTAACACTGGGGGGCACAGTTGTAGAGAAGCCAGCAGCGTAGTGGTAAAGTGTGGCTGGATCACACAATGCCAGATTGGATGTGCGAGTGGTTGTGGAGGTGGTGCCTTGGGACGTGGGCTATGATGACAGAGTAGGGGTTGCCAAAATGACAGAGTGGGGCTGGATTAGAGGGCCCGCCAGATCTACTGAATAGTGGCGTGTGACCATTTTTTGGCTGAGGCATGAAAAAGTGGAGTTGACAGGGGATATGCCGAGATTAATATGGGGAGATTGAGTTAGTGATTTTGGCTGGTGGGGGCCGACTGAGTGTGGCTGCTGTTGAGCTCCACTTTGGCAGCCTTAATTGGTCGTGCCCTCTACACTGGCAGTAAAGGGCTGTCTTGAGAGAAGGGTTTAAGTGTCAGAATGGGTTAGGATTAAGTGGATGCCTAGACTGTCAGAAAATTAACACCATTGATATGTAGATCATGCACAGTACTGCATATATGGGCACATACATATCCATGCATGTGCATTTATGCATACATCCAATGGACCAACACATTTTACACACTTTAGAAAGCCACACACAACATAACTAATTCATAAGATGTGGAAATTGTTTATGGTGATCACATCTGTCTGTGTTAAACTGATCTATTATAACCAAACATTTGTCACCCAGCTATGGGACTAATACTCCGTTTCATTGGTGATTATGAAGTTTACTTATCTCGAACTGTTAGAAGTGGTGTTTCTTTGACAACGTTTTTGCTACTTGTTAGGTTGTAACATTATATCTTCATACCATTTCCTTTTAGTTGCCATAGTTACACTTCAAATGATGTGACATGAACACAGCGTTAGCCTGATTGCTGCCTCAGAAACCTCCTCGCTCAAATTCTCAAACACAAATCAGTGTACGGAAAATGTAAAAATGTCCTCTACTAGGCACACTGCCAATTTTCTTGCCTTTTTCCTCACCAAGGTCCTCTCTAGGGGGCGTAATGTGACCAGGATCATCAATCCACTTGACGAGGGCGGCTTCAACCACAGGTGTTTTCCTGGTGCATAATCATTTTCTGTCATCTTTCATTGAGATAAAATAATTTTAAAGTGCACACTGTGCCAGCCTCATGAACAGAAAGACACAAAATGAATACTCTAAGTAGATTCCCTGATTGCTACAGCCAAATCATATAAGCAGCATTTGTATGTGAATGATTCCATCCCAGGCTTTATGATCCAAGTGACTGATCACTGAATCTGTGATCACTATAAGCGGTTTCCACGTGTAATTGTAAATGTACATACAAACTGATTCAAATACATAAGACACATCTTTCCCTCTCTTGTGCGGCCCCCTCCCCTTCCCCTCTCCTCATCTTCACTCACTCTCTGTGCTGTGCTACAGATGGCGGAGTAGCTGTCTCTGGTGCCTTGCTGGTGAGCCTGGACCTGCTGTCTCAGCCTGTTCTGCATGCGGTCACTGCAGCCTTGTACCAGGTGGTTTCCTTGCTCCTTCAGACCTGCCAAGCGGTCCTCAAAGCCTGCTATTTCCTCCATGATGGCCTGTGAAGGACAACGTAATGACATATTAGACATGTATGTAATGAATGCAATAGAATCATATGGAGAAAGTCTCCAGGGACACGTTAGTGCATGAGTCCACCATTAGTCTGACACTGGAGGTCAGAACAGACTGACATTACTGCCAACTTTGATTATGACTTTGGTAAGCATGTTTCATGAAATAAGTTAACCATCGTAATATAATAACTCAACTTATTATTACATCAGACATTCAGCATTTTCAAATAATTATCTATATTTTTTCTTTAATTTTACTATTAATTTATCCACCTTTAATTAACTTTGCCTCTAATGAAACAACCTTTCTGATATCTGTTATAGCGTATATTATCAGAATCAATGTTGAAATGAAAAAAAAAGTCTTATTATAGTACCATTTTATTGCAAAAAAAAGAGTGATTTCTTTTGAAATGTAATTAAATGGTACTCGTTCTATTTCATATTCAGCTGAAAGGTAAAATATATTGACATTTTCCCATAAAAACAATATATAAACCTATACAATACTAATCATCTTAATCATTACTTCTGACCCTCTGCCAGTGTGACCTGCCCTCTGTCTGCATTTTCTATTATTCTCCTATTTTGTTGTAATTGGGACATTTTTACATGTGGAATTATTAGCAAAGTGTTTGTGGCTCCACCCACCATCTGTACAGACATAAGTCCTATATATACTAGTACTGATGTGACTGTGTTATGATTTTCTATTCTATTCTATTCACATCTGCACAGCGTGTGCAGGTGGAATAATATAAAAAACAAAGTCATTTTCTGCTCCTCTCACTTACTTCACTATTCATAGTGTGGTGCAGTTCTGTCTGAGAGGTAAAACTCTATGTGAACAAACACAGGAAACTCTCAGCTTCTTCAAATATAAAGAGCATGCAGGAGGATACACATACTTCATTTGTATACCATCTAGAACTTTCCTACACAGTTCTGCAAAGGTGTGGGTGTGTTAAAAGTGCAGGAGCCAAATTCAGGGAAAACAAAACAAAATCAACCCCCCCCCCCCCAGCCAAATCTGAAGACATAACCCCTTTCTTCTGCCACCCTCCAAATCCAGATCAAAAGGCTAAATATAGAGGCAGATGACTGTCATTCCATGTCACATTCATGTCATCTAACAGAATCTGATCAGTGATTTGTAATTATAACAGTCATTCATATTTAACCACCTTATCTACCCGAAAACACAGACAAAGATTAGATGCAGATGTTTTGTGTCATCTAGATTACTGCCAAGTGACCCAAACAACAATTGAGCACTGTAGCATTAATATGTGCAGTACGATTCAAGTGATGTGAAAGAACTTGAAAATAGCATATCATTCTTCTATTTCACAGCTCTTCCCCATTCAATCATTTAGTGTGTGGCTCAATTCGATCACAGCTCTCTCTCTCTCTCTCTCTCTCTCTCTCTCTCTCTCTCTCTCTCTCTCTCTCTCTCTCTCTCTCTCTCTCTCTCTCTCTCTCTCTCTCTCTCTCTCTCTCTCTCTCTCTCTCTCTCTCTCTCTCTCTCTCTCTCTCTCTCTCTCTCTCTCTCTCTCTCTCTCTCTCTCTCTCTCTCTCTCTCTCTCTCTCTCTCTCTCTCTCGTTGAGCGGAGAGTAGGGGTGAAGTTTGAGAAAAATCAAATCTTACTTTTAAAAGCATTTCAGTTATGAATCTTTTTGGAGTTGTCTTAAATGAGGTTGTTTTGGTCTGTCTAAAAGTGATTCTATATCTTGGTTATCGGCCTCCTCATTCACTAATAACTGGTATTAACACAGAAAAAAATAACACTGGCCAACCCCGTCATTATGATAATTATTGTATAGTGAACAGGCACCAAGTAGCTCAAATCTAAACTCTGAGAATCACCTTGAGGATGGAAACAGGTGCAGTATTTATCTCTTGTTTTACCCAATTTTAAATCAAGTGTGAAACTGAAGTATAGTAACTGGTCACCTTGTGTCTGGCCAGCTGCTGTGTGGCGGCCTCCAGGCTGCCCCCCACTGTGGGGTCAGGGGTCACCATCCTGCTGGACATCTGTAACAGCCAGCGCTCCACTTCCTGAAGCTCATTGTGGTAAGCTTCCTGTTCCTTTACTTGGGCTTCCAGATTCTCCACATGGGCCTGGAATGCATAATATAAGCATCATTTACAATTAAGCAGCCGTGTCAAATGTATTTAAAATCCTTCTTTAACCTGTCTGTGATACTGAAGGATGACATTTAAGTCTCTACTACTATGGCTGCTGCATGGACAGGTTGTTCTCTCTGAACATTCTGCATTATTAATTTCCTGCATTATAATTTTCCTCACCATGGCGGTGTTACACAGCTCAGTGTAGTCATTCTGCAGTCTGTTCATTCTGTCTCTGATGGAGGGGTAATGGACAGAAGCCAACAGAGCATCACCTTTCTCCACCACCGACCTGATGGATCCATCATGGGACTGAACCATCTGCAACAATGCCTGAAGCAAAAAAGAATAATAACTTTATGTCTTAACATCTTATAGAGATGAATAAATGTCAATGCATGTCAGTGTGAATGAG
The DNA here is from genome assembly GCF_902148855.1 of Sphaeramia orbicularis. Classification (NCBI taxonomy): domain Eukaryota; kingdom Metazoa; phylum Chordata; class Actinopteri; order Kurtiformes; family Apogonidae; genus Sphaeramia; species Sphaeramia orbicularis. Next base: position 37,156,795 of record NC_043979.1, on the reverse strand, counting down.
GGGGTTAATACCATTCTGTTATATAGACAATGTAGATCATTTCTAAATAGTAAAGGACAGTGAAGCGCAGGTTGACTGGAACTGGGTTAAAACGATTCTTTGTGAGAGTGCTGACCATTACTGACTGAGATGAACAACCTTCAATGTGGTGAGTCCTGGCTGCTGCCTTTCAAAATAGACACTAAAAATGAACAATGCTGAGCTCCCATTCTTGCCATACCAGTTAAACTCCACTTTATATTAAACATTTCCCTTTCTGTTGGATATATAACACAATGAACTGCACACTATGTGACATCACTGTAGTCTGAAGGGGATAATGTAGTAATGACTGCACACAATAGATAGAAAAACAACCTTTGGTTTCAGCTGAGGCTACTAATTGTGTTACATGTTTAACTACCTTCTACTTTCCTGCCAATCAGCAGTGGGATGAAGTAAGTAACTGAGTAAAAGTATTTGGTGACTGTACACTGTCCCACTGTTTGCACTAGGGCTGCAATATGCATTTGAGATACTTGTGCTTTACGTAAGTATTTAAGTTTTGTACAACTATACAACCTATACTTCCCAACATTTGACGGTGAAAATTGCTCTGTATTAGTATTATTATACATTAAGCTACCCAGTGGTGCAAACAGTAATTAAAATGAGCCTCATCAGCCTCAACATTAATATACCAATAAGTATGATCCAGTAAAATCTATTAAAACGGGCCTTTCTGCTGTTTAATTTTCAGTACTCTACATAGATTGTATTAGATTTTACCCTATAATTCTCTATATATTTGTGAAGATTGAATGCAGGCCCTTTTGCAGATTTGTTTCCGGTGTTTTCAAAGATGTGAATATTTTGTCTGCCATTGCTGCACCCATATCTAAAGCCCACCATAGCATCTATAAAAAGAAAATGCATGTTCTGAAAGGGGCTTGTAGACACATAAATTCACTTAGGGTAAGATTGGGTTTGGACATGTCTGAATACTTGTGTGGGCCATTAAAATAATAAAATTCACTTAGCTCCTGCTGCCATTGTGATGGTAAAATGACTAAGTGTAGCATTAATGAAATGATATGTATGGCTTAATGCTCATGATTTACATACTGGTCAAATGTTGAAGATGTGGACATATTTAAGTGCTGCTTTACCTTGTACTTAGCCAGCTGTGCTCTCCGCTGGTACAGTTCAGCCTTGGTTTCCACAGGGCTGTTCAGCACAGCCCTGATTTCCACCAGCCACTGGGCCTGGGCCTTGTAACGGTCCTGGAACTCCTTTGCCAGCAGTAATGCCCGCTCCAGAAAACTGTGCTCCTGCCTTAAACCACTGGCGAGCTCCTCCAGCTGGGCGAGCCGAGCCTCCACCTCCCCTCCTAACATCTCAGCACCAGCCTCGTTCAGAAAGCCTGCCGCCTGCTCTGCCCGCTCCCTCAGGGACTTCAGGAAACTGTGACCATGTTGGAGCTCAGACTGGAGAATCTGGGTGAAAAAGAGAAAACAGAAGCACACCTCAGAACAGGTGCTGATATAGTGTTATAACTATAATGAAAACATGGCATCCTACTAAATGACAGTGCAAACAGTGGTGGAATGGGACTAAACCTATTGACAAGTGCTGCACTAAATAACAATTGTGAGGTATTTACACTTCACTTGAGCATTTCTGTTCTTCTGCTTGTACCCCACTACATTTCAGAGACAAATACTGCAAAATTCACTGCACTACATTTGTCTGAAAGTTTTTTTTCTTTTTTTTTAAACACAATGGATAACATATGAACCTTTTGAAATTCTTAAACCAGGAGGTTTTCAACCCTTTTGGCAGTGTAATCAGATGACTACGACTTGTCTTCTCACATGGTTTCCTTTCAGCAAATGTTCAAATCATCCAATATCTTACCAAAAATCAAAGATTAGAGAAAAAGCCCCGAAACAACACATTTGAGCATCCAAACTTTGTCTTTTTTTCCTCCCTTGTTAATCATATGATGATCCTTTGGATTCTTTACCTAGTGTTCCTGTACAAAACACCGGATGTAAAGTAGTTCAAATTAGCTCAAACTCCAGCAGCAACACCAATAACACACTGTGACAACACAGGAATTCTTGTTAATCATCTAATTGTGTCATATATTAATTTATTATTTAAAGGGTCCAATCCAGTAGACCTTGACTTCATTATTTTATATTTTAATCCTAATATGGACTTTTTAAGCAGGGTTTGTCCAGTTCTTTTCCTTGAAATGGAGTACATACACATTACCCAACCGATTCTAATCTACACCAGTTAATTAGAAAGTACAATATAACGATACTGGACATGACAGCCTGTCAAGGACACATATTCTCAACAGTGATGAAACATTTGTGCCAGGTAATAGTTTTCTAGACCTCAAGGTTAACATTCATACTACTCAAGCATTTCTCATTCATTTTTTTTGTCCTTCACCTCTCGTGCTGCCCTGTTCACCCAGATCCGTCCTGGCAGTGTGTTTGAAGGCTTTGAACCCATCAGGTAGGCTGAAACCAGCTTGGTGAGATGTGGAGAAGACTGGGAGGTCATGGTGTGGAGAAACCACAGTGAATAATATGAAAGGAGGACCCAATTATAAAGACCCTTAACAGGCAGCGGTAGCCGCGGGGGTTTCCAGGGCAACCACAACATACCGCACAGACACACACACCGTTACTCGATGGGATGCCATCTAGCTTTCATCATCTGTCTATTATTGCTTGAGTAGAGAGTAGCATCGCAACAACCCCAGATATCCAGTTACTGCTGTTCATAGTATATTATAACAAGACTTGTTTCTGTCTGCACACGTCTAGGATGACAGTTGATGGAGAAGCTCCAGGCATGTTCATCATCCTAATAAGAAAACCAATGTCCCCGCTTTATGACCTTATTTAGAGACACTCAATATATACCAATATCACACAGTTTAGGGGGTAAATATATGTGCTATAACAAGAGAGGCTGTGTCCACTTCTAATATAGTCATTTTAGTTCCCTGTGGCTCATTATATCCACTTCATATTGGAACTGCTCCCTTGTCTCATACTTGATACAACCTTCAAAACAGTGCCGTAATATAATAAAGACAAGAAATTTGTGGTTAGTAAGAAATCTATAACTTGCTCTCCATGTGCATTTTAAATCCAACAAGATGTGAAGAACTATTTACAACACATTCAGCAGCTGATAGGCTATAAAGAACACTATCTTGGTAGACTTGGCTGATAAAATAATTGGCTGAAAATTACTTTCATTGTGTGGTCTCACATGCTTTCTCTGGATGAAATTAGCTATTGACAGAAGGCTTTAAATACATTTTGTCCACAGCTTCTATATTGGTAATAATAAAGCAGAAGAGAGACCACAGTTTGAACATTACATATGAAGCCCTACACATTTTCTTTGCATGGTGTCACTCATTGTAAATTAGACATTTTCTCATTCTGCTTCAGTTCTCAGTTTCCAATATCGGGTATAATACATCTACTGTGCACTGATGGCAATCTTCATCACATTATCTACTAACAGTAAAAATGGCATCACTTAGGTCACGCTGGGAACTGTTTATTAGCGCTGCTGTCGTTGTCTGCCCTGAATGCACAAACTGTAGCCAAACAAGCATCACTGCACAAGCAAGAAGAACCACAACTGTCCAACGTCCCACTTTTTTGTTCTAAGGCAATTTGTAGTTCTAAAAGCAAGTATTATTTCTGATAACAAAAAATAAACATAGGCCTATTAAGTTTACTGTTTGAGGTGAAACCCTTAGGGGTGTCAAAAGCAGCAGGGACGTGGAGAAAAATGCCCTTGAAAATTAATGAATTCCAGCGATATTAAAAATAAGTAGGGGGAAAGGGGGAGGAGGATTTAATCAGAGGCAGACACCCTGTTCTTTTTTGCATTTTGCTCTGTTTACAATTTGTGGTAGAGGGGTGTATTTTGGCGTAGTCTGACTGGTGTATACTATAAGGATAAAGTACCATCATCAAGTTTATGAATGACGCACTATTTGCCTTTGACTGTGGCCTTTACAGTGACAATTCAGCAGGGTTATTAAAGCTAAAAAAAAAAAAAAAAAAAAAAAAAAAAAAAGGAAAATAGAACCACAACTCAATAACACAAATACAAAAACTAAACAAGAACAAACTAATAACAGCTTCTTTTTCCCATTTTTACTCATTGTTAAAGGTTGATGATAGCTTTCTGCATAATATCTGAAAAATTACAACTAAAAAAAGTAAAACTGGTCAATAAACGTACTTGTGCACTTTTATCTAAAACTAAACCAAATTAAAACACTAAATGAAACTAAAAACTAAATGGAAATATCAAAACTATTATAACTCTGGGACCCAGTATCAAAAGAAGCAATGAAGAACTGATGATCCTTGTCATAGCTATTGAGTACTGTTCTGTCTGTCAATGCATAATCATCCGAGCTGACTGAATAACCCCGGTGGTCTCACTACAGGAGAATGAGTAAGTGGTGCAGCCCTCGTGTGTCATTTGCAGAGCTGGAAGGACACATGCAGTGACAGCATGTCTTCGGTCCCTATGCAGAGAAAGCGCATCGATCCCAGACAGGGATTAGAGCAAAGCTCGCACCAGATGATGTATTGCAAATGTCTACATGTGTGTCTGAAAATGTGTCTCTGCGTGGGGAAGACAAAGAAATATACACTAGTGATATACGTACAGAAGCAAAGTACACAAAAAGTGTCAAACCACAGAGGATTCACGGGTTGCAGATCTTGCTGTAGCTTGTTGGTTAGTACTTCGCATGGGTTTTGTGATATGAAGGAAGTGCTGGAGGAGTTGAAGTGTGAGTATGCCTTAGTGAGGGTATGTTTGGGTGTGTGAATGTGTGCGTGTGATGTGAAGCGGTAAGGGCACCACATCAATTACAGTGTCTGTGCCAGCAGGCTCCTGACACCACCGCTTCTTCATCCTCTTCTTCACTATGGGGGGTCTCCCCCTGCTACCTTACTTCTTCAAGCCGCACCCACTTTGTCTTCATAAAGAGCCGATCGATACACACATCCTCATCCAGTCCTCTACACACTCGATATGAACTATACCAAGCAAACGATAGCAGTCATTTTGTTTCATACTGCAGGCAGTGCAAGTTTTCCACCAATGCCCATTAGACAGAAAGATTACAAAGAGAAAATATTACTGCAGTGACCATCTTGTCTGGAGTGCTATCCAAAATTCAAGGAACAGATTTTGCTAGCTCTACAGAAATTCTGTGCATATTTAACTGGCCAAGCATACGATAGCTGCCAAAGAAATGTGTACAGTTGATGTTACGAGCAGGTACTCTGTGTTTCTTGGCAGAACACTAGACTCCAAAAGGACGTTTTTGCTGGCTTGGATATTGGTGCACACATTTTCCACTACAAAACAAGTCTCGCTAACTCATCAGTTTGTCTGGGTAATAGCAGATGTCTGTGTTGATTTATTTCAACCAGTTCAGAGTTCCACACTGTACCTCCTGTGGCTTTTCTACACCTAGATTCAAATTTGTCACTGAAACACTTCATTATTTCTTTCTTTCTCACAGAATTAATTCATTACTAAATGTTCAGCTTCAACAATTTAACCATGCACATAAAAACAGACTGATACCTCTAATTTTTTCATCTTCTTCTCCATAGCAATCCGGTCCAGAGGTTCCGAGCAGTCAGTTAACGCTGTGAAGCTTTTCTGAGTCGAGCTGAGCCAGTCAGTGAAGGACATGCAAAGGTTTTCTGCCTCTTCAATGCTCTTCAGCTCCTCCTGCAGATGTTTGATAGTGTCCTGAAAAAGTATTGTCAGAGGTCAAAATAAAGTTTGATCTGTATATTTACACCATTAGCAGAAGATGTTTCATAATGATGAAGACATTTTTTCAACAACACCAAAGAGTAGGAAACCTGTAACACTGAAAATAAATGTCTGAAATTTTAAGACATTTTATATACTGTATATGTAGTAATATTAGCAGGAAACTGAGGGTCTAAGTATTGATATCCAATATAATATATATCCAGGAGAACTGAATCAAATCATTATTAGAGGAGCTATATGATAAAGGTAAAATATGTCACAACATAAATGAATCAAAGGGGTGCTGAAGACATGCCCTGTGGACATACATGTGTTTGGTAAAAACACAATCAAAAATCACATCTTTTTTTTTCATTTTTTCAGGGAAAATTACAAGCTAAAATTAGCCTTCCCAGTAACATGTTTAGTCATATTGAAATTACAAAATCTGTCAAAAATAATTTCAACATGTTTTCTTTTTACTATCATTCAGTCCTATGTTTCAGACTTAATTCAATTTTAAACAGATAATGGGCTATTTTATACTATCCAAAATACAATTTTAAAGGATAAACAAGAAGGTAAATAGCTTTCAATGAAAATATTTTTGTTTCAGAGCCTGGAATAGGTTGTAAGACTGACAAAAGCTTCACTGAATTTAGTCAAGGGAATACTGAGGAAACATGGTCTGTAGCTTTTTCTTTTAATGTGGAGATGGGCCTCAGTCTTACAGTGGCCACCAAGGACCAAACGTTCTCTGATCATGCATCAAAACTGAAAATATCCGTTTTTCTCCTACCCTTTCATCTGCTGAATGTCAATAGCTTCACTACAAGGTGGAGAGGCGTTTTATGTTTTTGAAACATTATCCACTTGACTGAGATCTAGAGTCAATAACACCATGAGGTTGGAGATGGTTTTCTTGTAGGTTTGACAAATTATTCACTCAAGTTGCAAATCCTGTGGTGAGAAGCTCCAATTAGTTGATAGTGCTGAGTGCACACCTTTCCTGACTAGACAGAGGTAACGGCTTCCCACCTCACACCCATATGGCCCCCACTTCACACAGTATAATTACAGGCATCCATGGTTTCTGATGGATGTTGCATGTCTGCATATGTGTGTGTTGGTATGACTGTAAGTATATGCAGAGCTGTGTTAATTTTGAGAGGAAGCCAAGGGTGTGGGTGTAACAGAGACCGAGGAATAACGTGAGGGAGCGGGAGAAAGACGTGTGTACACACGCAAAACACACACACTCAGATGTGTTACTGTAGGTGTAAAATCAATGTGGTGGAGGCAAAGCTTTTCCACTCCTGGTGCCGGGTGTGAGATTGCCTTCTGTAGCGTTTAATTACAGCCTTAGCCCCAGACCAGAGGAGCCCCATTGATTTTCCTTTAGTCCCCCCCAGAGGAACAGAAGCTGGATCTGACTTTAGAAACAACACAGGCGGGGCTCCCAGGCAAAACTCTCAAAGCTCCTCTAGTGGGGTGTTGCAAAAACAGAGTCCGAACTCTCAATGGAGTAAAATCCATGGTGAGACAACTTAACCATGTGAGAAGCCCACTGTGGGCAAACATTTACTACAGACATTTTCATTCACTGAGCTCAGATGTTTACGTACACCTTGGCTGAATGCATTCAAACTTAGTTTTTATAATTCCAAACAATTTATTTCAACATACATTTCCCATATTTTACAGTTAACATATTATTTTATTGTCATGGAATGACACTGCAGAATTATAGCAGCATTATTTTTTGTTTCAGCTTTTATGTATTTTAATCCAATCTTAGAGTCAAATGTATATGTACACTTTGATAATTATTGGCATTAACATTTAAGATTCAATGTGTGACATTTAGTGCTATCTTCCAGTGAAATTGAATCATGTGGATGCAGCCATGGCCTACTTCCTAGAAGGTTGGAGAATTGACTTGTAAATAAAGGGTTGCCAGTTTGATTTTCCAGCCAAGCAGAGAAATTGTTGGCTGATGTACCATTGAGCAAGGCACTTAACGCCCCCCCCCCCATTTGATCCTCCAGCACTTCACCTAGCGGCCCAGTGCCTAGTCTGCAGTGCGTGGTGTGTTCTTGTATGTTCAGCTGTATGATGGGTGAATTGAAGAGGGTCAATTTAAGTGAGCGTTGCGTGTCCATATGTAAAATACACATACTGACAAATAAAGATGTTTAGTTCTCTGAATAATAAAGTTGTAGATCACAACTAACCTAATAATGCCACCAAACTAGTGACAGTTAAAATAATTTTACTTAGTTGATACCATTTTTGCCCCAAAATCAACAAGTTCCTATTTCCTTTACACTCTCCCTTACAATACCATCAGTTTTCTTAGAGAAAAACAACCCTGTTACATGATGCTTCACCCCTGGACTTGTCAGCAGTGATGGTGTTCTTTGGGTTACAAGCCTCAACTTCTTCCTTCATAACTAAACATTGGGACTGAAAACACCTATTTCTGTTTCATCTGTCACTCCTCCAAAAGGCATCTGTGCCACAGTGCTCTTTATTATGTCAGAGTAGTCTCTTTCTCCTTGTGGGAACAGATTTTGAGGTTATAACAATGCAGCACTCTCCTTACTGGAGATGTAGATCTTCCTGTACAAGTTACCTCCAACATCTTTACTAGTTCAAAGCCTGGTGTCCATAATGTAAATTTACAGGAGCTTCTGGGCAGTTTAAGGACATACTGAACTCTTGATCGTTTGAATACTGTGACAAAATGAATACAAACTGAAAAAAAAAATATCTCTACACCATTATTCTGAATTGTGAAATCATACAGATATAGTAGGCTGGGCTAAGAGAGGCAAATACTGACTGTGAATGAATTTATCTGAGGTTTAATGTAATCTTCCACTCTCAGCTCTGTCTTTATCTCACATTATGACCACATCATAATAACCTAAACCCATATCATGAGCTTAATTTACATGCTTTAAAGGTGCTTCACCTGGATGTTGAGCAGCAGGGAATGGTAACGAGCAGTGAGCTGCGTGGCAGTAACACTGACACGACTACTGATGTAGGTTTCCTCCAGAACCTGCTGGGCGAGCGGCGAGAGACCATCGACTTCCTCCTGCCTTGTGAGCACTGCCTCAAGACACCCCTGTTCGGGAGGGATGCAGAGAATGTATGAATTAGCATAATAAGTAAGAATTATTCATGATTTAATCGTCAGTAAAGTTTTAAGGGGGACAAAAGGTTAGATTTGTAAACAAACACAGGGGAACAAAAAGATATGGGACTAGAGGGTGTGTTTGTGTGTATGAATCTCCCAAAATGTAGGGAATTAAAAAACTGAGACTATCTGACACCATGACTTCTGGCTGGTAATTTACTCCAAGGGGAGGAGTCCCAGCAGGACATCTCTCTGTCTCCTGCTGTTTCACTTTAAATGCATGCTGTGAAAACTGTATGTATAAATTAAAGGGTATGAAAAGATATTTACTGGTGTATGTTTCTGAAAAAAAAAAAAAAAAAAATTAGGTGCTTGGAAGGGTGACAAGTTAAAAAGCCTTTAATATTTCGTTAAATTCACTTCAGTTCGAATACTGACTGAATAGCCAAGAAATATTACAGCATTTTTCATTTATCACCCTTTTTATGTGGCTAAGATTTCTTCAAAACCTCGCTAGATCCCCAAACTGAAGAGCAACAATGGCACTTTTTAGAATTTCTTTATGCATGAGAGGAACAATGCACAAACTGTGTCAGATGTGTCAGACAATAGCGAGCTTGAAAGAAGTTGGTTTATAGCTGCCAAGATGTGACAGTCAAAGAAGACTGAATATGAAAAAGATCCATTGTAAGCCATTAAAGTCAAAGACGAGGTATTACAGGTCAGTTGTCTCTTTTTTGAATCACTGTCAATAATATACAGTTTTGACACTCTGTTGAGCTTTAAACTATTAATAGAAGCACAAATATAAGCAAAGACTTTTCTTTAACCATTGTGTGATGGATACCTGTGAGAAAAAAGTCAAGAAAAATGAGGCAGTGAGTTGCTTTTCACCCCAGGGTTGTCTATGATGTCTGTGAACACATAAAACTACATATTTTCACTGAGTGGACACTGTGCACCCTCGTAAACACTGAGCCAGTTTACATTCATACTAAAATTCTGATCATTATCTGATTTCTGGAGTTATCAGATTATTTAAGTGATCACATAAACAGCAAAATGTGATACGCTTTTTTAGATAACAGCAATAATCCAATTATGAGAAATCTAATTAACATACCAGCATTTCTCACCAATACTCTGATGTCTTTGAGCATGTTTACCATTTAATCTGATTTATTTTGTTCTTTTACATCTGTGCATGTATAAAACAAAAAGAAGACTTGTAGAAAATGTTAGTGACGTAGTGAAACGTCAGCGGAAGACAATAATAGGAAGTTAGAGTACCATCACTACATGTATGGGTCAAAACACGGTATTGGAAAATATCTCTGATGGGACATTTTAGAGACAATTTAACAGATTAGTGTTGTTAAATGACCCACACTTTTTACTTTTAAACTCATTTTTGCTTTAGTTGGACCATAAGGGATTATCCAAAACAAGGAGCTACTTTATATTGAAATAAATGTTGGAATGGCAATCAATTGAAGTTCACTCTCTGACAGGACATTACTGTATTTTGACCCGTATACAAACTCCATAATTAATCTGATATTGGACTGACATGTCTAAATCAGGTTTTTTTTTATTATTGCATTTCTGCCGTTCATGTAAATGCGCCAGATCAAATTACTAGAATTACCTGATTACTCCCAATTATCTGCCCTTTATAGTCATGTAAACAGGCTCAAAACCTTTACAGATGTGGCATATTCTATACTTAGACCTGCTGTTCATTTTAACCAAGGTTCAACTGACTGTACAATCAACAGTCTTTCCCTTTTTTCCTTCTGTTGTGTGTGAAAAAAACAAAAGCACTTCTATTGATAAATGTGATCATCTAACCTGTAGCTTCTTTAGATGAGTCTCCTTAGTGGTTCTGTCTGACCTTCGATGACGTCTGATGTTTGCCACCCTCTCCATCTCCTCCAACCAGTGAGCCAGACTCAGGAACCTTTGACCCATTTGTCTCAGTCTGGATAAAGTGGCACTTAACTGGGCCTGAGTCTCCTCTAGGCGGCCCTGATAAGCCCCCCACTCTCTCTGAGCAGTGTCCAGAGCCCTGTCCTCGATCTGAGGTATACCCCAGGGAATTACTCGTTCTCTACTTGTCAGCACAGAAGAGAGCAAAGACTGGCCCTTTGAGCAGCGATCCTGCAGTAACTGTGAGGGAAACAATGACGGAAAACACAGACACTGTAATTAAAGTGTTTGAAGTACTTCTACTGCCAAAAGGCCTCGGATCTAAAGCTAGATTTGGCCTTGACTGAAGCATGACAATACTGTTTCATATGAATACTACTGCACAGCAGTTCTGAGTATGACTACCTGTAGCTGTTGCAGAGTTTTCTCTAGTGTATCCACGTTTCCTTCTGGGTGGGACAATGAGGCCAGAGTGGCCTGTTCCTGCTCCAGCCAGTCCTCAAACACATGTAACCCCCTCTGATACTCCTGGTGGACCAGCACCAGCCCCTTGGCCTTACCGACTGCATTCTGCAAAACAACAAACTGGATTTATCAGTGGAACAAAGGTTTAATAAGGGTTTCTACATATGTCAACATGTTCAACTTAAGATCTTTGGAGGACTGTTGTGAATGCAATTTCAGCCCTATTGCATCCCAGCATGCAAGAGCTGACATTTTGTGATGCTCATGATGTGAATACAGAACACTGAGTGATGGCAGGCAGTTGCTTGTGGCTTTTTACAGCAGCATTGGACACCCCATCGCTTTATAACCAATGTTTTTTTATTTGATTAATAGATTGCACAAGCTGAAATTTAGTTATTTTCAAGAGGTTTAGGGTTAGTAAGACCAATTAATTTCCATCTATTTTTAAGACATGTCAAAATTATATTAAAGATATAAAAAATTCTGTCTGATTATTTGATTGTAGACATTTTAAGGAACGCTAGACACCCTGTTTATGTTAAAGAGCAAAACAAATTGGGTATTCTTGAAAGCGGTTAGCATAAATTGTGTGACAAAAAGTGCGTTGTGTAAAACACTTTAACATCTCCCTCTTCAAAAATTCTGCATTTCCTCATCATTGTCTCCAATAATTCTGAAATACAGAAAGAAATCTAAGAGGAGCAACGGCAAAATAATAATTTATAAAAAAAAATAAATAAATAAAAGGAGATTATGAGTTGCAGATAAGTACCTTAGCCTTTTCTTTAAGGGCATTGTATCGACATTGCAGCTGCTGCACCTCCTGTTGGGTCGTGCAGTGTTCAGCCATATTAGAGCCCTTTGTGGCGATGGTCTCCAGAGGACTACTGTGACTCAGTACCTCCTCATAGAGAAGCTGGAATGAAATAACACATTAAAGATTAAATACATCACCAAGGTGCATATAACTCCACTGAGATGCTGAAGTAAACATGACCAGCATGAGTTTGTAAATTCTACTCACACATTCTTGGCTGTGTACAAGATTTGCCGACTCGAATATTGTAAATGAGACACTGAGATCTATATTTAAAAACATTGTTCTCAGTTTGAAGTCTGGGCCCTGCTCCAAGGGATGTCAAAGATCAGTGGAGGCACCGGAGGCTTTGTCTGTTCTGAGGCTGTGATATTATTAAAAATATAAAACTATCTAAAATGCTCTTTTTCGGTTATTTACCACACCATACCTCTGTTATACAATCACGGAAAAAATTATTAAACCGCTCTTGTTTTCTTCAATTTCTTGTTCATTTTAATGCCTGGTACAATTGAAGGCACATTTGTTTGGACAAATATAATGATAACAAAATTAGCTCATAACAGTTTAATTTCAGAGCTGATATCTAGCCATTTTCAATGGTTTTCTTGATAATAACCAAAATCACTTAAGCTCTTACATCAATAGCTATGGCACTGTACTGACAAAAACAGTACTTTTAGGCATTCCATGTTTTCTTTTCTGCCTGCTTTAGTCACATAATACACACAGGAGTTAGTACCTGATTGCATAACCATTGTTTTTGATGACTTTTAATAGTCTAATAATTTTTTCCATGACTGTGTTTCAAACTCTGTACCCTGCATTCTCAATACATTTCTCCAGTTGAACTAGTACCTAACTCATCTGGGCTCATCCTAATTTTTCTTGCACAAAGAGCATCATTATTTTATGAGTGAAACATCTCTGAGAAACTAAAAGATGCTGGTGACTCATTAGGAGAAAAAAAAAGAAGAGTTATCTTAACCTTTAGCAAATGACAGAACATTTATGGAGAGACCTAGCTAATAACAGCCTAAAGCAAAGCAAATGAATCCCAGAAAAAACATAACTGGGGAACCAAGGAGAAAATGATAAACATTATAAATTATGTAGTTGAGATAACATTTGTTTTTTGTGTATGTGTGGTGTGTACAGATGTTTGCAAATTTCACTTGCACTGTGGATAATGCAAATGTTTGTGCTCTGTTAAAATACAGAAAATATTCAGTATTTTATTCAAGTTTAAACCAACGGTGTGTATATACACTACAAACAAAAAGTTAAGGATATTTTTCATTTTTGGGCAATTTTTTCAGTTGGGATTCTAGCACAGCGCTTTTTACTTTTTTTGTGTGTGAACTGAATCAATTTTTTTTAATGACCAGAGATAGTTTTATTTACAAATGGCAAAAATGACAAAAAAAAGACAAAAAAAGAAATATCCCTAACTTTTTGTTTGTAGTGTATAGTTTGGCTTTCACTGTTCAGATACGGTACCTTGGTCTTTCCCAGGTTTGCAGTCTTGTCTCTCATCTCAGAATACTGTCTGTCAGAGCAGTTAAGCGTCTCCTCCACTCGGTCCATCCACAGCACAAACTGACCCACATCTTCTTGGTAGCTGGTCCACTGCGACAGAGCGCCCTCTAGTTGACTGTCACAAAAACAAACAAAGTTATCACAAGTAGGAACCTGGATGCACAAAAAACAAACCCTGAAATTTAATTGTCCCTTTAACCTTTAAACCTACTGAAATCTATCAACTGAAACAAGACAGCTCCCAGTCCCATTTATCAATTAAGTGACGATTAAGTGACAGACTGAGTGGTGCATGAACACAACCTTTTACACTGGATGGAGGCAGAGAGCAGGGAGTCCCATGAGTCTTTTAGGTCCTGGATCTGTTTGCGAATCACTGGAACCCCCTCAGCTGAAGTGTTTCTCTGGACTGCTTCTCCCCTTGTTAGCAGCATTTTTAGTTGGATCTCCCTTTCCTGACGTGCAGCCAACAAAGCCTGCAGACAAAAGTGAAAAAAACAAAAACACTTCATTAGAATTGTAGTGCAGATAGGATGATTATTAGTCCAAGATAAGATCACCATAACATTTACAACTGTAATACTCTTATAAAGGATTTAGTGAGGTTGAGATGTAGATAGATAATCAATTTGTAGGTTTTATCTATTCTTCTGGAATTTTATTCATTTATTTATTTTTAATCTAGTCTTGTATTTTACTTTGTTATTTTGGTTTTTATTGATTTTTCCATACAGCACTTTGGTCCACTGTGGTTGTTTTAAAGTGCTTTACAAATAAAGTTGAATTGAACTGTAAACACTTAACAGATTATTACCCAGATAGCAAATTTTTCGGCAGTATTATGGCATACATTTGGCATTTTTGGCTTTCTTTTGGCATTATGAAAACCTTTAGGCTTAATTGTGGTATGATTAAGGTTATCCATAATAGATATGGAGGCACCAGCAGTATATGGCTGAGTTATGCCATATGTCTGGTCAACCAGAAGACTGGGCAAAGAGCAGAATCAAGTATAGGGATGGTATAGCATGTTTATAGCAAACCAGAACATTGACTAAAGAGTGGCAACATCTTATTCCATTTATGGATGTGTGTTGGTTGTGTTTTGGCATATTTCTGTAAAGCCAAAACACTGCACAAAGAGCGGGAATTTCTACCCAGAAGAAAACTCATTTTAAAAGCATGATCAACACAAATTTTGGGTGAATTGTGGCCTCCTTTTGGCCTCTCTTTGGGTCAGTTTTGGCTACTTTTTGGCTGAATTATGGGGATTTGGGGCTTTTCTGGGACAATTATGGCTATATTTTGGAAGTCCGCAATTAGTTTTGGGTGAATTTTGGCTTCCTTCTGGTTTGATTTTGGCTTGCCTATTTTGGGCCATTTAGGGCCCATACATCTGCCCAGAACTTTGCCAAATGGCATGCCAGTTTTGGGCCAGATTTAAGCCATAATGATTTTGCTATCTGGGTAATAAGATGTTAATAATACATTAAAAATTGGGACAATGGTGATCTGTTGTTTGCACATGGGTCAGATGATGTTAATAAATTACTACCATTTATTCCTCATCAGCATATCTTAATACTCAAAATGTTTCATGTGGTATTAGCATGCTAGTGGTTAGCATACTAAACTACGAGCTAACTGTACATTTTTGAGCCACGTACAAGCTGCATAATTGCCATTATAGTTTTTGTTCTGACTAAAAAGATGCTGTACATTTAAAGCTAAGAGTGTGTTCTGTCTTATATGGTGTAATTTAAGTTATATGCTATATTCTGCTCACTTATGGTAATTGCTTTAGAACTAAATGCTAAGCCAAACACTAAGTTTCATTCATATGTATTAGTATCATGATAGCAAAGGCTGTGAACGGTAACAGGTTCATAGATTGTTACTCTTTAATAACCAGTTACATCATTCACACTTTACAATAAGGCTCCCTTTGCTTTTTATAAATGATATTAATCCATTAGTGAAAAGTCTAACATGGTGACTGATAAACAGACAATATAAACAACAAAGCTATTGAGACAATTTTGACAGTGAGCTCAATCAATAGCCTCATTTCCATTGAAGGAACTTTACTCAGGATTTTGAAAAACATTGGTGTGTTTCCAACGAAATTACCCACTTACAAAAAAAAAAACAACAACTTTCCATTGACCCCAAACTTTCTCTGAAAAAAGTTCCTAGTTGGGGGGTAGGACTTTTCAGATTCTCCAGAATTCTTGATGGGCGGGGCTGTGCACTGCAGAATGCTGGTTGGTGCAACATCCCTGCAGAATTCCACATTTATATTCACCCCCAATGTTTTAGTCTGTATGTGGTTGCCAGTTTGTTTTTTCCATTTCTATAAGTTTCACTTGGTGTTTTGCTCCATTTTCCAAATGATTAAAAAGAGGGACGTTACAAGAAGTGAATGGACAACGAGGCACATTTGCCGAATACGCTCTTTTGAGTGTTTTGAACATAAACTTCTCACTCCTACAAGTGCATTACAATAATCTGTGTGTCCACCCATATACATTAAAGAGCATATTCAGCAAATACACTCAACAGAGCCTGGACCTTGAATATATTTGCTGAACACACTCAAAAGAAATTCAGCAGGACTTCAAATTAGGCTTGGTCATGTCAAGTTGCAGACTTTAATAAATTTCCAGGAACTTTGAGGTGCAGTGGAAACAAATCACACAGATTACAGGAATTCTTTTACCCAGGTAAATAAGTTCCTGGTAATAAAAGTTCCTGGGAATGTTGGTGGAAAAGGGTTAACTGATGAAATCTTACAACTTTTTCATTAGTGCTTATTAATGACTTAATTATAAGTCACTGACCATTTCTATGAGGGAATTCTTGTGGTAAAAGGGTAAATAAAATGTAATGAGTAAAATTGAGTAAAGACACAAAACTAAATGCTGATGAAATAATGTAGTATCAATGGATTTCTTCAACAAATCCTGTCCTCTTACTTCCAGCTGCAACATCCTGTCCTCCAACACGCCCTTATCGGTGGTGGCGGAGATGCAGGTGCTGAGGACCCTCTGAGCTTCACACACCCAGTCCTGGAGCTCTTTAAGACCCTGAGAGAAAAGGCGGTGTTCCCCCACGATGCGCTCGATCCTGGAGGCCTTGTCCTTGAGAAACCAGAGCACAGTACTGTAGACACACTCATCTGGCCATTCAATAGTATGGAAAATATCGTAGCAGTATTGAGTTTAAAATTAACAGTTTATTCCAGTGATCACAACAGTGTCTCTTTATTGTTCTGCTGCTGTTTGAAATCACCGTCTTGTTTTTCCATCAAAGACATCTCAAGGGAGTCTCCCGCCTTCAGATACAGGAACAAATACTGTTCTGTTTGCAGGCATCACCAGTGCATTTGCTCAAGTACTGCACTTTAGTACAAACTTGAGATATTTGTATTGAATATTGGTTTTTTCAGGTACTATATACTTGTACATACTCCATTATGTTTCAGAAGGAGCTCTTTCCCTAATCACTTGTGACCATCTACAAAATACATATAGTATATGGCATGTATGCAGTATACGAAGCACTTAAAGTTGGCTCCATATTGATGATCTACAACATAAAATGCTCTTAAATGTGGTGTCAAATACAGAATATAATATTAAATAACACTAAATATAATAATACATTCAGATGGGCCTATCTGCATAATGAGTATGTTTATATTTGCTATATTTTGCCAATAATTCTTTCTCTGTTCTTTCTACACTGTGGTAACTGTGGTCTGTGTACTTTCTCATCACTCACATTTGTAACATCAGAGGAGAGTGGAGCCGACAAACCTACAATAACAATCTACAAGTGCCAACTCTAAACGATTTCATTCCTTGTTTCCATGTCTGGCAGGGAAGACGGCCTAAAAATAGCACTCCAAGAGTGAACAGGCAAAGTAAATAAATCCCATTTATCATCACTGGGGCACACTCATTGTCCTGAGGTAAGTGAACGGTGCTTTGTGGACAGTGTAGTATTTTGTTCAACACTGTATCAAATTAATCACAAGTGTGTGACCAATCTAATGAGAGCCTCAAAAAGGTCAGATTCACAGGCACTGACACATTTCTGCTCTGGCATTTTAAAAGTGCTTCACAGGAGAAAGGTAAGCTATGCAGCCTTGGCCTTTTTTATGTTGATGAGGCCACACACACACACACACACACACAAAGACCTTTTGCAGGAGAAAGACAGATTATCCTGCTCAGGTAAATTACTACTTCCTTGGTTTATTTATTTGTACTCAAGGCAAGTTGATTACAGCTGCTGTGGTTGATATGCAAATGTGGAATAATGCATGACAAATGCAAATTACAACATTAAAAAAGAACATTAAACAACATGCCTGGACAGAAAAATTCTGAGCTTTCACATAAAATAGTACATGAATCAAGCAAGGTAGGTTTATTTGAGCAAGCTGCACGTTTCCCACCCAAAAGCACAAATAAGGAAACAAAGAGGGAGAGCACAGTTACAGGGTGTTAGCGGTGTTACCTTGGTTAAGTTGCTGAGTGCAAGGTACTGTGCTGACAGCTGGGATACACGGTGGACGAAGCCTTTGCCGGCTGCCTGTCCCTCCCAGAGACGGTGAGCGCTTTCCCTTAGCCTGCCCAGCTCTGCCTCCCGACTGGCCATCTCCTCCAGCACACACTAAGCCAGTACGAAGCAGCAGGAGGAGATGGAAATGCAGAAACAGGGATGAGGGAGCAATAGGATGCAGGTGAGCACAGATGATAGGGTTAAAAGTGAAGAAATGAAGCACATTGGAGAGGATGGTTGTGCGCAAGTGCCATATAAATTAGCATTGGGCAAGAAATGAAGGAATAGTGTGTGTTTTTATGCAAGTGAAGGAAGGGGAGAGGCACAGAAGAGGGAGGGAGGGAGTTAACATGTCACAAGAACAGACACAGCAACAGCACGTTGAAATACACGAGTAAAGACATTGTAAAAAAAACAACAACATCAGCAGTATTTCTCTTGATGTCAGTTTTTAAATAGAAAGACAGTTATTCAGTTAGACACCATAGCACAAAACAACGGAGAAAAGCCTGATAAAATGCAGCAAAGGCAGGGGGTAAAAATGTGAAAAGGTAAAAAGGATTTTGCCAACAGAGGTTCAGACACTAGATCTTGTGTGTATTGTATTGTACTTCAGGTGCTGAGGGAAGAAATGTAATTGCTTGCAGGGCCAGACAAAAGGCAACAAGAAGAAGTGCTACAGCAGGTGACAGAGTAAATACAAAAATAGCAACAACGATAGCTTTGAGATGGGCTTGATATATATTTTTTTGTCCTTTGTCAGTTTTATCTTTTAACGCTCCGTGTCTCTTTTCCTTTTTGTCTCTGCCAGACGTGGCAGAGGCTGTTATCACATCTTGAAAAGGGCCTTTTAGCCACGCAGCGCTTCAGCTGTGACAGACGGAGAATTAATTAGATTTCTGGACTTTCCCTCTGACTATTGTGTCAAGACGCTGCTCTATTTTGATCTAGTGGTGCTCGACAAATGTAATTTGGTCCTACTCTTTTCTCCATTGATTTGAGATTGTACTTTAGGGATGGATATCTGATGAAGGGCTTCAGCTATTTAGTAGCCTTGGAAAATCGACTTAATATTCAATTTATGAGCTAATGACAGGGTTTACTTATGCAAGGAAGGAAAATGAGAGAATGTCTGTAAGAAAAGAAGTGTATAAGAATCACTGTCTGACATAGTGCAATTTTCTTGACAAATGCATCAAGTATACTGTAAGCATTAAAGCAGTTGGATGGATTGCAAAAGTCAGAATCAGCCAAACTATATATATATATATATATATATATATATATATATATATATATATATATATATATATATATACACACACACACACACACACACACACACACTCTCTTACAGTAGTGGAAACACATAAGACACAAACAAATAGATTTTTTTTTGTTCATTGCTAACAAGAAAAAATAATAAATTTAAATTCTTGACAGTTTCAACATGTCATGTCTTCGATGTGTTTCATTATCTTGCAGAAAAATCCAGTTTTGACCTTGACAGATTAGTGCATGTATAAGGGGGAGTATGTGGGCTTGTAGAATGGAATACAGAGTTCAAGACTTAAGAGGGGTTCTTGATGTAATATTTCACAAATGCATGGAAGGGTCTGACAACTTCTTTCCAGAACTGTACATAAGAATCATTTCATGATTCTTATATACATGGAATCATGAAATGATTCCATGAGCAGAAGTCAATAACTCTTGAACTCTGTGACTTGAGCTCCACAATACCTGCAATTTACAGAGCTCCTGTTTCTTGGCGGGGAGGTCATGAAGCCGAGCGCTGCTCTCCTGGACTCTGACCTCTGTGTTGTTCAACCAGTCCTGCAGAGGTTCAGCACTGGCCTCAAACTCTGTCATCTGAGACTGCAGGTTCTGGAAATATGATGGTATCAAATTACCACAAGCTAGAAAACTGAACTCCTTGATGACTTTATCTGTGGCACAACCAGCTCAAATGCCATGAACTAACGACTGAACACTGCCATAAAATTTAGTCTGGAAAATCATGGTAATTACTGAGTGAAGGGCAATATTTGTGCTCAACCAGAGACTTTTGCAGAAGGTTTTGTAGAGTATGTTGTATATTGTGATTGCTAAAAATAAGAGCTGGTAATCAGAGAATGATTCACAATACAATTGCAATGCATTACCTATGACGACGATGGTATCATAATGCAGTGATTCTGTGACATTTGATACATTGCAATAAAATAATCTACAATACATCATGATGTTCGTATAACCGAAGAACAAAAAGTAAACCTGAGGGCACAAAAATCTGCACAAATTGGCACAAAACATTGTGTATGTATGCACTGGACTGTGGCATCAACTTAATAGAATTTCACTACTGAGATTTAAAAAAAAAAAAAAAAAAAAAAAAAAAATCCTTACAAAAAGTGAATAAAGTTTTAACTTTGTGACTCCAACACACAGTGACTTCAACTTGTATATCAATCTGTGCCATCAGTTTCAGTAACAATATTGATATTTGGCACCAGCGTCTGGATAATGCATCACAAGAGGAAGTATTACAGTGTGTTAATATATCAATATTGTGTTGTTCCACACCCCCGGCAATTACCAAATGAAGTGGGTACAGTAAACATTGCACATCCATAACATCCCAGTGTTAGTATTCAGGGAGCCTTGAGCTCAGAATGCTGCTTAAGTCCAGCTTTTCAGAGCTGCTAGCATGACTGTATAGAGTACAAGTCCTTCTAATGTGCACTTGAGGTAAATTTGACTTGAACAAAGATGAAGCAGCTATAAGCATGTAAAAATTTACCAACCTTGAGCGCATCCTCCCTCATTTGTAAGTTATTCATCAGGCTCTTCCAGTCCTCTCTTGCATTTGCCACCTTGGCCTTGATTCCCTCCACTCTGTCTTTGGACACCACCGCCATCAGCAGCTCCCCGCTGGCTCCTACTGTACTCAGTCTGGCCTGGCCATGCTCCCTGTCACTCAAGAACTCCTTTGGGGATACAAAGACAAAGGAACTGTGACTATTTAACACAAACACACAAAGGGAGGACAGTGCGAAAGTGAGAGCAGGGACAATAAAAATGGACTGAATAGCAATCACCAACTTGACTGCTATTTCTGATGCAGTGCATGATGGGTGACTGAAATAATATATTCACACACTACACAGCCAACACATTTTTTTCTGTTTCCCAGAATCTCACATTGCACTGTCAAAGGCAGTAATTAGACCAAGCCATTACTAAGTCCATATGTGCCGGCGGAGAAGAAGAGGAGGCTTGACCCAGGGAGGCAATCACAGATAAGGAAAGTCACTGAGCCTGAAACATGTTGGTTTTTACATTGCTCCTTTATACCCACCCACCGAAATGTATATGCACACACACACAGAAACCCACACCCACACACCCCTCCCTCAGAGCTGAGCCGATGACAGTAACGCAGCAGGGACCACTCCACCATCTGTGCAGTCAGCACATCACTAACACACACTACACCCTCACACATACACATTTGCTACAGTACAGTTTGTATTCTTTATCTTTTTGTCTCTTTATCTCTCTCTTCCATGCTCATTCACTGCCATTTTCACACTTATTCCCATCTCCCACTGCCAATGTAACTCTATACCACCAATTAAGCGTGACACAATGGATGCCCCCCGCCCCTCCCACACTAGCCCTCCTGGAGGTCAGCCATGTGGAAACATTGTTCCACATTCCTCACCAAGTCAATAATAAATAAAACATGACCGCCTCTGTATTTCTCAAACACTCTGCCCTGCTGCCATACACTTCATGAGATTCCCTCTCATCCTCCTAAACTTCTTGGGAAGCAAGAAAAAAACTCTGCTTCCCTTCTTTGACATCCTTCAGAAAAAAAAACACAAAAAGAAAAAAAGGAATTGTTTTCTTTTGACACACTAATTGTCTCTTATTTGTGACATGTCAACTGTTAATGAAGTAAACCCCGCAACATGCACTGCTGCTACTCTGACTGAACCAAAATCTTACATATTGGACTAAAATCAACTTCTGTGCTTGAGAGTAGGTTTATAGTCATAGTATTTAAGCTCTCCTCAAAGACATGTAATCAATTTCGTGGTGGTAAAGTGCTGGTGGGTATGGTCAGGCGTCTTAGAGGTAATTAACTGTCTGGTGCTGGGGTGTGGGGACGTCTACCTTAACCAACGAACACCTGACTCCTAGCCAGAGCCCTGGGGTGCACTAAAAAGGCTGCCAGACTGTTACCCCTGCCAGCCTCTCAGAATGACAGCGAGACTCTAAGAAAAGGAGACGCACACAGATTTTTTTTGAAGAGAATTGCAGAGAGACCCTGCTGTGGAGCTTTCTCTTATCCTTCTTGGCAATGTGCCCATTTTCAGCTTATCCAGCCTACGGCAGGTCCCACTACTCAAACAAGCCCACCGGAGTACACTCAACAGTGGGCATGTCGATACAGGCGTCCCCTTGAGCAGTCTCCATTCTAGGCAGACTGATCCTACAACTATTACATCATTTCACATTTAGCTCTTCCCTTTGAGGCAGCCAAAAGATGCAAAAGAATAATAGAGGGGAAGTGACATTTTTTGGATTAAAGCACAGCTGAAGCCCAAAGGTGAAGGAATTCAGAAAAAATAATGACTGTATTGCTAATTTGACTGTCAGCAGGAGATGAGGACAAAAGATCTCTTACTTGGATCCTCTGCAGGGCAGTGGAGGCCTCTGCGACACTCTGTGGCACATCAAAGCATTTGGCGGTGCTGATTTTGGCGTTGACCAGCCACTGCTGGAAGTCTCTCAGGGCTGCTCTGAACCTCTGCTCCAACAAGCGCTCTTTATTTTGACACTCCCTGGATGCACGAAGACTGAGACTGTGGGAAGAGAGAACCATTCAGAATGATGTTGCCGAGGTTCACGGGTTGCTGTAAACAGGGTATCCAGTGCCATGTGCTGCCCATGTGTTCATCAACAAAGAGAGCGTACTGTACACACTGTCCTCAAATATGGAGGATGGGGAGACCTGAGAGATGAGTAGGAATGGGAAACGGGCAGGTGGAGAAATGGAAAAGTGGGTGAAGTGGAAGGAATAAGCGTCGGGGCGACGAGGGAAAGGTGGGGGATGGGGGTGGTAGGGTGGGGGGGTACAGCATGTGAGGGGGGATGAGTGGGAACATATGAGTCGGGCGAGAGTTCACAGGGGCGACATGATGGAGAGAACGTGAAATGACAGGCTGATGCTGGAAGATAAAGGTTGAGACAGAGGCAAGTAAACATGAGGATGGTTTCCAGTGAAGGGTGGCGACACATTGACATTTTGATTTTTTAGTGGGGTGTATTTTCTTCACATGCTAGAAGTTTCTTTGGATTTTAACTCACATGTCTTATCATATTTTGATCTATTTATTTAGTGCTTATTTTTTATTGCTTACTTTAACTTTTCTGAAATCTGTCTTTTAACTTGTATTAATTAGTATGACAAGTGTAACTCATTCTTGCAAATAAGATCTCAATGGGTCTTAAATACAGGATACATTTTTAAACTACAAAAGCACTCAGAACGCAGACCTCCACCAAGGCAGATCAGAATCAAAATTCTCCCAAAACTTTGAGTTATCTTACTAACAGACAGGCAAACAAACAACCACCCCCCCGATCACCACGAAAATTTAATCATTTGTTTCTTGTACCAATATCAACATTTCCTGAAAATGTCATCCAAATCTGTCTAACTTTTTGAGTTATCTTGCTACCAAACAGACAGACAAACAAACAAACCCCTACGAAAACATAACCTCTGCCGTTCCTTGGCAGAGGTAAAAAGTGTTTTTAATTAACTTGATTTATACATTTCAATAAGTTTTTAGTTTTGCATATAATTTTGGTCAATTTCTAAGCTAAACCAATTTCTAAGCTTAACCACACAATTACTTTTTTATTAGTACTGTTTCTTAGTGTCCATGAATAATTTATTAGTTATAATCTTTAAACTATCCACATAGATTTTATGGCTGTGACTTTAACAGTACTTTTGCAGCACATTGTATTTATACGTGGGGTGAAATGTGCTATAAAGTTTGCTTTGCTAAATGTTCTTCAGCATTTGTCAAGGTAGACTACAGTGGGACTGACAACATGTATTAAAAACAGAGAATGATCTTATGACAATGATTAATAAAATATGTAAAAGATATCAAAGGGGACATTTACTGCAAAGGATTTCAAGCAAGACTGGATGTTTCTTGCAAATGAATGAATAACAAAAAGGAAACAAAATTATGAATTATTCATAATTATTGAAAATAACACGTAAAATGTAGGAGAAAAAAGAAGCGTTGAATGTTACATTAGAGGGCAGAGGGTGAAGGTTAAATGAGGGAGGAAAGGGCAGGAGATGTGATGGAAGGAATGACAGTGAGAAAACAAGGTGCGCAGCTGTTTAAGCAAGAGTTACTGTCCAAAGGGAGGCATGAAAAAAAGACAAGCCAAAAACACACACACACCCCGAACAAAGATCAC
The DNA here is from genome assembly GCF_902148855.1 of Sphaeramia orbicularis. NCBI lineage: Eukaryota > Metazoa > Chordata > Actinopteri > Kurtiformes > Apogonidae > Sphaeramia > Sphaeramia orbicularis. The sequence continues at coordinate 37,131,989 of NC_043979.1, read as the reverse complement.
CTAAACACACGCACACATATGCACACAAACACCCTTGAGTTTTAATGATGCGATGAGGGCATGAAAGGGTAACACAGAGGGGATAACATGGGGTGTAGAAGAAGCACTTTTTCTGCTGTGACAGACAAAATCTGGCATGTGCTATGTAGAGGAGGGGGATTTGCTGCATCGCCCCCCCCCTTTCCTGAACATTTTTTTTCTCTCCGTTTCTCTCTTTGCTCTTCTTTCTGCAGCGCTTAATGCAGGACAGGTGCAAAGAGCACACAGGCCAAGTCCATTATAGAGTAAAAAGCCAAGTGAATGAGGGAGGTGCTGTTTTTGCCAATCAGCAGCTAAAGCCAATTACCCGCCAAAGCATCTCCAACAAGTTGACCTCACTCACATTGTCTGCCAGTAAATGTAAGTCACAAGACTACATAAAACAGCCCTGTGTGATGAAAAATGTTTTATTTGTGCAAATGTAGTGGATACTATGAGGCAGAAGTTGCTGCAGTACTTGTGCACATAAATGGGCATGTACATGTTACAAATCAAATTTACATGTGCTTTTGTATGCACTGTTGTTTTTCACTGCATTCTTCAGAGCATTGCATGGTGTGTTCAAAAACAAGCACTAAATGAACACAGGCTCATTTGTGGGTCCAAAAGAAGGCAATTAGAGTTCAGTAAATAGATTCAAGCATGCAGTGTAGCAGCATGGAAAAAATACTACCCTAATGTCTCCAATTCCTCTGAAATTCCCACTCAACAGTGCAGTAAATTAAACCAAAGAAGAACACAAACCAAAGCAAACAGCAAACAAGTGAAGCTGAGGGAAGGGGGGTAAATTTTGTTCAGTAACTGGTGGCTCTGTTGCTCTCCATCACCCTTCACCTTCATCCTGTAGACACATCACAACTCTTTGAACATACACACAACAGCTTGTAAATCTGAGCACTAACCCTGCACTGTTTAGGCAGAATACTTCCCATCTACTGTTGTGGTTTTTGGACTTGCTGCGTTTTGGAATGAATCAGGATGTTATGTGCACTGCAAGATGTCATTTTGTGCAACACATTCCACACAGGGACCACAAAAAGTTTAGAGACAGAGCTGGAACTGCTACCACAGTATTACTATGATACATGTTTTCTTATGTTGATATAATGACAATGCAAATAGTATATAAGAAACAGCCAAAAGTTTCAGTGTAGTGGAATCAAGTGTCGAAGCTGCAGATTATAAGCATGTAAATAGCCCTGGTCTCACGCTAAATTATCTGATAAAAAAAACCAAAAAACAACCTGTTATGAGAACCAGTGTTAAGTTTGACCTTTCTGGGCTTAACTCTGATCAACACTCGTACATGGAGCCAATGATGAGAATTAAAGATTCTCTTTGTAAAATGTGTGCATGCTTGTGTGCTTATGTGAAGTTTGTGTTAAAGACCATGTTGTGTCATTTGTTGATGTTAACGGACTGTTTCTAAGCTAACAGTATGATGTGCTGCAAACTGTTTCTGTTATAAAAGAAGCAAAGCAGAAGAGAGGCATTGAAGAACTTGAAAGCAAGCATTAGAATTGTTGTGAAAAGCCTGCCAGGAAACCAATCCATTGAAATCAGTATATTGTGGCTGTTACCACGATGGAGGCAACTGAGAACCCTTCTTAGCATAGTAATTGAAATAGCTTCATATCAACAAATGACTGGCTGTCAGCACAAGAGACCCTCCATCATAAACTTTATGCAAGCACACAAGCATATACAATTCTCCCATAGTGCAGCTCTGATACTTTTTGCCACCTGCCTCATAGATGAAAAAGGTGAAGTAGTCCATTCTGAGTTACAGTAACAACTGTTGGCAAAACATATCTGCTTTTTGAAGCCAATATGTTGTGATTTGGCCGTGGCCATGTTGACTTTTTGGAGATATAAGTGATGATATTTGAGCAAAAGTTGTGGAGCAACAGGAGAGCAATGGATCATGGGTGAGTTAATGCTGAAAGGTAGTTTACTGTCTTGGTAAAACTGTAAACTTAAAGAAGGACTACATAACAAAGCCATTTTATGGTCTTGTTAGTGTTGCTATTTAACTACATTCAAGCTGTTTGTGGGGAAAAATATGTTTTATTAAATAAAAAGAAAATTTCCAAGTCTGACTCATTATAATAATAATACCAGTAATAATGGATTAAATTTATATAGCGCTTTTCTATTTTGCGTACTCAAAGCGCTTACATTCATTAGGTGAGTGAGCTGTCATAGACCTGTAAATCACAGCCCGACACAGCAGACATAAAGGTTCCTATTTGACCTGAGATGTTATTAACAGAGAACAAATTAAAAGATGGACCATCAGATTACTTTTTTGATGGTCCAAATAAAATGTATGACATCAGAATAAATAACTGACATTTTTCTACTGACTGGGTATTTTAAAGAGAAGTCCAGTGTAAGTCATTGGGAGCCAGTGCTTTTTGTGGCCATCAGTGGTTTTTGAACTTTGGGACACTTCTGCATTGGCTCCATTTTGGAGCTGAAGTCCTTGTCCCTTTTGCGGAGGTGACTTCTGTACTCTCTAGATATGAACTGTTCACTCTATGGTAACAAAAACACGATTCTTATTTTTAGGTGATTAAACACTGCTGAAAACTTAATTATGAAAACTGAAAAATATTTCTGCTAATAGATGCCCTGTAATCTTAACCACTGAACAATTAAGAGATGTAGGAAACTGTAATAACTAATTTCGGTTTCATTTATTCCAACAGAAACAAAGCATGGTTAGATCACTGAAAGACGACAAAGAATAGAAAACAGTGAATCAAGTTTGATGCCAGATCCACATAAACACATACAGGACTATTTTCCACCACACACTGTTTACTGAAGCCAACAGATTCAACTCACCTGTTGTGCTGCTTGATGAGTGCAGTGACTCGGTCTGACTGTGATCCCAAGTCTCTGGAGTATCGCACCAGGTCGTTCAGTTGGCTTTTCAACTTCTCTGCCATCGGCTCAGCGCTCTGCAAGCCCTCTAGTATATCCTGAACAACACAAAAACAGACAGAGGCAGCCTCAGTGCGTGTGTCATCGTACGTGGATGTGCGCGTCAAGAAGAGACAAGCACCTAACGGATCAGCGTGACACCCTTCAATAAGTGCACTCGCATTCCTATTCACACCCTGGCTCGGTCGTTTTCGCTCTTCTCACATTCACACACACGCACCACACATACTCACAGTGCTGCTTGTACAATAGCATTTCTGTTCTTGGCGGAGTGTAGCAGGAAGGAGCTGTGGATAACGTTCTCCCGCTCTCCTCAGCGCGCCTCACATTCTGCAGTCACACAGTCATGAAATTCTGTCCCATGAAATATGTACAAGCTCTGTCTCTCTCTTTCTGACGTATGACCAATAAACACCACTCCCTCCCTCCCTGTTCCTGTGGACTCGCTGCTCCGCTCTCTCTCCTCCTTCCTTCCCTCCACCTACCGCTCTGCTACTTTCTCTTCCCTCCTCTCTCCTCTTCTGCTTTGCTTTCCCTCCTCCCACTTCTTGCACTTATTCCCTCTCCTTACATTTTCCCCCCTCTTTCACTCTCACGCTTTCCTTCCCGGTGGAATTCAGCTGTCAGCCCTCACAGATGCAGGATGGTTCAAAGGCGCACAAACGAGCGCTAACGCAAACAAGGCTGGACACAGGAAACAGGCTGGAGGAGGAGAGTAAGAAGCGGAGGAGGGGAAAGACTCCTCCTCTGTTCCTTGACAGCCCCTAAATTGAGGAAAACCAGAGAAAGGCATGGCCGAAAGAAGCCCAGGGAGGAATATGAGGGTGTACATGCTGGCATGACCTTGACAATATAGAAAAATTGTCACACTATAAACATCCTGTGGAGGTTAAAAACAGATCAGCAGGGGAGGTGAAGAGCAAGAGCATCCGAGAAACAAGTCCTGCAGCCAAGGAAGACATCACTGTTGTCCAATCCAGTTCAAAGAAGTCAATGTACAGATGGGCAAAAAGAAAGATGTCAACACAGGCGATGTTTGGGAGGGAGAGATAGTGGAAAAGAATTAAAAACTGAAAACAAAAACAGGGAGGGCTTAAGGGGAGAAAAAAGACAGAATGAGGAGAAAATGAGGGAAACTGATGGGATTGTAGCTGTCACTGCTTCGTCACCCCAGAAAAGCTGATTTAAAAACTAATCTGGTTTTAGGATTTACAAATGGAATGGATAATTACTGACAGAGACAGAGGATGTATGTCTGCATGATGTGTGTATGTGTGCTTGTGTGTGGTTTTCATTAAACAATGCTAATCACCTCCTCTAGTGGAGTATTCTATGGCAGCTTTCTACATATCATAGTTTGCCAGCCCAAATCGCAGTTGAGCAGGGGTGCTATTGTATTTATGATTTTTAAAATAAACTATTGTGAACAGATGAACAGTGAATAATTTAGACGTAATGCTGCCATTCTACAGTACCTTAGCCAGCTGCCATCCCTCCACTGCCTCCTTGCCATTGCTCCGCCCTTCTGCTTTAATTAACTCCTGGCTCCACCCCCTCAGCCGTGCGTCCAGCTCCTTCAACTCGTCCTCCAGACGTGCCGTCAAACTTTCATACTCCTCCTCTGAAGCTGCAGCAGAAGCCAGGGCCCCTTCCAAGCCATCTCTGGCCCTCAGGGCGGCCCCCTCCCACTGCTCCAGGGCTTGGGACAGCGCCCCCAGCTGTCGGTCCATGGCCTCACAGCCTCCTGCCGCCGTGTGCTCTGCTGTGGACGCTGCACTCCGACGCACCCTGCTGAGGCGCTCACGGCCCTCCAACAGCCGACACTCCACGCGCTCCTGAAGAGATGAGGAGACAGGAGACAAAGTTGCTAAGGAAACTGTGGCTACGGAAACTGCAACCACCGGATGTGATTCTATTTAAAGCCACCCACATGTTATTTATTTATTTATTTATTTTTACATGTTTCTGCTGCTCCATCAATTTCTATCTTTATCTCTCATGCTTTGCTTTAGCCTTTGCACCATTAGTTTTGATGGACTCTTTTCATTTCCTATTTTAGCCCTTGCTCACATTCTCTAATTTCATTGTCTGTCTTCATCCATCTCAGCCTACATCTCTCAGTGTGTGGAAAGGTACCACTCTGAAGTCAGAGGGCGTGAAAAGCAAACACTTGAGTGTGATGCGATAGCAGAAAGCTGATAGAGGGATTAAAAGGGATCACTTTAGTGTGTATGAGTATAAAGATACGAACATTAACCTTGAGATCGTGGACTGGAAATGAAAATGATGCAACAGGCAAATTATTGTTTGCCTTCTACTGAGAAGATTCACAGCATGGCTTAACAAACACACAGTTACAATGTGATAATTAGGACCCATGTGTGAAATTTCAATGCAAATCAATACCCACTCACATGTTTCTTTGCAGTGTAATTGCAGGATCATTGAGCAGGGAACATTTTGGGCAGTAATTCCATTGCCTCTTCGTTTTACTTTTATCACAGTAATACACAAACCGATTGGCAGTAAAATGTGTCAGTAGAGCTATGAGATGTAACAGGCGACCATTAAGATTAGATAATTCCAGATAGACTGGCAATCGGTTACCACAGCAACAGATACAGACTTTAACACCTTTAAACTGGATGAGGTTTCACACATATTACAACATCCCTGAAGTTAACCTATGACTGACACTCCAAGAGCTGTTAATTCATTTATACACTCCTGGTTCTGTATATAATAGAGTCTAATCCTCTACTAACCGCATCATGTGCCGAGTTATTACAAAGACTGAATCTAATATTGTCAAAAAATGATGTAGTTGCTCAATAGTTGTTCAAATCTAGCAATAATCACAATAATACTTTCTTTTTAAATTGAGGTGCTACGAGGTCTCTGAACAAAAACAAGGACAAACAACTGAGTAGTAAGGGATGTTATGAAGTCATGTAGAATCATGGAAGCTGCCGTTTCATCACCATTGCCAATTTTTTTTTTTTTTTAATTTTATGACATGACTGACAAAAATTATAAGCAACAATCTACCTTTTCTTCATATTATTTCATTATATCTTTTCAGAATATAATACATTTGATAAAATGTAGGTCAACAAAATACATGACAAAAGACATTTTGAGGTAATCTAATGAGGAATTTCTCCCTGAGAGATCCTATCAATAACATTCTATCTAATCTAATATTATAACTTTAACTGTTAGATTTGCTTCTGGGATATAATAGCATTGATATTATTGATAAACAAAAAAAGGACATCACTGCTCCTAATGTGCTGTTTTATTAACCATCAAAATGCTCAATGGGAAACTGTAAACTTTCTCCTATATTTTTAATCAGTCTTAAACAGTCTTTTTAGAGCATCTGTTCTTTTCTTGGACTGAGGGTTGAAGGACAGATAGTGTTGTATTTTGTACAGATAGTGACGTCCAGTTCAGGCTAATTTGTACTTTATGTTGTTGCCTGTATTATGACTTGACATAGGGTCATAAAGAACTTTCAGGGGGTATTCAATCAACTGCAGGTCATACTGCATTTAAGTACATATAGTAAGTTTAACACTGCATTCTGCATTTTTGTGTTGACACTTACTCTCACTTCTGACAGTTTCCTCTTGATGGATGCAGAGTCTCCAGATGTATCAGACCAGTGCTGTAGCTCCTCTCCTGCTGTCATCAGCCAGTCAGTGAGTTCTCTAACAGCCTCCAGGTACTGCTGGTGTTCCAACACTACAGTCTGAGAAAGACGTACTCGCTCCTATAGAAGAGATAAAAACAATGTATTTACTGAGTTTTAAAAAAAGCTGTATAATCACTACAAGGATTGGGCTCAAAGTTAACCTCTTTAACTATGTTTACTGTCTATAGCATAGACAAAGAAACATCCTTCACACCTCCACCAAAGCTGTGAGGTCATCAAACTGTGCCTGCAGCTGTGTACGGGCTCCATGATTAAAGCTGGCATCTCCAGTTTTCTTGAAGAGTTCTCTAGCTTTTTCTTCCAGGCTGGACAGCGCCACCTGGTGGTCCTCCAAGTCTGCCAGCAGAGCCCTCAGTCTGTCCAGCTGGGAGGCCTTTTCTCTGGGGCCCGGCTGAGGGGTGAGAGGGGCGCACACCTCCCTCTCAACAGCCTCCATCCAGCACCGCAGCTGGGCAGCGCTCTCCAGGTATCCACCCCACTGTGACACCGTCCACTCTAATCGACTGAAAGGAAGGCAGCGGCGGTTAGAATGGGATTAACTCACATGGAAAACAGTGCTTTTACAAATCAGCTGTGAAGTTCTGATTAAGTGTATTGTGTAACTGACCATTTGAGTAGATCATATCTAAAACAGTATAGTAAAATACTACTTGAACAAATTATTTCCACAGGCTTACTGATTTGAACCTGTTTTCAAGTATATCTGTGTGAAACAAACCTTTTTTTTCTTTTTCAAAAAATATGTCTTTATTAACTCACTGATAATTGCTTATTGAATAAAATGTTAAATCACCTGTGTTGTTAGTGTTATGGTCAAATTTTACCCACAAACACAAAAGCTATAAAGTTTTTGCATGAAAGGAGGGTTCAGTGTTTAAATTGAACCCAAAATCCAACATACACAGATGTTTTAAAGTGGTTTAATTGTAATTTCATAATTAAAATTATTAATCTCTGTACATAAAATCAATACATACTGCAATACAGGAAAAAACAAACAAACTGAACCTCCTCAATCTGTGATGCATTTACACTGCATAATTGAGTCTTGTGATGTAGCCAAGAACTATAATTTGCACGTAATTCTATCTTACTGCCATTATCCCCTTGTATTTTGTGTAAAAAGCACACAAACACAGACACACACACAGATAGTTTTTTCTTGCCATCTGTTACTCGGCATGTACACATAATGCCAGTATCTCCAAACAGACATGAAGACACACACACCCACCCACACACACACACACATAGACACACACCCCTCCATTTCACCTGCTCCCCTCTCCTCCTGTTATCCCTTTCCCCTTAAAACACAAACACACCCCATGTGTGACCCGTTGGTTGCCATCCACCATTTAGTCCCTAATGAGATCAATTTTTTTCAGGGGCCATAATTGCTCCATTAAACACACACTCACATACCAACTGGTGCATGTACACACAGTCATCCATGGACACACACACACACACACACACACACACACACACACTAAATCAGACACATCAATCAGAGTTACAAAATGAGACAAATACTTCTCATTATGTATTTAACCTAATGGTAATTAATAGCATTGAGACATCAATCTGTTATGATAAAGGTAACCTGTTCCCTCTAAAGACGATTTTTGGCACAAAACTAAATAGGCTTTGGAATTTCAAGGAGTTTTTCCCAATTAAAAAGAAAAGCTGACAGAATAATGAGATAAAGGCAGGCCTGTGCATAATATATGTGTAAATGACTGTACACACCATTCTACAGGAGGAATCCCTCCACTGTTGCTCAGATTTTTCTCCTACTCAAACTGAGACAAACTTATCATAGGATACTGGCCTCTATAAATAACATGTATGTGACATAATGTACTCTTGACAGTCATTGTTTATTGCACACCTTATTTTTGAGAGTATGTATTCATATGTAACAGTACTAAACTAAATTTGGTGATTGAAAAGGGTTTACATCTTTATATAAGTGCAAACTTAAGATTATATGTAGACTTTAACATTATACCTGTGATTTAACAAAATGTTCCTCTGAAATCACAAATTCTAGCTCTAGTTTGAGCACGTGAATCCTGTTTGTTATTTGTTGTGGGTACTTCATCCACTTTTTAAGGTAACCTGTAGTTCATGTCATTCAGAAATAACTATCAGATTAAATTTCAGGTGAGTAGTTTATACCTGTGGCAGCTCATGGCAGTCACAAGCAACGTGGCCCAAGCATCCTCCACTTCCTGAAGCTGAGAGCGGACCACTTCCTGTCCAGCAGCTCCATAACTGCGCAGAGCCAACTCGCCCTTACCCATGGTCATATTCAGCTTGACTTCTCCCTCCCCCTTCAAAAGCAGGATATCCTGAAAAAAAAAACAGAGCAGGGTCAAAGTGAACAGTGACCTGAATATTTATATATTCATAAAATGTGCATTGCAGTTCTAAGGATACGCAGCATTATTTTCTTACATTAATACAACCCATAAAAAAACTAAAAACAGAAATAATTTTATTGGGAATGATTTACCAACCACAAAATATGCATTCTACCAGAGGGTTTTTGAAGCATTATAAATCCATCTGTCATGTTATTATTAGTGAGTACCCTGCACAACCTGGAGCTTTTTCCACCAATCAGGAGACTGCCTAACAGTATCAAAACCAGCAGGGTAGATTAATATATCCTGTCAATCAGAACGGCATTTTGTAATTAGAATTCCTTAATTGCATATTCTAACCATTAGTTGTTGGTGAATGGCTCTGAAAACTGAGAACATTTTCTACAGCATTGTTTGAGCCTCTATATTTAGTTATCACAATATATTTCCAAAGGTTTTCAGGTGTCTTAACACTGATACAGCCGAGCAACATGTGAAAATAATTTTGTGATAAAGTGACAATGTCTAAAAGTAAGAATCATTTTTATGTGTCTGCTTTAAAAACTCTGACTCTTCTACAAATTGATGACCCCTGATTTAGATGACAGACTTTTCCAGGCAAATAGCCCCCCCTTGTGTTAAGTGGAAGAAGTCTATTTAGAGGAGCTCAGAACAAAAGCACAAAAGAAATATTCCCACAGTGCACGGAGAGTCTGGTATTAATTCCACTGTCTGCTCCTCTCACCTGCACCGTCTCCAGTCTCTGCTCTAACTGCTCTTTGGTCCCCATGGTGCTGTCGACCGTCCCCAGTCTCTCCTGGATCTCCTCCAGCCAGGCCCAAACTCCCTGGAGGGTCTCCCCAAATGCCTGGCTCTCCTGGCAGCCTCTCAGCCGCTCCCTGGCCTCCTTCAGCAGGGCCTGGTGCTCCATATGGAGCTGGCCAGTCACTCTGACCTCTCCTCCTGACCCCCGGCCTGCTTCTGACAGAGACTGGGCCTCCTGACAGAGACGCTCAATAGACTCCCTTGCAAGAGAACATAATATGTCATTTTTTTTTAGAATATTTAACACCTGCAATGTGGCATGTATGACATATGGCCTCCACACACCCACATACACACTCACCTTCTTTCGAGCAGCTCCCTATGGAGGTTTTCCATCCTCTCCAGCTCCTCAGTGGTGTCAGGGGTTCCTTGCTGGCTCTCGGCCCCAAGACCAGACTCATTCTTCAGGCTGAGCTCCATCTGCTTCAGCCAGTCTCTGATACCCTCCACACACTCATCAAAACTGTGGATAGGAGTAAAGGAGGGCATTCCCAATAAATACATTCCTTTGTATCAGATATATTACAGTTAATGAACTAAAGTTAAAAGCAAAGCTGCGTCTATGCTGCGGATATTTTGCAAACTGGATATTTGTCTCTTTGCTTGGTCCTGTTGCCCATGTGTAAATGATGTTTTAGTTTGTGCATATCCATGTGTAGAGAAAAAGGAGAGACTGAAAAACGATGGTATTACACATTATTTTTTAATGTGTATTATTGCTGTGCGTAATGAACCTGCATCTGAAACATCAAATCCAACAGAAACAATGGTTTGTCAAGGCGTTTATACGAGTTTGTAATTTTTAGGGGTTGTTTTTTGCATTGTTTTGAGAACAGACATTTAGCAAAATGAAGGAAGTATGGACAAGATAAAAAAAAACAAAAAAACAAAAAAAAGAAAATATATGATGAGAAAAAGTGTGGAGAGGACATGAGACTAAAACTATTTACATAAATGATTTTGTTAAGTGACACAAAAAAAGGGATTCTTAATAAAAATCACCAATGCAAAACAAAATACAGCTGCAGGTCAAGTGCTTTTTTCCCCTGATAATGTTAATACTATGTGAGAATAAAACAGCCGTACATAATACAGGACAAGTTTCGTAAATCATATTTAATGTCTTTCATTTTTTCATCCTAGCTTTTTTATTTCCTATACTATATTAAAATGAAGTATTAAAAACTGAAGTAAAACTGGTCTAGCCCTCATAAAAATAAAAGTAAGTTAAGTAAGTAAATAAAAGAGTATTACATACACTACAAAAAAACTTGGGTGAAACTCTGCTTTACATCAACAACACATAATGACACTGATGACTCACTTTCTCAAGAGGTTGACACTCTCATCCAGGTCTTGCTGGCACTGAGAGCAGCTGTCCAGATAATTCCTCCACTCTCTTTGACATGTAGACAGATGCTCTTGGACCTGTGCAGCTCCAGCTTTGGACAGGTGAAGCTGAAGTCTCTCAGCTTCTTCACGAACCTGAGAGAGACGCTTCTCACCCTCTGCTGTCTTCTCTACTGACACCTGAGGAAGAAGGAGTGTGTGCTTACTGAAACCTGACATGCTGCTCCAAATGTTCTCACATTCGCAGTCATAGAAATTCCAAAGAAACCAGTGGCTATTTTGTATTGTTTTGGAAAACCTCCCACCACTTGGCTCAGCAGCAATAGGGTCAATAAGGCAAATGTAAAGTAATAAAAGAATTAGTTGAGGTGTTGATTTGGAAGGAAACTTTTTTGATCATTCTGAAAATTAATGTTAGGGCATTTTTGGAATTTCTGTTTGGAATTTGGATGTCATTTATTGTCCTTTTTTGGACACTGCAAGTAAATGTTATTGTTATTAGGAACTGTAGATGTTGTTATTTTGCATGTGTCTATACCAAGGGTGTAAAACAGGGGTGTCCAACCCTGGTCCTCGAGATCTACTATCCTGCATGTTTTAGATGTTTCCCTCTTCCAGCACACCTGACGGTCATTATCAGGCTTCTGCAGAGCTTGATGATAGGCTTATCATTAGAATCAGGTGTGTTGGAAAAGGGATGCATCAAAAACATGCAGGATAGTAGCTCTCGAGGACCAGGGTTGGACACTCCTGGTGTAAAACATACAGCCCATGAGCCAAAACTGGGACACCAAAGGTTCCAATCTGGTCTGCAAGATGAAATTGCAAAGTGCTAAAACTACACTGAAGATATTAAAAGTCAAGGGTGTCAAACTAATTTTAGTTACAAACTCCAAAAATGTAACAATATTATGCCTGTTACTAAATGTTTTGTGCCTTTATATAACCACTGCCATCTGTAATGCACGTTTAGAAATGACAGGTTGAGACATAATATTGTTAAACTTACACAAGAAATTCTTTTTTTTAGGTTATTCACATTTTTTTGTGAAATGATAGTTTATAGATGTAAACATTTCTATAATCTAATAAAAAAAATTATATTAAAACATATATTTATTTATATGTTTATATATACACAATTGGCTATGCTATTATTTTACTGGTCTAGACTGCTCAAGATGAAATTGGGTTGTATGTGGCCCCTGAACTAAAATGAGTTTGACAATCCGGGTCTAAACACATCAGTCGACAATATCATGGCTGTTCTGATTGGTAAAGAGGCCACTGTACTCCTACTCTGCAATAACTGGTTGCACTTGTTAACCTGAAAATGAAAAGCCCCTCCATTAGAGTGACTGCACCAATAACAATAACAAAACAGTACCTTCAGCCTGTGCAACTTTGCTTTCAGAGCAGCAGCATCTCCTGATTGGCTGCAACACTCTTTTAGCTCCACCTTTTGATCCTTCAGCCAGGAGTGAAAGACTTGGACAAGCTCTGGATTGAGAAAGAAAAAGCAGACTTACTACAGACAGAAAGCAGAACATTGTGACAAGTTAAGGAAAGTATCTGGTAAAAGATGTCAAGAGACGATAAGTGAGAAACATGAGGAGGAAGGCGAGAGGAGGATATGTATTAAGGCAGATGGGAAGTGTGGGTGTGTCCATGCTGTGCAGCGGCAGGTTGCCTTAGCAACAAGCCTTAAATGACTCCCCTGAGAGCAGATGTGACAAGAGCGACATTACTCTCCGAAGCACAGGTGTGTGTCTGAGCAAAGAGAGCGAGCCAGTGTAGCCGACAGTGTGCGTCAGCCAAGTGTGGCGTGTAGTGGGCGGTTTGAGTGTGCTCTTGGGAAAAATGTAGGATAATCAACACTAAATCTGCTGCAACACTAACATGAACAAATGACAATGCTTCATGAAATAATGCGCTGTTTCATTGGGTGATTATGAGATTTTAAGAGTTATTAAGTACTAATTCATCAGTACTAAGAGATAAGAATGAGCATTTACTGTTATCACTGATCAATAAAAATAAACAAATAAGCTTTACAAGCCTTTTGAGGTTACACAATGCAAACAGAAATGCATATCAGTAGATTTTTCCAGTGTTTGACAACATAAAGTAACATGTAACAGCATTATGTGATTGTATTATAAAATAAAAATAATGCTCAACTGTCATTGTTACTCAGAGAAAAACAACTAAAGTAGAGTTACAAATCAAAACTCATATATTCCTCCCAGTATGTATAATCCACTCATTTTGCTTTGCATGTTTTGTCAAATTTCCACATAGCACAGGTCAGCAAAACCACTGAGCCACATCTGAGTGTAACACCATCAGAGAAGGGTTTGTACATGGAGCTGTCTAGACACGCTCCAGTCATCTGACAGCACACTGTCAGATTTTGAGGATTGTTTTTGGTTCTTGACTGCACTAAATCTCATCTGCATCTCATCAAATCAATAGACATTTCTTTAACCTGGATGCAACAAGAGGACAAGAGCGCCTCTTAATTCTTTAAATTCAGCAATATTTTTCTTGATTCAAAACAATAGCATATACGTTTGTTAGAGAAGTCATCAAAAGCAACATTGATGATATAATTTAAAACTGAATATTACTTGCCTACTTCAACCAGGTAACTAGTAACCCACTGTTTATACTGGACACTGCTCTTACCATTGAAGTGGAGCTGTAGCCCATCTTGAAGGTTACCCCTGGTCTTGGCACAACGCTGAGCAACAGCCTCTGTTCGCTTGGCGATGGAGGTGAGGTCAGATGAGAGGCGTGACAGCTCCTGAGAGGGATGTGACCTGCACAAGGCACTGAGAGCATCTCTTGCTGAGTCCATGTCTGCCCTCTGTTGCTGAACAACACTCTGCAGGTCCTGTAAATAAAGAAGGCGCAGCAGGAAGAAGCATGTTTTCATGAAGCAGTGGGAGCTGTGACAGTGAAGGATGCACTTACGTATTTGGACATAACCTATGACCTCTTAAAGAGTCATGAGGGACTATGACCTATTAAGAGATAAAAGGATCGGAATAGTGACAGCAACATACAAAATAATATTACCTTGAATGAAAATTGTTTAGATATAGAACCTCTCTCAAAAGCATCTTATTTATTACAAAAAATACTGTACCACCAGATGATGGAAAAAACAACAAAAAAGCACACATTAATTCTGAGTCCCTCTTGTAACTGTTAAGAAGATAATTACAGTCTGCAGGCTGAGGCCGTAGCCCCCTGCGGTACCTCAATAGAGAGAAGAGGTTAAGAAGATTTATTACATAGAAAACATAACCGCAAGATCAAAGCTAAAAGAAGACATATTCTTGACTAAACAACCAATTATCTCATATTTTTAGAGTTCATGTGACCCATGAGAAAGTGCAACAATTTCATTGCCCCTCATTTTACAGGTTTTCTCTTTGTTCATGAATGAATGCTATTCACTCTATTTTTATTTATTTATTTATTTATTTATTTTACGTTTTGAGGATATCAAAATCTGTTTTTCAGTGACAGTATTCCACAGTTGCACTTGATAAAATGAAAATACTTTACATAAAAAGTGTTGTAAAGGAGCAGTGTCACCAGATGAGATGAGAGCCACTAAGAAACAACTCAGAGTCAAAGAAAGTGACAAAGTAATAAAAGCTAGATGCATTGTTGTTTTCACCTCTGGACACTGCCATTTCAGCATAAAACTCCATTCTTTTCATTTAGAGCTGAGTTGGTTATAAGGCATATGAAGGTATAAAGTTATTGTGCGATGTTATTATCTTTAAATTGGGCATTTGTTAACCCACGGTTCAGACTAAACTGTGACAGTTCTGACCTTGTTTGGACGATTCCAAACAGATCTTTAGTACAGCTATTGACAACACAAACAGTATAGAAAACTGAGGTGATTTGTGGTTTTACTGTGGCTGTTTTCTGTCTAAAAACAGAGTTAAGCTAACAGAGCTATAATGTGAACTATCAACTGATGCAGCACATGAAGATTATAAGAGAGTGTTATTTTGACTGACCGTGAAAATAAGCGGCTATGAGTTTTAGTTTGCAATAGAAAATTTAATGACATTATACAGATGTGTGTAAACAATGAGCTTTATATTTTAGGTAGGCCTACGTGGGTTCTGGTATGCAACTTCCCCCTGCAGTCAGGTAATGTTCATTCTACATACAGTATAACCACTTTAATATCCTTTAGTATCTGTTTTTTTTATATTCTTACTGCTAATAACCACTCCTTTAAAAAATATACCACTGTAAATAATACTCTCTTTTTGCACTATTATGGCTTGTTATGTGACTTACCTAGTAACCTGTTTCTTTGTTTTGTTTTGTTTTTTTATCTGCCTACGGTGCTGCGTCTTGGCCAGGTTGTCATTGTAAATGATAAGTGGTTCTCAATTGACCTACCTGATAAAATAAAGGCTAAATAAAATAAATAAATATAAGGTTCAATAGTGTACCGTATCATCAGCTACTTAGTGTCTCTTTGCATTTTACTTACATTTACCTACATCAGCCTCAAAGAGTAATGTAGGAGGTACTTTACTAGAGTATCAGTTGTGGTATCTCAGTAAATTCTTATTTCTACACCAGTCTGAGTGTCTTCACAGAGTATATGATACACATGCTGCCATACCTTCACTGTACCAATGTCTTCAGGAGAAGTGGCTTCAGTGAGGTCGGATAAGGAGCCCTCTACTGCCTCCAACCGCTCGGCCATCTGGGACATGAGGTCCTCCAGTCGCTGTTTCTGGAAACTGAAGTAGGTCAGGGTGTGTTTGGCCTGGTTGTACACCTCCTGTGCATGGGCCATTTTCTTTCTCAGGTCTGACTCTAGGACCTGGTTTAATTAAAACAACCAAAAAAAGACACAGACACAACACAACAATGAAGAGTATAAGTTGACCATCAGACCATCAAAAGTCATCAAAAATAATGGTTATGCAATTAAGTACTAATGCCTGCGTGTATCATGGGACTAAAACAGACAGAAAAGAAAACATAGAATGCCTAAAAGCACTGTTTTTGGCAATACCCATTGATGTAAGAACTGAAGTGATTTTGGTTATTATCAAGAAAACAGCTAGATATCAGCTCTTAAATTAAACTCTTATGAGCTATTTTTGTTGTTTTCATTATATTTGTCCAAACAAATGTACCTTTAGTTGTATCAGGCATAAAAATGAACAAGAGATTGAAGAAAACAAGGGTGGTCTAATAATTTTTTCCACGACTGTAGAATCAAGAGCAGACTTTTGTGATGCCATTTAAAGCCTGTACCTAATGTAGTACAACAGTAAAAGTGGTCTCATGTGTAATGTTGGTATGTGAGATTATGAGGTTTATGCACCTTTATTATTATTGACCATTCAGTTTTTCTTCATATTTAAAAAAAAAAAAAAAAAAAAAACAACATTTACAATAATAAATTATCAGGTGATTTGTGTTAACAGTTTCCATTATGCTGAATCACACAGTGGTTATTTGTTCCTGTTAAATGAATAAATATGTAAATAAATCTCATGTTATTTCTGTGAATGTGACACACATCACATTCATTTTCTAAAATTCATGATGAAAAAAAACTCGTTCTCAAAAGAAAAAGTTTGCCATGATTTAATACTAGTGATAATAAGAAGCTCCCCCAATTTCGTTGTACAACGTATAATGACAATAAAGAGCATTCTATTCTATTCTATTCTATAATGAAATGTTAATAAGGTGTGAGTTTGATGAATGCATTACACAATGTATTCCTTTTTTCTGATTTGCTGAATTTATAATGTAGCAGAGGGAGACAAGTTGAAGCTGCAGCAGTGAAGGGAAAGTGTCAAATACTGTTTTATTCAGTAAGCTCAGTTCTCTTGTACTTTTCACTATATTCACCTGCATTTGCAATGGAGTTTCCTGCAGTTTGGCTCTGTCCTTCAGCTCTGTCACTCTCTCC